>NC_041020.1:50354346-50695596 GCF_004193775.1 Glycine soja | reverse complement strand
CCCTAAACCCTACGCCCTACACCGTGCACCATAAACCCTAAGCGATATACTGACGCCCCAAGCCCTAAGCCCCATGCCTAGTGCCCCAAGCCCGAAGCCCTGACTGATGAACCCTTAACCCTAAACTCTAAATCCAGACCCCAAACACCAGACCCTAGACCCGTGCCCCAAGACCCTACACCGTAAAGCCTAGACCCTAAAACCCAAGCCCAGTGACCCAAGCCTCAAGCCCTAAACCCTAAGCATTGAACGCGGTACCCTAAACCCTGGCCCCTAAACCCTGACCCCTAACCCCCTTATAGCCTAACCCATTGACCCTTGACCCCTGACCCCAATACCCTACACCAGAAGCCCTAAGCCCTATGCCCTACGCCTCAAGCCCCAAACCCTAAACCACAAGCCCTACACCTTAAACCCCAAGTCCTACGACCTACACCTCGATGGCATTTTTGTAATTTAGGGAAAAGTTTTTGGTTTTTACATCGCGAATTCTGAGACGATCGTACAGAACCATCTTAGAATGCTTGAAGAGGGCATTTTTGCAATTTGGGGAAATTTAAACAAAGACGGCTTTGATGAAGGACCATATTTGTTTAAGAAACCCACAAATTCATGGGTTGTGTCGCTGTCGAGGTCATTGCTTTGCGGAAACATTTTGCGCGCTTTGAGAGCTTGTGAAACATCAGTACTGATTGTCCTTCCGGTTAGCTTGGTAAGTTTACTTCGACAACGTCGCGCATTGCTTTGTGTGCTTAGCGTGGGTATTTTTCGATATCATCTAGGATGACTCCACTGAATTGCAAATGCTTGGCTATGTTTGGGAAACTGCATTTGGAAAAAAGGAGACCTAACTGCAGCAAAGAACAACCTCAGTCTTGCATTAGACAAGGTTAGCATAAAGGTTAGCCCTTTTAGAATACTTCATGTTGTCTTTTACTTTTTCTTTTTTGTTTGGGCTTTGGGCTTTGGGTGTGGGGTCGGGGTTCGAGGCTCAGGTTTCAGAGGTCAGGGCTTGGGGTTCAGGATTCAGGACTTGGGGCGTATGGTGTAAAGGCGTAGGATTTAGGGTGTAGGATCTGGGGTCTAAGGTCTTAGGTTTGGGGTCTGGGGTCAAGGGTTGGGATCAGGGGTTAGGGGTCTGGGTTCAGAGTTCAGGGCTTGGGGCTAGGGTGTAGGGTCTGGGGTGTAGGGGGCTTGGGGCTTAGGGTGTAGTGCTACCCTCGACCCTAAACCTTGGACCCTGCACCCTAGACCCTACCCCTAGCTCCTGACCCTTGACCTCTACCCCTAAACCCCTTAACCCCCAACCCCCTCACCCCAAGCCTTGACCCCAGACCCTACACCCTAAACATCGAACCCTGACCCCAGACCCCTGAACTCATACCCCCTGACCCCTAACCCTAAACACTAAACCCCAGACCCTAAGCCCTAAGCCCCCTACACCCCAGACCCTAGCTCCAAGCCCTGAACACTGACCCCTGACCCCCCAACCTATGACCTAGACCCCAAACCTAAGACCCCTGACCCAAGATCCTACACCCTACGCCCCAAGCCCTACACCCTACACCCTACACCATACGCCCTGAGCCCTAAACCCCGACCCCCTACCCCACACCCCAAGCCCCAAGCCCAAACAGAAAAGAAAAAATCAAACACAACATGAAGTATTCTGAAAGGGCTAACCTTGTCTAATGCAAGACTGAGGTTTTTCTTTGCTGCAGTTAGGTCTCCTTTTTTCCAATTGCAGTTTCCCAAACGTAGCCAAGCATCTGCAATTCAGTGGAGTCATCCTAGATGATATTGAAAAATACCCACGCTAAGCACACAAACGAATGCACGATGCTGTCGTAGTAAACTTACCAAGCTAACTGGAAGGACAATCGATACTGATGTTTCACAAGCTCTCAAAGCGCGCAAAATGTTTCCGCAAAGCAATGACCTCGACAGCAACACAACCCGTGAATTTTTGGGTTTCTTAAACAAAGACGATCCTTTAGCAAAGCCGTCTTTGTTTAAATTTCCCCAAATTACAAAAATGCCCTCTTCAAGCATTCTAAGACGATTCTGTATGATCGTCTTAGAATTCGCGATGTAAAAACCAAAAACTTTGCCCCAAATTACAAAAATGCCACCATGGCATAGGGCGTAGGGCGTAGGGCGTAGGGCGTAGGGCTTGGGGTTTAGGGTGTAGGGCTTGGGGCTTGAGGTGTAGGGCGTAGGGAGTAGGGCTTAGGGTGTAGGGTTCTGGGGTCTCAGGTGAATTTTAAAATTCTGTTACTCTCTCTTATATTCAAAGCACAAACAAATCTACCCCACACAAAACAGAATTAAACTCTCACACCCTCCCTTAATTCTGATCTCCTAAGTTCATCAAGCCAATTCTGTCCCTTAACATTTTAAACCTCTCCCCTTTGAGGGGTTTGGTTAAAATATCAGCAAGTTGATCAAATGTGCAGCAGTACTCCACTTTCAGTTTCTCTTTGTTCATTTGATCCCTATGATAGTGAAATCTTGTTTCTATGTGTTTGCTTCTACCATGAGAGGTTGGATTCTTTGACAAGCTTATAGCTGACTTATTATCCACAAAAAGCTTCACTCCATCACTCTCCTTGATTTTTAATTTCTGTAGTAATGTGTTCAACCAGACAGCTTGACAAGCACTCATTGCAGCTGCAACATACTCAGCTTCACATGTTGATAGAGCCACTATGGATTGCTTCTTAGAACACCACGATATTGGTGCTGTACCATACATGAATATGTAACCTGTAGTACTCTTTCTGTCATCTCTGTCTCCTCCCCAATCTGCATCAGTATATCCCATCAATTCCTCTGAGTTGCTATTGTCTTTATTTGGAAATAAGATTCCAGCATTGATGGTCTTTTTTATAAACCTTAGAATCCTCTTGGCAGCTAGGAGATGAGGCATTCTAGGTCCTTTCTTATATCTACTTACCAGTCCAACAGCAAATTCTGAATCAGGTCTTGAATGACACAAGTACCTGAGAGAACCAACAATTTGTTTGAACTCAGTTACATCGACTTTGTCTTCCTTGCCCTCCTTTTCAAGTACAAGACCTGCCTCCGTTGGTGTTGCTGCTGAATTACATTCAACCATGTTGAATCTCTTCAATATTTCTGTTGCATACTTGCTCTGGTGCATCAAAATACCTCTCTCAGTCTTCTTGAATTCAAGTCCAAGAAAATAGGATAGAACCCCCATATCAATCATTTCAAACTCACTCATCAATTCCCTTTTCAGTTCTGCTATCTCACTTTCATTACCACCAGTGATCAACAAATCATCCACATAGAGGCATATAATAATGATATTACCTACTGATTTGGATCTTACATAGACTCCAAACTCACAGCTACACTTATCAAAGCCAATTTTCATCATAAAACTGTCAATTTTCTTGTTCCAAGCTCTTCGGGCTTGCTTAAGTCAATAAAGAGCTTTTCTCAACCTGAGAACCTTTGACTCTTGGCCAGCTATAGAGAATCCAGGTGGCTGAGTCACATAGCTCTCCTCATCAAGAGGACCATTTAAGAAAGCACACTTCATATCTAGTTGGTGCATTTTCCAATTCTTTAGGCTAGCAATTGCCACTACTGTTCTAATAGTCTCAATTCTAGCAACTGGTGCAAACACCTCTCTGTAGTCAATCCCAGCTTTCTGTAAAAATCCTCTAGCCACAAGTCTAGCTTTATACTTGACCACCTTGCCTTCTGGATTTGTCTTAATCTTATAGATCCATTTCACATCAATGGGCTTCTTCGATTTTGGTTGAGATACCAGCTCCCACACTTGATTTTTCTCAATAGATTTAAGCTCTTCTGTCATAGCTTCAACCCACCTCTGATCAGTCATAGCATCTTCAAAGTTTATTGGTTCTGCTTCAGAAAACAGAGCAAAATGTACAAGATTCCCATCTGCACTTACATCAGCATCAGACAACGTCTCAAAACCTTGAAATCTAGCTGGTTTGGGTGCATTTCTCTGGGGTCTCACTTCTCTTTGAGTGGTATTACCATTCCTTTCACTTGTTTCTTCCTCTTCTGACCTTATCATTATTGAAGGTCCCTTCATTTCAGTATTCTACTCCCAGTTCCAGCTTCTAGATTCATCAAATACCACATCCCTACTGATTATTATCTGCTTACTCTTCGGATCAAACAGCTTATAGCCTCCAGTTGAGTGATATCCGAGTAAGATCATTTGTTCACCTTTATCATCTAGCTTCCTTCTTAACTGATCTGGGATATGCCTAAAACAAAGTGATCCAAAGATTCTGAAATGGCTCACATTTGGTTTAGCACCACTCCAAGCTTCTTCAGGTGTTATTCCTTCCAATCTCTTTAAAGGGCTCCTATTCAAGATGAAGACAACTGTAGACACTACCTCTCCCCACAAGTACTTGGGCAGACTCTTGCCTTTCAACATGCTCCTTACCATATTCATTATGGTTCTATTTTTTCTTTCTGCAGCTCCATTATGTTGAGGTGTGTAGGGAGGAGTCACTTCATGAATTATGCCTTCTTGATCACAAAATTCTTGAAATTCTACAGAAACATATTCACCACCACCATCTGTTCTCAATATCTTGATCAATGAGCCACTTTGCTTTTCTGCCATATTTTTGAACTTCTCAAAGACTTCAAAGACATCACTCTTCCTTCTTATTAGGTAAACTCATACTTTCCTAGTCAATTCATCAATAAAGGATATGAAGTATCTGTTTCCACCCAGAGATTCAGTTTGCATAGGGCCACACACATCAGAGTAAATCACCTCAAGTTTCTCTTTTGCCCTGATTGGTACATTTTGTTTGAAAGTGCTTCTTGATTGCTTACACTGTAAACAACCATCACATACTTCACTAGGAGGCTTGATCTGAGGCAAACCCAGCACCATTTCTCTTGAGTTTAGCTTAATCAGATCTCTAAAATTTAAATGGCCAAATCTGTAATGCCATAACCACTCTTCACTGTTTACTGTAGTGGTAAAACGCTTCTGTTCTATCACATCAATCTCAATTTTAAATGTTCTATTTTTTGAAAGAGGGGACTTCAAAATGAGCTTGTGATTTCTGTCAAACACTCTCAACATCTTGTTTTCAAGCTTAGTCATAAAGCCCTTTTCTAATAATTGACCTAAGGTGAGTAGATTACTTTTCATACCTGGTACAAAGAGTACATCAGTGATGCAAGACTGACCTCCATCCTTTGTTTTGATAAGGACCTTCCCAATTCCTTCAGCAGTCAAGATTCTATCATCAGCAAATTTGACTTGGCTCTTCACAGATTGATCAAGGTTGAGAAACCACTCTCTTATTCCTGTCATATGAGTGGAGCAACCTGTGTCTAGGTACCAACAATTATCACTTGCCCATTCAATTTGAGTAGTTACCATTAGCAGTACCTATTAAGTGTCATCATCTTCTTCCTGAGCCAATTTTGCATCATCACCTTTAGGTTCTCTTTTGTTATTGGGTTTGCTGTAACACTCATCAGCAAAATGCCCAAACTTTTGACAGTTAAAGCATTGAATACTTCTTTTGTTGAACTTCTTTCTATTTGAAGAGTTTTAGGAATTGGATCCCCCTCCTTTCTTGTGGTCCTTATCACTGTTCTGATTTCCCCTCCATTTATTGCTCTTTGCTTCAGTTTTCTCTTTCTTCCATCTATCACCATGCTTCTTTGGATTTGACCGTGCTTGCAAGGCTTGTTCACTTTTCTTCTCATTTATCCTTTCATTCATTCTCTGTTCATGAGATTCCAAAGTTCCTTGCAATTCCTCTAGACTAAGCTCTTCAAGATTTTTGGATTCCTCGATGGCTACCACAATATGGTCGAACTTGGGTGGCATGGTTCTAAGCACCTTCTCTACAACTGATTGCACCGTTATCTTTTCTCCATAGCCCTTCATTGAATTCACCACTGTCTACACTTTTGTGATGTAATCAGCAACTGATTCATTCTTTTCCATTAGTAGTAGTTCATATTGTCTCCTCAGAGTTTGCAGCTTGATCTTCTTGGTTTTTGTGGCTCCATCATGAGATTTCTACAGAATGTCCCATGCTTCTTTGGAGGTTTGAGCCATTGCTATCTTTTCAAAGTTAGCAGCATCTACACTTTGGTGCAAAATGAAAAGTGCCTTGCAATCTTTTTTTCTTTTTCTCTATCAGCAGCCTTTTGTTCATCTGTTGCTCTCTCTCCGACAGGTATATAACCTTCTTCTACGAACTCACAAACCCCTTGGAATCGCATCACCACCCTGATCTGAATCTTCCAATTTTCATAGTTCTTTCCTGTGAGAACTGGTAGATTTGCAGGAATTGAGCCAGATACTGCAGCCGTCAAAGAACTCCTTCAAGAACACCTCCAAGAACCTTTCTTTAGCGATTTTTGCCCTTTCTATCGAAACCAATGCTCTAGATACCAATTGTTGGAACACACACTGTTCCTCACTCAATTGCAAGAGATGCAATTCACTCCCTCACACATTCACTCGTGTATCACTCACTGTTTTCTAAGCACAGAATTGCACACCTACTAGGAATAGCACTAGAGACTGAAAATGATAGAATGAATAAATCCACTTTATTAAGATGTATGTATGCCCTTTTATACAAGCAAAAACAGAGTAATAACCCTTCACACTTAGGCTAGTACTTATAACAGAATTTTAAAATTCTGTTACTCTCTCTTATATTCAAAGCACAAACAAATCTACCCCACACAAAACAGAATTAAACTCTCACATGTCTGTGTGTGTGATAATAATTTATGTGCTTGGTTTTCCATTGACTTGATATATGTGTGTGTGATAATAATTTATGTACATGGTTTTCCATTGACCTGATATGTGTGTGTGTGAGATAATAACTTAAGTGCTTGGTTTTCTATTGACCATATATACATGTTTGTGTGTGTGTGTGTGTGATTTGGTTGTTGATGACTAGGTCTTTTTATTGTGTTTATGATCTGCTTTGAGGTTCACTGTTGTAATTTTAATTATTTTTTATTTTCTGGTTTTGAATTGTAGGTGTTGTTGGCTTGGTATCCGTGCTAGTTCTGCTGTAGCCGATTTGAAGGTGAAGGTATCACCTTAAAGTTTCTGTCATGTTTGATCGGGCTACTATCCATTTGGGAGCAACTGAGCTGCTTGGAGAGTATTTTTCTTCTTCTAGAAAAAATTACAGACCCTCATCCCAGAGACTTAGCTGTATGCATTGTGAGACATATCAGAAATTCATTCAGTTTTCTGGTTGTGGTTGGCCACCTTCCATTATACTTGAGGGAGATTCTTCAAGGGCACTAGCTACCTTAGAGGCTGAAATTGCGGCTGTGTATAATTTGAATTCCGGCATTTGCTGCATCTGAATATCTCTGAAACTTTGTAAGTCAACATGGCTTTACAGAACATTGGTGCTGCAAACAGTGATGATGCCTTTTACAGGTATAAGATGCCTAGGATGATTACCAAAATTGAGGGCAGAGGTAATGGCATCAAAACTAATGTTGTGAATATGGTTGATATTGGCAAGGCCTGCGTCTTACACGACCAAATATTTTGATTGTGAACTTGGGGCCCAGTCAAAATTTGATGAGAAGACCGGCACTTCTCACGTCAATGGAGCACATGATACTGTTAAGCTTGCTGGCCTTCTTGAGAACTTCATTAAGAAATATGTCCAGTGTTATGGTTGTGGAAATCCTGAAACTGAGATCATAATCACTAAGAACCAAATGATCCAGCTGAAATGCGCTGCTTGTGGTTGTGTCTGATGTTGATATGAGAGACAAGCTGACTACCTTCATCATTAAGAACCCTCCAGAGGTTAAGAAAGGATCCAAAGACAAGAAGGCCATGAGGAGAGCTGAGAAGGAGGGACTGAAGGAAGGTGAAATGGCTGATGAGGAACAGAAGAAAGTGAAGAAAGAGGTTAAGAAGAAAGGCTCTTCATCTTCAAAAGATGGCACTGCTAAATCCACCTCTCCAAAGAAGAAAGCAAGTGGGTCTGATGAAGACCGCACTTCACCTACTCACAGTCAAATTGATGAGGAAGAGGAGGCTCCAGATGAAGATGATGGTGATGATGACGTGCAATGGCTGACAGATACATCACTTGATGCTGCTCGTCAACGTATCCAAGAACAGTTAAGTGCTGTGACAGCTGATATGGTTATGCTTTCTACAGATGAACCAGAGAAGAAGAAAAAAGCAGCAAGTAACGGAAATGGCGGTTCTCAGAATGGTAACTCAATGCACTATAAGACCCTGGTTGGCAAAGTGAAAGCTAATTTGAAGAAAGGTATTGGAGCGAATGAATTGCTGTCCCATCTTTCAGCACATCCTGCACCTGCTCAAGAAAAGATGAGTGCTCTGGTTGAAGCTCTATTCGAGGGAACTGAGAAAGGTTTTGCTAAAGAAGCTGATAAGAAGAAGAACTACTTTGCTGCTGCTGTTGCCGAAGAGGGATCCCAGCTGTTATTGCTTCATGCTATTGAAGAATTTTCTTGCAAGTCTACTTCCAATGCTTTGAAGGAGGTTGCCCTGGTTCTGAAGGCACTCTATGATGCTGATGTGTTGGAGGAAGAGCACATAGTGCTGTGGTATCAAAAGGGACTGAAGGGCGATAACAAGAACTCTAAGACTTTGAAGAATGCTCAACCTTTCATTGATTGGCTTCAGAGTGCAGAATCCGAAACCGAGGAAGAATAATTTTTCCTACATTCTCCGTTACTTATGTTTACTTGCTTGTGTCATGTTCTTTATTTCCAATAAAGGTTATTGTAGGCCCCATGTGTTGTTGAACTACTATACTGTACATATGGTGCATGCCTGCTGGACCAGTATGTATGCCTCAGTGCGTTTTGTGATGTGTGGTTCTAATGTAATTTTGTTTTTGGTTGATGATTATGTTATATGTTGTCTTGATAATATAATAGTAGTACTGTTTTTTTTGTTGTGTCTAATCATGGTTGTTTAATCATGTGGTTGATATGAACATCCTCTAGCTGCGTAGGGAATTACTACACGAATTTATAATTCTTTACCCATTCTATTATGATCAATTGGGCTTTGCATATTTTAGGCAAATTGCATGTAATTTTATAATATCTTTTTCTTTACCCCTCCTAGTTTTGTTGGATTGTTTGGGGGTGGTATTGATAGAGGATGCTTCCGACAATAGCTTCTGTGGTTATGATTATGAATTGGGTAACGCTTATTTTAGGCCAATTGCGTGTGATTTTGATTCACATACTGCTAGTATAAAATTGGCTTCCCCTTCTCAAATTCCTTTAACTTGGACGTGGATGCTATATTTTAGGCCTATAGGCTTAGATCTAATTCCTCTTCAATTTTAGGTATGTCTCAGTTTTGGCTCTTAGTTCGTCCATTTACTTATTCTGTCTTGGATAGGACTGGAATTGACGTAGATTTGAAAAAAAACAAAAAGTAGGTTCGGAAAGGTTTAGAATGACTCAAAAAGCACATAATTTCACAATAATGAAAAACAGATTAAGAATTTTGCAAGTTATAAACAATTAAGAATTTTGCGGGTTATAAATTTTAACTTTATTAAAGATGAAAAATATATTTTAACCTATTGTTTATTTTAAATGTTTAATTTTTAAAAATTAATTGCATATTTTAAAGATGGACTCAAACTATTTATCTTTTTTAAAGTTTATACTTTTTTTAACAATTTTATATTAATAATAAGCTTTTTAACTTAAGAATATTTTGTATAATATGGTATTTATATCAATACTATTTATTTTAAAATCTATATCTAAACTGAATTCCTGCAAATGCTCTTTGAGATAGTGTAATAGCATTCAATTGAGACGGACCTAACATGTGGGTTTCACATGCTGGATCTTGTATCTTTCTTTGTTCTTGCTATACGGTATAACACGGTTGGAGAGAATTCAACTCCAACAAGACTTAGATTAAAATATTTTTTAAATTTAAACTATTTTAGATCAAGAATGTATGTATCTATATTTTCTCATTTTATACTTATGAGTTAAATATGTTTTATTTTATAGTGTGAGTGTTGTTGTAAATATCTTTTATTTATGTTTAATTAAATTGGAAAAAAGTTCTCTCTTCTCCTCTTTCTCACAGCGGGTGTTGAATAATAATTTCATTTTCCTATATCTCAATATCCTGCATATATTATTTTCATTCGCAAGCATAGACGTTTGTTTATGACTTATGAGAGGCAATTGACATTTGCTCACCTAAATGGTAGGCTAAAACCAAAGATTGAATTGTACTGAATTAAAAAGTGAAGTAGCCTGAATTGGAATGGAATATAAGGGCGAAGAGTTAGGCCTTTCAACACTTTGAAATGAGTATGACCCTATATAATATATCGAAATATTAGGTTAATTAGATTTGTATCATTAAATTTTGGATAATGTAGGCTCATATTTATGTAAATGATTCAATTTTTGTTTTCGAGTTGAATACAGGTCATCTGGAGAACACACGCTTTATTATATGTTGGTTTAGGAAGTTTTTAAAAGGTTGAAGTTTTTCTATGATTCTTTAACTTTTTCGAGAGGCCTACAAAATTAACAAGTATATAGCATAGGGGACTTTTTTAATAAAAAAAATCAAATTCATAATTTAAATGAATGTTGCACATTTGAACCCTCTTGTATGGTTTACAACTTTTACCTTAGACAATTACTTTACTTCAAGACATACAATAATACAATCTTGTAGCATTTTAGATGAAACTAGGTATTATTAGTAACACCAGCTGTGGTGCACTGGTCACTCCTATTTTTACTCAAATTCAAAACACACTTATTTATAAAAGTAAAATTTTACATTGAAACAATTTTAATTAGTTATCTAGGTTTTCAAAAATAAAGAGAAAATCATTTAACAATTTATTTACATAATTTAATATATGAAAATATATATTACTATTTCTGTAACGTCTTATTTAACTATAGCGAAAATGTTAAATTGTTGGTCTTTTACTATTTTAAGCTTAAATATTAATTATTTACATGAGCAAAAGATATTTATGCATAAAAGAGATATTACTACCCAAGACAAAAAACAGGTACAAAATCGAAAAGACCATACATTCTATAGATAAAAAAAAATACTCTGTATATAAATTGGTTACGAAACTACCACATATTTTATGTATACATATTAATACTTTTACTTCGATTAAATATTAATTATTTTAAACTTAAATATTAATTATTTATATGAGCAAAATATATTTATACATAAAAGAGAAATTACTACCCAAGAAGACAAAAAACAAGTACAAAACCGAAAAAGGACTATATATATTCTATAGATAAAAAGAAAATAAATACTGTGTATATAAATTGATTACAAAACTACCACATATTTTATGTACACACATTAATACTTTTACTTTGATTAAATTTTTCAAAATTTTCAATGTATTACTGTTTTTATACATTTTATAATTTTAAATTTATTTTGAAAATATTAAAAATAAGATAATTCATTGAATAAAATCTTATTGACTCAAATATAAAATATTAATGTCCAAATATAATGAATATTATTTAATACTAAATGCGTTTAAAATGTATATTTTTACTATGATATAAATTCATTTTTATTTTGTATTATATTATTTTTTTCTACGTTTTAAAATAAATACAAAAAAAAAAACCAACATGGCTCGGTTAGGAAGCTAGTAAATAAGAAAAAAAATCTGAATGATGTGTTTACCAACCTGCTATACTCAAGTAGGATTGTAGCAACCAAACTTGTCAAATATCCAAAATCCCAAGTTCCTAGCCTAAAACATATTTACTAGGATTGCCTAAGTTACACACTTACACTTCTTCCAAATATAACTTAAAGGCCAGTATCCAAAATTGCCTATAAATATGTTTTTATATAACAAGTACTAATGTCTAATGTCAATGCCACAGATTCCCTACAACAAGGAAGTACTCATGGGATTGGCGAAGAAATGCTCTCGGCATATCAACTTCGGTTGACTGGATTTGCTTCCGATAAGTTCCGGAAGTAAGGAGGGTCCCCCATCTAACATATTTTGAAGCATCTTCTTCACAATTAGGTGTTTATCCAGAACCATCAATTCCAAGAGAGTTCTACAGTTCTGTCAGAAACTTGAATCAGCATATAAGTTCAAAACCACCATACAAACAGAGTAATAAAGGCAGTGACAGCATTAAGAAAATCATATCAACGTTTAGGCTCACAATCACCAGATGAAAAAAAATAATAGTATAAAGCCTTGCATAAAACCAATGACCTTTCCTATTATACTTATATAGTTTTATCTGATAAATGATATTGAAATAAATTGGAGTTAGACATTGAGAAACTTATAGGCTTGCAAAATTCTAGGCTTGAATCTTCTCTAGTTTCATAATATACATAGATCATCCCTTATCAGCTTCTTTTCACCTTGTATGGAAGAATAAAATCTGTGATTGCAAACAACACAAGCATGGGCACACACAGAGAGTAAGTGTAGGAATAGATTTTGCCAACCATTGGAGGTTTATTGCATAATTTTAAACTAGAGGGTGGAGGCATATTTCAATAATACCTCAGGAAAAGGATCATTGACTCAATTTTATCTTTAAAAGATTCTTTAAGAAAAAAACAAATGGAGATAATAGTCCAGAAATTTCAGAATAGAAGTCAGCACATGACTAAACTAGTAACTAGCAATTTCATAACAAAAGTGCAGAATTTTGAAAATTTGATAAAATACCTGTGGATTCAACACGTGCATATGATGTAGAATATCATCCTAACACATACAAAATGAAATCGTAAGTGGATTTTTCCATTTCCTAATGAAGGATTAAAAATTGTAAAACTTGATTTACACTAAACCTCAAGTTATAATGCTGCAAAAGGAGATTTTGCCAGATTTTACTTGAAATTCACACACATAAAGAAAGGTGAGGCAAACTACAACTCTTAAAGGTTAGTGGTTATAACTAACTATTCTAGCCTATATATACCAAACTGTAACACAATGTTCAGTGGCTTAATATCATTTTTCACTTCTTGCTTCCCAAGTTCCCTCTCTCTCTCAAAATATCCTTCTTATCTTCTTTTATTATTCTGTTAGAAATCTGTTAAGTAAGGTTGTAAACAAGGATAGGATAAAAGCAAATCCTTTTTCATTATTCCTTTAGGCCCTCTTGATATTAATATGCAGCATCACTCAGAGGTAATCCCATTTAAAAGTTCTATGAAATTTCAAATATATTAAATAAAGAAGTATTATAGAGTTTGCATACCTCCAATATCCCAGGGTTTTGCATCACTATTCCAAGAACACGACGTCTGAGTCCCCTGTAAACAATGCTGTTGATGGTCCCATCTCCATTGACCCATGGCAATATTGGCACACATGATTCACCAGAAGAAAATTCGAGAGTTTCTTTCTTATGATTGACTCTGGATAACCCAAGTCTGTTTTGCTTACAGCCTTCATTCCTATCACAAGCTTGATTTTCAGGATCCACATCCCCATGTGGAAGATTGAGAATTGTCAATTTGTGCACGCTATCAATAGCGGTGTTTCTTTCCCTCGAAGTATCAACAGAAGTAGTATCCCTTTCCTCCGATTCATAAAGCTCACATGTATGATCACTTTTCTCGATGTTTTTTGTTGAGGAAGGTTGTACAACACGAAGATGAAAATCAGACATAGGTGTCAAAAAGTACTTGTGACGGTATAAGACATCAACAACACGGACAGTATCATAAGCATTGACCTGATCCAAAAATAACAAGTTATGTAAAATCATGGTTTGGTACTTGGGTTGTGTTTGAACATGATTTTGGGTCTCAAGCCATGGTATGTGTAGAAGAAGGGAAAAAACTTGCTTTCTGTTGGGTCAAACCATTAGTTGCAAACAAACACATGCTATAAACTATTGAAACAAGGAAAAGGGGGGAGGAACCTTTAAGGCTTGCCCAAATGCTTGAAGAGCATCAACAATCAAGACATCTACCTCTGCTCCTGGAAGACAAAGCCAAAGAAAAATAAACATTTTCAAAGTATAAATAATTGAAAACCTTTATAAATATTAATCGATTTCAAGTCAATTTTATACTTGGTTAAATCTCAGAATCTATACCTGGCAAGTTTATAACCTGGGAAATTTCTCCCATGCTTAATCCTTGGTCACCAGCCTTTTGGATGGCAGCATAAACAACCCTGAAGACCTCAGCACAAATGGCATATGCATGTTTTTTATTGGAATATTCAGACAACAAATGTCGTGCATAGCCTGCCATAGCTTCCCAGGGTGATTCACTATGATTTTCTTCTAGAGGTACAGGGTCAGAAGATTTAGTGATTTCCAAGATATGGTCAGGAAGTGAATAATTACTGCTTTGGCCAATGTTTAATTGGAAATCTCCCTCAAAAGGTTGGCCATAGTTATCATTATCCTTGAACAAATTTAAAATATCAGCTCTTGAAATTGTTGTTCGGTGTGCAGAAATGATGATACCAGGAAAACCTTTTTCCCGACGAGAAATAATTTCACCTTCTACTCCAAAGAAGGATTTTGACTTTTTGGCTTTATCACTATATGAAGACTCGGTAGTATCAGATTTACGCTTTGCACTTCTCAAGTCCTCAGCCTCTCCAACACCATTATCTGGTAGGAATGGAGAAATTGAAAGTTCACCTGAAGAGACTAAAGCAAACAAATGAAAAATGTCCCCACATTGTAGATCTTCAGCAAGATTAGTGCCCACTTCTGTGAGGTCTTTGCCTCTTTCCTCCAACCATGCAGAAAATTTAACAGCTTGCTTTCCAGTATTAAATGGAAATGGTGACTTGGAAACACTCTGCAAGAACTGTTGTGATAGTTCGAAACGTTCATTGCCAGTGCCCCCAACCTGTCAAATGTCGATGCAATTAGAATTTGTATAAAAGCATGCATGGGCACACACACACATGCACATATTCAGGTTGTCTATATAAAACAGTAACTAATGAGAAAAAGGAGAAAGGAAGAGAAAAATAAATCAGGTAGTAAAATAAATCTTAAAGTGGAGAGTCAAATTAAAATAAATGGAAACAGTACCAGAAACTATCTTAAGGTGGGCACACACACACGTTCAGGTTGCTCGTCATAGTTTTAACCTCTTCAGAAATCTAAGGCAACATCCATGAAGTCTTTTAAGGTCAAAGGAAAATGTCCATTATAGTTAGTAACGAGTTATCAGTTAAATTGAGTCTTAGTAAACCTGAGAATTAAGAACAACACTATAGTGACCCTGATTACTTTTATCTTATTTGGAATTTAATAGTGTGTGTATTGGGAAAACTCAAAGTCTCACATCGGCTAAAGATAGTGCCAAGATAGAATATATAAGTGGAAGACAATCCTCGCCCCATGAGCTAGTTTTTGGGATTGAGTTAGGCTCAAACTCACGTTCCAAGAGTGTGTGGCTACCAATGACTTTGAAGTGAATTTCATAGCTTAAATAGGTATTAGGTATTTTTCCAAATACACAAGGATGTACAACCTATATTGGGGGGACATGTAGGAACTTTTATGTATATTTTAATCCATACTCTATATTCTTGTAAACCCTTGTACATGTAACATGCGGATAGAATTTGGCGAATTAAGCGACTAATCAGTCTACACATGTATATTTATAATCTGTACAGCATTCAATAAAATGGAATCTGATGCTAATTCTAAGGGCTAACATACCGGAATTAATTACTCAATCGGCTAAAAATCAGTAACAGCTAATCTGAGTTATGCACATGCTTATCTCTTGTTTACATGTGCTTAATTCTAATACTGACAACATGAATATAGACATTTTATCACCAAATTAAGTCAATTTTGACATAATATTCTCTTAGCAACTGCCTTCAAATATATAACCATGTTGCATATCGTTTTCCTCATGTTAAGCTACAACTCTCCTATAAGATAAATATTACTTCATTTAAAACAGGCTTTACGGTTTAGAAATGAGTCTACACACCCACACACAAGTGAAAACGTAATCTGGCTCATACATAGTAAATAATATGCTTTATAAAATTATGAGGCATGTTACTATTTCACATGATGATCAATATAAAGATGACCACAGCAATCAACAGCACAGGGTCAATTTAAGCACATAACCAATCAACATCACATCTGATGCAATCAATGCAAACAATGAGAGATTGATAACGACTTACCATAACTTTTTTCTCTTTAAGATAGTTAAAAGCAGCAAATAGATCATGCTGTGAGTATCGCCGAAGAATGTCATCTAGTAATTTGGGTGCCTGAGGATCTGTTGAGGTGCTTAAAAAAACAAGTTTAAATAGCTCTACAACATTTGAAATAGCCAATGATTCATTTACTTGTCCATAAACATTAACCATATTATTCAGAAACCTAGTAAAATTTTTATCAAGCCGCCGCCGCCGTGATCTTTGGGCGGAAAATGTATGGGGCTTCCCATGACTCTGAATATTATCACAAGGAATAGCTGATGTAATTTCTTCATTTTCTTGAGATTCCTGCCAGAAAAAAGATTCCTTTTGTCAGAGTATCAGACAGATTCCAGATATTAGAGTATAATATACTCTAATACCTGAAGACTATAAAACAAATTATAAAAATTAAAAATGATTCATCCAACAAGGAAAATGAGAGGAGTACAAAGTAAAATTATGAAATTAAAACTTAAATAATAGATCCAGCCAGGAATACGTTAAGTCTCATTTAGATACTTGGAAGCAATGACTTGACATTATTGTTGTTTAAGTCTTAGAGAATTACAAATCCATCAGCATTCGCATTTGCATCTGACCACCCATCATATTGCAATTGACCTTTTTGGGAGGAGGCACCCAGCTTAGCCATCATCTTGCAGCGAAGAATCTCATCAAGGGCCATCTTGATATTTTTGTTCTCAAAGTCATCCCAAGCTTCTTTGTTTAGACTTGTAATTTGAATTTCAGCATCAGGACTAGAATTATTGAGGATACCTTCACAGGACTGGGATCGCACAAACTGTTTGCAATCATTGTTTAATGACGAGTGCTGGGACTTTTCCAGTTGCTTTGCATATCGTTCACTGAGCATGTTACAGAGTTTATTCACGGCTTTCCTAAATCTCATGTTACTATTCAACAAATTCATTCTTCTCGTACAAGCGATTGGAGTAGCTGGAAGATCAGAAATGGATGTCCAATCTATGCGATGATATTTGGCACCAAGAACAGCACGGTGTTTAACATATTGGATCACCAACTGCCTGAAATGATATAAAATCATAGATACTCAGACCACATAGATAATACCACATTCATAGCCTTACAGGAGATTTTGACAATTTGTAATCTGAATTACAGCAAATATGCCTTCAAATTACAGACCAATAGAACGGATACAAACAGCGGGGAAAAGTACTCTTTTATCAATACTCTTAAGCTATTTATGAATTATAATTCAAGCCATTTTTTTTAAAAAAAAACTTGTTAATATTAAAATCGTGTCATAAAATCAGTAATCATGATCAATTATAAACAATTTCTTTAGTTTTTATCCTTTCTTTGTGAGTTAATCAAAATTTTCAAAATAATTATTTAATATCAAATAGAGCCACAATAATTTTTGTAAAAGTTTATCACAAAAATATCCCCTGATAAGTTGCTTGTGTAGCATTAAGCCCAATGCTACTTTATGAAAAATAAAGCCTTAAAATAACTCTCTTTTGATTTAAGCTTGCATTAAAGGTTCCACTAATAATGGTAACATAATAAGACTATACATTCATTATATTTATCAATTCAGAACAAACTAAAAATACAAGCAAGAATAAGCTGAATTACTTCATTCAATTTTGGCTTTAATATATAAATGGTCCAACTTTAGAGAGCCGTTATTTCCACACATATAATCTAAAGTAAAATAATTATTTCGCTCAAGATTTAACAGGTTCCTAAAATTTCTCTTACCTATCAGTTTTGTCTGACCAAATGAATCTCCTTTGGCGTGTTGGCTTCATTTTGGTTAAGACACGCTGGCTAATAAGGGGGATACAGTCTTGAGGCATACTCTCCTCAAATTCTTGCATATGTGTGGCACACTCTCCCGAATGAACATCCAAATTTTGTGATCCTTCTACGTGCATGTCCACAACATCAGTTACTGCATCATCAATTCTGGCATGCTTTGCAGGCCTGAGCTCAGTGGATTTTTTTCTCTTACGACGAGATGAATTACCCTTGCATTCAGGTGAATTATCCTCTATCTCTTCATCTTTGAACTGATAAACAAAACGGCGATGACTCTTATACATGCTATGTACCTACAAGTGGCATTGAAGTTTGAAAAAAATACATATAGGAAAGAATTGCAAGAGTCACTCATCTTGAAACAGCAGCGATAATACTGAGTTAAATTTTTATTTTACTCAAATAAAATAGAATATACTTTTCCTCATTTAAAGTTTTAAATTCTGGGAGTTCACTTCCATTGACAGTTCTCAGTATAATCTACCAGACTGTGTCTCTAAAACTATAAGCAGCAACTGGTTCAAGAAACAAAGTGTGTGACAAGTTAATCCTAGAATAAAGCCATTAATTTCCTCATCATAATTGATCAAAGGTTTCTTGTCAACTACAACTACACCAATCATGCTTTCTGATATAAATGTGAAATAATATTTTGGAGAAACATATTAAAGAGACAAACATATTAAGCAAGATAATCTACAAAATTGTCTATTTGACTGAGACAAGACAGGAGCCCATGATGTTATGTTCCCTCAAGGATATACTTACCTACTGATACTGATTTTTTTGGGGAGGTGGGTGTACAGTACTGATAATGTATTTTCTTTTCCAAAAGGGATAAACAAAAAAATCAAGTCAACAGCTTGAAACAAACTAACCTGCTCTGTGGTAAGATTCAGATCTTTTGCAATCTTCTCACAGTCCCTATATGAAATATTTTCACTAAGATTATCCTTGGTTACATGCTTTAAAAGTTCAGCACGTTGTTCAGCTGTCATAAGACGAGTAGATGCCCATGAACGGAAACGGAAAAGCTAACAATATAAACAAAAAATTACTATATTTAGAGTTTGTACTGATACCATGTCATCAAAATATAATATTAGGCTGAATATAAGGCATGAAAACTGAGAAATTTTCAAATTGTGAACTGGAGACAAACTTCCAGAATACCTCATGGACCACAGATCCAGGAAATGCATATGAAGCAGCTTTTCGATCAGCAGTAGCATAGCAATTCTCCAATGTTCGCCAATATTCATCAACTGCATCTCTATTAGATAGAATAAAATCATGCCTGACTCTTGGTCGAAGATCAAGAGATATAAAATTTAAAGATGCTGCATCATTTGAAATGGGTTCCTCGATGTAAGGCCTAAGCTCCATCATGTGAGTTTGAGGGGTTTTGACTCCATCTCTAGATTGCAAATCAGTTACAATTCGTATCAACTACACAAATAAATCCACGTCAAGCAGGTATCATTTAAATTTTACAGTGTAATGGTAATCTTATTTCTTTTAACTTTTTTCCTTAACAGTTTCTTACTTTCCATTTTGGCTGACCTTTTTGCCCTCTATTTAGCAGCTTTTTGTCTTTCAGAAACTTAATTTTACAGTGGGAGAAAAAAGAATAATATTATCCTACATACAGTAAGTTTATTATGGCATAAAAACAAGATGGACAAAACTAAGTGAAAATTTACCATCTGCAGTCAACTGCTCAAATAAAAAGTAACATACAAATTCCTTAGCAGGGATGAGAAAAGAGGTAAAATAGCCATGCTAAGAATAACTTAAATACTTGCAAGTTTTACAAGCCATGAGAAGGAATACGGAATAAGTTCCAGGTATATCAGTTTGCGACAAACTTAAAATGCCTTAACAGCTTCTTAAGTAAAAATGTTTTTCTTTTACTCCTGTTTTCTTAAGCATTTCATTACCATTTTTAACAATAGTAGTGCGGCCAATCACGTGAATATCAATCTAGTTCGCTTATTAATGTTATACCTAAGTATTTTAAATCAGACCCTAACTAACTAACCATTGGTTACCTATCAATCTATCTAGTTTCTTTCACTTCCTTTGACTCTTAATAAAAACCAAAATCTTAGGACATAACATAAATAAATGAGTAAGATTTCTTTAGATTGTTGTAAAAAAACTCAAGTCGGTGTGCCAAAGGCTTTAAATTATGCATTGCCATCATTAGTTGGGTTGCTCTCCCAACTCACTATCACAGTCACATTGGGTAAGGATGAACGGAACTAATTGAGTACGGAAACAAGAACAGAAAACAGAAATGAGAAAGAAAATCCTTAAAAGAGATCAAAAAAGTAGTTTTGTCCACCAATGATTTTTTTTTTTGCTCAGCAAAAATAGATATGTATTAGATAGATGAAATAGTACCAGAGGTACTGAGATTACAGATAAATTTTGAACATAGCTGGTACACAAGATGAATTAAGTACCAGCTACAACCCCTGACTTAAGTACATGTGTGCTGCACCTCTTGGAAGAGGGCTCAGCCAGTACATTCCCTATCTAATTACATAAAGGCATCTGCCAAATTAGAGGACCACTGATTGAAATGTGTATCAAAATCTTTTTCCATTGCTTTAAGCCAAGACCATAAAAGAAGAAGTGCTTCATCCATCAGCTTGGTTGCATTAAAAATTTGATTATCAAATACCAACTTGTTTCTGTGTTGCCATATGGTCCTTGTGAGGGCTACCCACCAGCAGCTCCATCTAATATCCTTTGATCGTGTAGCGCTCGGTACGGTATGCTGCATAAAATGGTCTTTGGGTTCTTTGGGGAAAGCACCCACTGACTTAACCCATGAAAGTGACTCCCACCACAAGGGGAGGACCTTGCTGCAGTTGAAGAAGAGGTGTGCTGCGTCCTCCTCGGAGTTATTGCAAAGCGGGCACATTGGGTCAGTTATCTCCACTTGTCTCCCTCTTAGGTTCAGCTTCGTTGGTAAGCGGTCTTTGATGAGTCTCCAGGTAAAGATCTTTGCCTTAGGTGGTATCTTAAGCTTCCACAGAAAAACGAAACTCCCATCCACTGGATCCCCCCTTATTTCCTCCATCAGAAATTTGTATGCAGTATTGGTCAAATAGATGCCACTCGAATGTTGCTTCCAAATCCAAGAATCTGCTCCTTCTTGTTGAACTGATATCGGTCCTGTTGCCTCTATGAATTCTGCAGCCATTGAAGCTTCACTATCGAATAGGTTTCTCCTCCAATTAAAATTCCATTCCCAACCTTCCTCCTTGTGGCTTCCCATGTGTCTGATAGTTTGCTGTTGTTGGTTAGAAACTTGATAGAGCGTAGGAAATTTTTCCATTAAAGTTCTGTCCCCCCCTAACCATTTGTCCTCCCAAAATCTGGTCATGTCTCCACAGCGCACCTTCCACTGAATTTGCTCTTTTATTTTGATTGACTCCTCTACTTGATTGAGCTGCCTTAGGTCCTTCCACCAATGGGAATGTAAGCTGTTGTTTCTTCCCTCATCTAAATTTCTCCACCCCCCATATTTTGAGTTTAATATTCTAGTCCACAACTGTCCATTATGGTGGAACAGCTCCCATCTCCACTTACCAAGCAATGCTATATTGAATTTCCGCAAGTCTTTTACACCTAAACCTCCTCTCTCCCTAGGAAGACAGATCGTATCCCACCTTACCCAAGCGATCCTCCTTTGCTCCAGGCCTCCACCCCAAAGAAAATTGCGCTGAATCTTGACTAGCTTGTCTGCTACAAAGTTGGGAACCCTGAAAAAAGAAAAAAAGTATATATGAAGCGCTGTTAGGATTGCATTAATCAGTGTGACTCTCCCTCCCAAGGAAATGTGTTTGTGTTTCCATTTCGCAAGTTTTGCCTCACACTTCCTAATGATAGGGTCCCAGGTTTCTCTACGCCTTGGGTTTGCCCCGATAGGGATACCAAGGTAGGAAAAAGGCAAAGACAGCAAGCTACAGTTCATGAACTCTGCAGCTTCCCTACACCACTGGTCTGGTACCGAGATTGTCCCAAAACGGCTTTTTGCGAAATTAATTTTAAGACCAGAAGCTAGCTCAAAACCTCTGAGAATTGACTTAATAACTCTCACGTTCTCCATTGTTGCCTCCCCAAAGAAAATAGTGTCATCGGCATATTGTAGGATGCTGACGGGTTCCTTGTATTTCCCCACAAGGAAGCTTTTAAAGTGATTTCTAGCCACAGCCTCTCTCATTAGGCCAGTAAGACCTTCAGCAGCAATGTTGAACAGCAGGGGTGCAAGAGGATCTCCTTGACGTAGTCCTCTATGAGGAGAAAATTCTCTAGTAGGACTTCCATTAACCAAAACAGATATGGAAGCCGAATGGAGGCAGCCTGTAATCCATTGTATCCATTTGTGGCAGAATCCTAGTCTTGACATCATATAAATTAAGAACTTCCATGAGAGAGAATCATAGGCTTTTTCATAGTCTACCTTAAACACCAAACAAGGTTTTTTACACCTTTTTGCCTCCTCCATAACTTCATTGGCAATCAGCACACCATGTAGCATATGCCTACCCTTTAGGAATGCCGCTTGTCTCTCATCAATTACATCCGGCAGCACTTTTTTCAATCTATTTGCCAAAATCTTTGCCACAATCTTGTAGACGCAGCCTATCAGTGAAATAGGCCTGAAGTCATTGAGGGCCTGGGGATGTTTAACCTTGGGGATAAGAGCAATAAATGAAGCATTGCCTCCCTTCGGAAAAATGCCATTGACATGGAATTCGTCTAGGAATCTGATGATGTCAGGTTTTAACAGCTCCCAAAAGTGCTTAATGAATTTGAAATTCAAACCATCGGGTCCTGGACTTTTGTCGCTCCCACACTGCCAAACAGCTGACTTAATTTCCTCCTCCTGAAAGCTTGCAACCAGCATTGTGTTTTGCTGCTGTCCAATACTTCGAAAATTTGCACCATTAATTTCTAGTCTGTCACAATCGGGCTCACTGAATCTGCTCTCAAAGAAATTGCGGACTGCTTCTTTTACTGTAGTTGGTTCCTCAACCCATGACCCTCCAATCATCACTCCATTTACTACATTGGTCCTGCGGTTATAATTGATGAGCTTGTGGAAATAACTTGAATTACAGTCCCCCTCCCTGATCCATTTTGTCCTTGCTTTTTGTCTCAGCAAGGACTCATGGGCTTGGGCCGCTGTCCATAAGTCCTCCTGAAGCCTTTTACGGAATGCCGCTGTCTTAGGAGATAAGTAGCTATCACTGCTGCTAGCTTCCAGGTTATTAAGCTCATTCTGGATTTGTTTAACTTTCACGAAGGTGTCTCCAAAATGCTGTTTATTCCAGAGCTTCATCTGTTGCTTGAGTATCTTGATCTTTTCTTTCAAGGAAAATCCCCCCCAACCCCTTATGTGAGTGTTTGACCAGGCTTCCCTGACCAGGTTTTGAAACTGCTTGTTCTTCAGCCAGCAGTCAAGCACCCTAAAGGGTTTAGGGCCCCAATCTGTGATTTTGGATTTAAGTAGAATGGGGCAATGGTCTGAAAAATCTCTGTCCAGGTTAAATTGTGTGCTGTCCGGCCATTTGGACATCCATTCGTCAGAGACAAAAAACCTATCCAGCTTGCTCTTTGCGACCCCATTTGGTCTGATCCATGTGTATTTTCTTCCCACACATGACACTTCGTCTACTGCTAGGTCAGATACCCATTCATTAAACTCCGAAATGCTATTAAGATCCCCTTCCCTTTGAGACGAGCTAACTCTCTCGGATGGATGCCTGATGTTGTTAAAGTCTCCCAAAATACACCACATACCAGCAACCTGAAGGTTTTTCAACTGCCTAATAGCATCCCACAATTCTCGCTTGCCTATAGCATCACACGGTGCATAGACGTTCAGGATGAACGTTTTCTGCATGTCTTGATGCCAAACACCCTCCAGCAAAATAAAGCCCCTACCCGTGACCCTCCTTTCCACTTTAAATGACTTTTCATTCCAAATACAGAGCAGTCCACCCACTGTATTTGTCGCTGGCTGTGACTCCCAACCCATATCAATGTCCCCCCACAGAGCTTGACAAACGTCCTTGTCTACCTGCTCTCGCTTTGTCTCCTGAATACACAAAATATCAGCCTGGTGTTTTGATACCAATCTTCTAATTGAGGACCACTTCACTCCTCTCCCCAGCCCTCTGATGTTGTAGGAAATAATGTTCATGGTGAACTTGTTCTGTTTCCCAATTCTTGTGCCTCCTTTCTGTCTCTGACCTCCATGGCTGTAATTTTGTCTATGATTTTAGATTGGTCTGTCTCAGATGTTAGCCCCAACTCTTTTGCCACATCCCATAGAGCTATGGCCTCGTCTTGGATGGCAGTATTGCTTTGGAGCGAAAGATCTTGTGACGTTGTTGTTGCAGGGTGGGTTTCGGGCTCCCTTGGGCCAGGGTCCTTTAGGATGTTTTGTCTTACTGTGCTCTCCTTGAAGGATTGTAACTTGAGAAGCTCTTCGGTCCTTGATTCCGCCATATTACTTAGTTCTGCATGTGGGGGGTCTATGCTGTGGTTTTGGGCCTTCTTCTTTCTACACCCCTTACCCCTAATATACACCTTCCAAGGGCTTTCATTTCCTAGTAAATTCTGTTGGTATATATCAGGTAGGCCTTTTGAAACTTCTCCCTCAGGGTTACTTCCGAGGCCCATATGGGTGCTGGTATGTTGAGAGACAGTCACGGGGGTGTTACCAGCAGGGCCCAAGTTGGTATTAGGCCCACTAAGTAGCCCATCTAGGTGGCGCAGGGGGTCTTCACTATTTAAAAGATGTTGAGACCCGTTGGGGCATTTAATGCCTGTCTCCTTTTGACCCTGGGCAAAGCTGGGTGACTTTTCCTCCTCCGAACTGCATGCCACTCTCCCCTGTGATATTCTGACAAGAGGTGCCCCCTTAGTAACAAGCATTCCAGGTTGTTGACGGAAGCTTCTTTCCTTTTCTTCACAACCTGCTGCAACGTCACCTGCTGCGTTTTCTGGTAGGTGGCACCTAACCTCGTCTGTGGCGCGGCTTTCGGGTCTCGAGGAAAGTGGCAGACCACACTGGTCAATAACCGGTGGGTCGTTGACGAACTGGCCTCCCGTTGGATCCATCTCGGTCCGCCGGACCGTAGCAACTCCGGGATCATCACCGTCAGGTATCCCCAGCGAGAAGGAGCTCCATCTCGACATAAGAGTGTCGGAGTCGCCGTCGTCAGACGAAATCAGTTCTGATGACTCCAGGTCACTCCGGTGGTGGCGTGCAAACCCTCCTTCGCTGCTAACGATCTCTTCCACCAACTGTACTGAGTGGGTCACCTCTCCAATTGTTACTGCCACTGAGTGATGGATGATCGGCTTCCACGGGGTTCTGACGAGCACACGAGCCCTATCGAGCCTACGTTTTTCTTCTACATCGTCATCTATCTCCACGAAATCGCCCACAGCTGCCACAATCTGCTGTATGTGCCTCACGTCCCATGCAGTTATCGGTATACCCCAACACTAGATCCACACCAGCCTAGCTTCCGGTTTCATGTCCGGCTTCCATTTCTGGAGGGAATAGAACAGAGACACACCCTTGTCGGTTTCTTCTTTGATGATCTCTTCTGCTTTCGAGTCCGATAGGCCAAGTAGGATGAACATGTCGTCTCCTAAATACTTAGGCGTGACGTCAGAACCTAACATCCAGGTGATTTCATCTTCAAGTCTCTCGAGCGAGTTGAGTTTTTTCAACCTTCCCACCCAAGCGTCTGTGTACCATCTTTTCTCCCCCTCCGGGATGTCGAGGATAGCCGATGAGTGTGAGCCCCCATGTCCTTCGAGCTTAGTGTTTAAGTGCCTCATTTGCCCTGTCTTGTGCGTGTTTGTGGCTAGTGCCTCCGCGTATGTCCTCATGGATGCATTGTTGGGAAGTGTTGATCTTCGAACTGCTACTGTTCCACCTTTTTCTTTATGGCTTTGCCCTTGACTGCCGATATCAGCTGTGAGCTTGTTGTGTTTCTCATTTGCTCTCCCATACCTTGGTAGATTCACGTACATCTTCAATCCACCAAGGATAATTCTATCTAATTGCTTTTCCAGTCTGTTCTTGTCGAACACTCCCTTAAATCTCACAAACCCGTACCTCCGACCTCTCCTGTTTCTCTGCTTAGGGATGAAGACCTCCCTAACCTCTCCCCATCGTCTGAAATGAGTCCAGAGGTCTTTCTCCGAAACGTCGTCAGGGAATCTCGTAAAATAGTATAAGGTAATGTCATTTCTGTTCCTCCAGTTTAGTTTTTGGTCTCTAGCATGCTGTCCAAACCCATTTCCTCTGTAGTCTTGCCTGGGAACCTCGCTACCATTAGGTTGTCCTACTCTCGGTTTGCCTCTCCGCCTGTTTCTCACGGTGGTCTACTCGTTCGCTCCCTCTCTGTCTCTCTGGCTCACATTCGCTCTCTCTCTATCTCTATCTCTATCTCTCACATTCGCTCCCTCTCTGTCCACCAATGATGACTGCAACATGTCAAGGAATTGCTATATTTTTTTGGGTAAAGATGACTCTAACTCTAGCCTTTTAAGCGGTTGAATATTCCACCACTCCCAGACCTTAATAAGATGGAACCAGCAAAACAAAAGTAATTGCAAAAGAAAAACTTTAAATCATTCCAATTTAAAACAAAGACTCAAATTTAACTCAACAGTAAACAAGAATACCTTTAATCGCCGTAAAATGTCAATAACTAACGACAATCTTCCTGTTGCTTGAGCATCCATTAAACACTTGTACTCCTCCGGAGGAAGATCAGAGAGACGTAAATCCATCTTGCACTTTTCAATCATTTCTTCATAATTTTTAGTGGAACCAACAACTTTTAAGAATAGTTCAATTGGCATTTCTTTAATAGTTGCTTCTAGAAAAAATAGTTTGCTGCTACTATGAGGAGTACCAGTTCCCTCGAAGGCACATTTTTTAGATGATAAAACATCAATATGGCTTGTTGACCTATGCAGACAATCCCAAATAAAACTGTGCAGCAGCTTTGCACGAATCATTTTTGCTAATACAAATCCATTAGCACGCATGGCTTCTGCTTTACTAGCCTGCCCATCTGGAACTATAACGCTTTGATTTTTCTGAATACCCTCCATTACAGGTAGCAATAAATCATTTTTCTGATGTGAAGCACTTTTGCTGCGAATATAACAATTAAATGATCGTATTCTATCTTGAATTTCATCAAATAACTCAGGAGTTAGACTCATGGATGGATGCACAACTACCACACAATCTTTTGTCCTGGAATATTCAGAAATAACAGGTGAATGTACTGTTATACATTTGACCTTCTCTTGTTCTTGAAGTTTAGTTAATATTCGGTCAATAGTCTTGCGGTCCACTTTTGTAGACTTATCCTTCTCAAAGCCAATAAGACACCTATTTATCTCAGATTTCAAAATGAACCTTTCATCCTACATGGGGAAAAATGTAAAAAGAAATGTCTTAGAATGCTTCAATTGCAATAGGATTAGGAAAGGAAAAAAGAAAAAAGGACAGACCTTTAGTCTTTCTAGTATCCTATTTGCCCTTCTAGTGTTATCCACACTTAAAGATAAACTTGTATATCTTTGATTTGATCCAGTAGAGAATGGTTTCAACATGTCAGATGGAAATGCTCCTGATGGTGCATTGTCTGCCTCCACTGATGAACTGACCAATTTGCAGTGAGAAACTGTACTTCTTCGGTCAAGGACCAAATCTTGCAAGTCTGCTGACGTTCCTACAAAGTTTGACTCAGTATTTCTTGGAGATACACACGATAGTTCTGCACCAACACCTCTATCTTCCAATTTTGCAGGGTCATCAAGTTTTCCACTGGTAGTTGAAGTCTCAAATTCAGATATTATTTTTGAACTGTCAGACACATCGTTAAAAGTTTTGTTTTCATCAAGCTTGCAAATAAGTCCAACTTCTGGTTCAGGGTTGAAATTTTTAGAAGTCCAAACTCGAATTGCCTTAGATTTTAGGCATTGTTCTTCCTGCACTTTCATTCCAAATCTATAGCACAAATTTACAAGTCGAATGTGACTCTTTTTCAGTTCAATCCCAAGCCTCTCACATATCTGTTTACAAAAAAATCCCAATAAATTCAAAGTGCAAAGGCAATGACATTCACATTTAAGGATGCATCATTGAGAACCAGCCCTAAAAACATAACTTCATTTGAAGAGAGAGAAGGATAAAAAAGAATGGAGCTGATTTCAATTAAAAAGTTCAAAAGTTTATACAAGAGACAAACATTCCAAAAAAAGAGAAAAGGTTGTCGAGCTGTAAATATTAGGTATTAACTGTAAAATATTCTTAGTTTAACAGGTTTAAATAGCTTAGATTGAGGGATATTAATTAGGAGAAAATTGAGGGGCATTGATGAGGAGAAAGTGTATGAGATGGTTTGATTAGGAGTGATTTGTTTCCTTGTTGGATACTTATATCATTCTTTAAATACCTATTTAATTCCTATATGGAGAATAAAAATGGAATCATTTTATTGTCACATATTTCAAGATTTTTCTACAAAGGTACGTCTAAATAAATCTTTTTTTTAAAAAAAGATTCATTACATAAAAAGGATGGAAAATACATTGCGGTACAGGATAAGATATCCTCCAAGGTCTAGAGCAGAATAGAAACAACTAGGAGTGAAACAACTATAAATTGGAGCCAAGCCTACATCCTCAGTCTCTCTGTATATCAGTAATCAGACAATAGCAAGTAGCAACTCCCTAGAAGCAATATCAAGCAGAACACCAATAGAAGCCATACACACAAACTTAGTCCCCTCAAAGCATTTAAATGAACAGGAACCCATCGCCTCCCATTATCGGGAAGCAATCATTCCATCTAATTGTTATTTAGGAAACATTTCCCCTTTTCATTTGTTACAAATTGACCTTGCCATTGAAATACTGAATAAAGACATCACATGCTTTTAAGGCTATCAGCCACAGTATAGGAAGCTGACCAAGCTCCCTAATCATTTAACATTTATATCTGACAACAGGAACTATATTGTAAAGACAGAATTAAGAACACAGTGAAACTGCATCACAAGGTTTGGGTGAGCTTGTGCCTTGTCCATGCTTCAAGCTAAAAGAGCATCTGCATGACACAACCAATTCACTCAAACAGTATAACTTCACCCTTACTATCATCTCTACAACTACATCTCACTTTATAGAAATTCACTGCAACCATTTTCTTGTCAGTAATACATTAAAAAACGCAAATTATATTGCAAAATATTCCCTCTAAATCTTCTCTAAACAACAACATAAATTTAAATATAATATTCATCAACAAGTTTATTCAAGTACTTTTAGAAAGAAATAGCCAACCTCTGATCCATATCAATTCATCAATGCCCTAAACAATGTAAATCAATGAATCTAATTGTTTGTTAATTCTTTCTCTTTTCCTGGAATTGACATCTTTTCATGTCTTCCAACAAAGAGAATATAAGAATAAAAAATGCACCTCCTTCAAAGTAATACCACAAGATCCGGCAGCATCAATAATATCATAAATTTGATGCTCCATGGGAAGCTCCACAAGCTGATCAATAACTTGACATGTTTTCCCGGAGTTCAACTTTTTATCTTCATTTCCAGATTCTGTAGTTATTGGGTCAAGAAGGCGCAGGCAAGCCTCAATCTGCAAACACATAAAGAGTTACATCTATATGATCACCACAACAAAGTTATACTACCTTATGGCTAAGAGGGGGGAGGGGAGGAATTGGCTGATTGTAAAGGACAAAGTATTCAATTGATGTAAAGACGTGTAAACATGAGGTATAAAAAAGAGATATAATAATCTAAAAGGGAAAACAATGGGAGCTAAAAGAAGAGGTTTGGTTACTCAGACAGTCAAATGAGTCAATATTAATCTCATGGCATGAATAGTGGAGAATTTGTCATCACTGCCATGTTATTTGAAAGGACTGTGTTAAAATACAGATCCACCAAGTAACCACATCTTATATTTTCAGGCAATTACAAGATCAATCAGATTCATTCTTGTCTTGCAACAGTAAAAGATGCCATACTTAGAAATTCAAGGGTGAAAATGATACATTGCAAGCCCAAACAATATGTTTTTACCCTTAATGTGACTACTTGTTTATTTATTTATTTTGACAGAATAATGTAACTGATAAGTTGGATTTTCTTCCCATATGGAGAAGAAGATTTATAATGCTTGCCAAGAAAGGCATTGCCGAGAAAATTACAATCTCCAGCAAAGACTAAAATTCATCAAACAGGAATGAGTTACAAAAAACATAGATACAGTGTAAACTAACCAACCTTGCCATTCACCTTAGCGTCAAACTGCTCCACAATACCATGTGCCTTCAACCTTTGAGAAATCTGGTTACATGAGCAATAAGGCAATCTGGACATATAGGAAAAGACATAATTATAATTTTGGAAAGTTCAAACTCAGAAAACGTACTTGTCGCCAAGCCCTTTGTTTTGGACGCGATCCACAGTAACCAAGATCCTTCTTAATATCTGACACAAGAAGAACCTTGAAGAAAAAAGATGACAATTAAAACATGAGCATAAAATGATGAGAATAGTCGGTCGGTAAATTTAAAGAGAATTGAATGAAAATGAACCTTGTCATTGGCTTCTGCAAGCTTTTCACAAATAGCTTTCATCTGAGGTTTATAATCCTTAAGATGAACATCTGTTTGAAGGGTGGTTCCATCTGCATCTTCATCGTCATCATCAGGGGAGTTGAATTTGGTAATTTCAAACTCAAACCTTTGATGAGAGTCAAGTTGCTTCGCATAGCGATGCAAGTATACTAAATGGGTAGCTACACACGGATAATTCTTGGATTCACCATGACCGGAGATTTGTTTCTTTTTCTCAATTGCCGAGCGCTTGACAATCAAGCCTTGACACTCAAGACTCCTCAACACATAATGGAAGTTATTGGGATCAATGTGCAACTGTTTGGCAAGCTGAGTTTGCGTAACACCATTCGCTCTAGCATTAGCAAGAAGGCGAAGGACACGCATTTGGGCATCTTGGAGAGATTGCGAGTCGTAGAGACCGACAAAGTTGTCTGTGAGGCTCTGCTGAGCAAAGATCTTTGTATTGAGCTTCTCGGCATCCTCCAGTTCCGAAGAAGAGGGTTGTGGTTCAAACCGGAGAGTGGGAATGCGAAGCAGGTTTGTCCATATGGCTCTTTTGATAGTGGAATTGAGACAGAGATTGGAGGATGAAAGAGAGGGTGAGTCTTCAAGCTTGGCCCACAGGGATGCGAGAGTTAGTCCATCTTCAATCCCACCACATATCTCTTCCACCGCAGCATTCACAACCAAGTTCATTCTTTCTTCAAAAATTTATCAACATATGTAAGCACAATAACAAAGAAAGCAGAGGAGGCAAGAGCGTTGTGAAGTTGTGAAGATGTGAAGTTGTATGTACCTGAGATCAGTGGAGGCAAGAGCGTGCGGCGAGAGCAGAGAAGAAGATAGGGATTAGGGATAGAGTCTGTTTCAGATGTTGACACGGCGCCGCGCTGTGTCCTCTTTTCTGTTCGCTCCAATATTTATAATACTATAATAAAACCTAAATTAAGATTGTTGCCCAATTAATTTAACGTTTTTTCATTTTTCGACCCCACTAAAATAAATTCTTAACATAGTTCCTACAAATTTCAAAATGTTTCATGTATAGTTTATGTCGATAAAACTCATCAACTCACCCTTATTGCAATCGAATTCCACATCATATTTGTACCATTATATTTAAATGATCCAATCCAAAATGATCCAATCCAAATACCACCTCATTACAATCGAATTCCACATTCCCTGATCTCTCTAGAACAAAGAATAAGAATACTTTACTATCACTTGGCCCAGTCCACATCATATTTGTACCATTATATTTAAATGAAAGGAATTAAAGGAACTAAAGGAACAAAATTCATCCTTTAATTTTCATTCCATTTTCCTGCAGGGGATTTGGGGTGTACTTTAATTTGATTCAAGATATTTAAGAAGGAAAGTTTTCCCTTTTATAGTAAACAATTGTATTTTTGTATTTGTTGTTGGCAAAGGTTCTTATATTTTAGTTTCTATTACCTACCAAAGGTTCTTCTCTGTCAAGCTTACTCTGCTATTACAATCCTTTTTATGTGGGTGTTATCTGTTGTTTTTCTTTAACCCAGTGTTTGGTTTACAAAGTTTCAGAATGTTAGTATTTATGTTAATTCTTTCAATGCATTTGAGACCCACCCGTGGTTGACTTGATGGCAATCTTGTGTGGATCTACACAGTCATTACTCATATCTTGCAATCCTAATTGGCTTATTGAAAGTTTGGATTCAGCCAAATACATGTCCTTAGATGTAGAAGTTAAGCGCATCTTACTTAAGTTAGTGATATATTGATACTATCAGGTTGTACGTTACAAACTATTGTAAGTTACTATATCTGCAGGGGTTGGGAAGAATATACAGAAATGTGAAGTCCAATGCTGTATTTTAATATATATATATATATATATATATATATATATATATATATATATATATATATATATATATATATAATATTTTAAGATAGTTTATTTGAAAGGAAATGATAATTATTTTCATTTATTTAACCTTTTTTTTTTGCTCAGCAAAAATAGATATGATTTATTAATAGTGAGTACCAGTGGTACTAAAATTACAGAATTTTAGGGGCCAGCTGGTTCCTATGATTATTAGTAGGACCCAAGCCAGCACCACAGCACCCTGCTACCTAATACCGTGCTACAAAAATCCATCCCCCATACTCCCAGGCTAAGTACAGAAACCTAGTGTTAGATTGGTAGTTCATTTATTTAACCTTAGTCACTAATTAGAACTATGTAATTATATTGGCTCTACAGTCCACTATTTTGCTCTGTTATTAGCTACGATAGGATTAACAAATGTCGGTAGAATAGAGTTCTCCAAATTTTGAAGCTTCATTTTTAGAATTTACAAATGAATGGGACAATTGGTGGGTAAAACTGACAGTAGTTTCATCATAACGTACTTCCATTTCCTTTTGGGACACTCCTATGTAATCCCCTATGTTCATTGTCATGGAAGTTTTAAATTACATGCTAATAAAGGAGGCAACAATTGGGATTAGGAAGGTGCATCATATGACCAAGACACAGCAACGATGGAAAATCATATCCCTATGTATAACTACTTCACACTAGCACATACACATACACATTTTTTTTTTTTGGTTAGCAAAGATAATATATTATATATATAAAGAGTACCAGAGGTACTGAACTACATAAGGGGGGTAACCATGGTAATGGTTCCATAATCAGACAAAAAGTCTGAAAAGGAACCACTCTATAGAACCCAAAGAAAACATAAGTGATAGCTAAAGTAGACCTCTAGTAGTACAAAAAAATTGTTGTCTAATATTGCTGGACCAGTAATTAAAATGTTCTGAGAAGCCTTTCTCATAATTCCTAAGCCAGGACCAAAGAAAGAAAATTGCGTCTTCAAACACTTTGTTTGCATCGAATGAGGCATTAGAGAACACTATGCTATTCCTTGTCTTCCAAATGGACCAGGTTAGGGTCAGCCACCAGCACTGCCACCTATTGCTCCTAACACCATCAACTTGAAGTCCCATATGTTGATTGAAATTCATTTTTGGGGTGAGGGGAGCAGCTCCTTTTATATTTATCCATGACATAGATTCCACCATAAAGGCTGAATTTTTTAGCAATGGAAAAATAGATGTCCTGCGTTCTCCTCTTCAACTCTGCATAAAGGGCATGAGGTGTCAGCAACCTGCACTTGCCTTCGCTGTAACTTATGTCTTGTAGGGAGCCTATCCCTGATAAGTCTCCAAGCAAAAATTGCTATTTTGCTTGGAACCTTTATGCTCCATAATTTGGCAAAACAATCCTCTTGAGTTACTGCTGCTGCTCCTTCCATCAGTACCTTGTAGGCACTGTTTGCTGTGTATTGACCTGTAGAATTTGCTGTCCATTCCCACACATCAGGTCCTTGGTGTGGTAAGATCATATCCTGAATCTTGTTGAGGAAGACAGCTGCTGAATCAATTTCATTATCAAAACACGGCCTTCTCCAAGTAAAATTCCATTCCCACCCGTTGTCTGTGTAGCTTCCCATCTGTTGGATAAAACTCTGCTGCTGTAAGGAAATTGAATACCGCCTGGGGAATTTTTCTGCCAGAGACATTTCCCCACATACCCACTTATCCTCCCAAAATTTAGTTTGATCCCCACAGCCCACCTTCCACCGCATACCACTATTAATAATCTGACCCTGAGGGGAGTGAATGAGGGTCTTCTTCAAATCTCTCCACCAAACTGATTCTAAACCTGGTCTATCTGCTGCCAACATGCCCTGCCATCCACCATACTTAGACTGCACTACTCTAGCCCAAAGTTCTCCTTTGTTTTGCATCAGACCCCACCTCCATTTACCAAGCAATGCTACGTTGAAATTGGTGATATCCTTGATGTCCAGACCTCCATTTTCTTTAGATGATGTCACCGTGTCCCACCTAATCCATGCGATCTTATTTTGGTCAATCCCTCCTCCCCAAAGAAACCTTCGCTGCAATCTTACCAATTTATCCACCACTAATTTAGGAGCCCTGAAAAAGGAGAAGAAATATAAAGGAATGGATGTTAGCACAGATTTGATTAAAGTCACTCTCCCCCCCCCATGGAAATGTGTTTTTGTTGCCACTTTGCTAGCTTTCTCTCACATGTGCGTATAATGGGATCCCACATCCGACCTCTCCTTGGATTTGCCCCTAATGGTATACCCAGGTAAACTAATGGGAACGTCATCAATCCGCAATGTAAAAAGGTGGCTGCATGTTGCTTCCATTGTTGTGATTGACCGAAAGCACCAACACTACTCTTTGCAAAATTTATTTTTAAACTTGAAGCAAGTTCAAAAGATCTAAGGATTGTTTTAACTGCCATGAGATTCTCCATACCCGCCTCCCCAAAAAATATTGTATCGTCAGCATACTGTAGGATACTAATATTCACATTGTTTGTACCAACTTGGAAGCCCTTGCAGATATTTTCTTCCTCAGCCCTCCTGATCAGCCCATTGAGACCTTCAGCCACGACATTGAACAAGAAAGGTGCCAATGGATCACCTTGTCTAAGACCCCTTTTGGGGAGAAATTCCTCCGTAGGGCTTCCGTTCACCAGAATTGAGATGGATGCTGACTTCAAACAGCCCTCAATCCATTGAACCCACTTAGAGCAAAAACCTGTTTTTTCCAGCATATATAATACAAAATCCCAAGAGACCGAGTCGTATGCCTTCTCGAAATCTACTTTGAATACAAGACAAGGCATGACTTGTTGCTTCTTTTTGCATCTTCAATCACCTCATTTGCAATAAGAGCATTGTGTAGTAGATGCCTTCCTTCAATGAAGGCAGATTGAGTCTCATGTATGATGAGATGCATCACCCTCTTCATTCTGTAGGCCAGCACTTTTGATACTATCTTATAAATGCATCCTATTAAGGATATTGGCCTGTAGTCATTCAAAATCTGTGGATCTGCCACCTTGGGAATCAAAGTTATGAAGGACGCGTTACACCCCTTAGGAATGACTCCATTAACATAAAATTCATCAAGAAAACGGAGGATTTCAGGCTTCATAAGCTGCCAAAATTGTTTTATAAACTTGAAATTCAGACCATCCGGGCCTGGACACTTGTCACTCCCACATTCCCAGACAGCGGTTTTTACTTCTTCCTCTTCAAAGCGGGCCGTCAACATATCATTATGCTGCTGGCTGAGAGACTGAAAACGGACCCCATCTAGCCTAATATTGTGGTTACTTGCTTCCTGGAATTTCTGTGAAAAAAAGGATCTAATTTCCTCCTTCACCGTGGCTGGGTCAGCCACCCAAGAGTCACCTATTATAACTCCATTTACAAAGTTATTTCTTCTGTTTGCATTCATCATCAAGTGGAAGTACCGGGAGTTACAATCTCCAAGCTTGATCCACCTTATGCGCGCCTTTTGCCTCAAAAGCGATTCATGTGCATGAGCAGCCACCCAAAGAGCCTCCTGCAATTGTTTCCGTTTCGACACTTCTTCAACTGATAGCTGTCTATTTGTGGTCTCCTCCTCCAATTTATTTAGCTCCTCTTCAATCTTGATTACCTTTTTCAGAGTATCTCCATAGCTTTCCTTATTCCAGATTTTCAACTTCTGCTTAAGTATCTTTATCTTTTCTTTGAGAACAAAGCCACCCCAACCTGGCAGCTGACTAGATAGCCAGCAGTTCTTCACTGTTTCTTTGAAGGATGGGTCTGATAACCAGCAGTCTAGGACCCTAAATGGTTTAGGGCCCCAATCTATAGTTGTAGACCTGAGGATGATAGGACAGTGGTCTGAAAAATTCCTTGAAAGAGTTGATTGAAAACTTGCAGGCCATGTGTCCAACCACTCAGGAGACAGCAGAAATCTATCGAGTTTGCTCCTTGATGACCCATTTGGTCTAAACCAAGTAAAACTTCTTCCAGTCCATGGTGCCTCCACAACTTCCAAATCTTCTATCCATTCATTAAATTCTTGGATACTATTAATTTTTGGTTCCCTTTGGCAGATTCCAAATCTTTCTGATGAATCCCTTATGCTGTTAAAATCACCCATAACACACCATAAATCCCCTGATTGAGTGTTTTTCAACTGCTTGATCTGGTCCCACAATATCCTTTTATTTTGAATGTCACAAGGAGAGTATACAGCAACTATATTAACTGTCTGTGCTTCCTTAAGGTACTCCCCTGTTAGGAGAATGTAACCATTGCCAACTACTCTCGAGTGAAGCTTAAAGGTCCTTTCACTCCACAAACATAAGATGCCACCTGCAGTATGGGTGGCAGGCTGCATTTCCCAGCATACCTCAGCCTCTCCCCACAGTGATTGACACACAACTTTATCAATGACCTCCTTCTTTGTTTCCTGCAAACATATCATATCAACATTCTGCTTCCTGATTAATCTTCTAGTGGCTGCCCATTTAACCCCCCTCCCCAGACCCCTTATGTTGTATGAGATGATATTCATGGGCACCTGCCATTGATACCCAACCTCTCTGCTTCTTTTACGTCTCTTTCCTCCATTTCTTTTATTTTGTCAATAACCAATTGCTGATCATCCCCTCCTGTGACCCCTATTTGTTGAGCAAGATTCCAGATGTTTGTTGCTTGTTGCAGGTGTTGTGACTCCTTACTTCGTTCAGATTCGTCGTATTGTGGTGTTGGCCTTGTCTGGGATTCGTGTCCAGTTTCCTTCTGAGAAGCATCCTGCAGATGCTGGAGTTGTGCATTGCTCTATTCATTTCCCATGTGGTCTTCACTAGGATTCTGGGCCGTAAGGTTTTTCTTTTTGGACCACCTGTGTCTTAGATATACCTTACATGTGTTTTGCAAACTTCCCTTATTACTTGTTGGAGAGAGGCCTAGCTGTTGAGGGGGCTGAGTGGGGGTGCCAATAGTTGGCCCAATTTCTTTATGAGGCCCAAAACCATTCTCAATATGTACTTCTCGTTCCTGCCTTGTTGGTATTGCTAGTGGGGTGTCGTGGAGTCTATTTTGCCGTAGAGAGTAGTCTCGTTGCCTGGCACGTGGAGATAGTGAGATATGGTTTTCCGCCACATCATCACTTGCTTCCCCCTCACATGGCTCTATATCTGCTGGCCTTTGGGTCTCAGTCATAGTACAGATCCCTCCCTTCCCACTTTTTCCATTTACGTGATTAAACTTCAAAATTTCCGCAGGGGTGGCGTTCCCAATAGCCTGCTTCACGCCTTCTTTGGTCGACAAAGCTGTGTGGCAGATATCCATTGGATATGGGGCAATGGATGTCGTCGGACCACGGGGTGCATTCAAGGACCGCGAGATGTTTCTTTTACCTGCTGTGGAAAAGTGATGGCGTTGCCCATCGGGTAAAGGATGAGTCTGTTGGGTCGCGTCGCCGGCACCGGAAGATGTCGCCGCCAGTGATGGAAATGCATTCGCCGGCACCGTCGCAAGGTATTCTTCTGCCTCGACTCCATCGCCGTCCACAGACCTCGGGGTAGAGCTCCCGAGGAGACTTTCGTCGGAGCTAATCTCCTCCGACGACCCGTCGAGGTTGCACCGACCACCGCGGTGATCATTGCTGCCACCACCGCACTCCTCCACTATAACGACGTTAAAATGTTCATCACCTATATGAGCCTCGACAGTATGTTTGATTGGCGGATTCCACGGGGTCTTCACGAGCACCCTGGCTCTGTCCAGCCTGCGCTTCTCTTCAGTATCATCGTCCATGTCTACCATGTCCCCCGTGGCTGCTACGATTTGCCGTACGTGCTTCTCAGTCCAAGCCTGGAGCGGAATACCCCAGACCTGTACCCATGTTAATCTGAAGCCCGCTCGTATGGTTGGATTCCATTTCTCCAAGGAAATAAACAGCGCTGCACCTCGTTGATTTCCGCCATTGATGAGTTTATCTGCACCCGCGTCAGTGAGTCCCAGGAGTAGAACTAGGTCATCCCCTATATACTTGGGGGAGATGTCCATGCCTATCTCCCATAGAAGTTCCTCCTCTACTCTGTCGAACATGGCCAGGTTTTTTAATCTCCCCACCCAGGCACCCTTCACCCACTCATAGTCTTCGGGGCTAACGTCTAGAACAACCGAGGACTTGGATGACTCTTGTCCTTGGTTATGGTTAAGGGAGATCAGTCTTCGTCCCTGAGGTCTGATATTCGATTTCAGTGCCGCAGCATATGACACCGGCTTTGTATGGGATTGTTGTGGAGCTCGATCAACTATGCTTTGTTTCGTGGCAACATGGACACGTGGTTGGATTTCTGAAAACCCACTTCTCATCTTCTCCCTACCATACTTTGGAATATTGACATGGAGTTTCAGACCTCCTATGACAATTCTATCTAGCTGTTTTGCCAGAGAATGGGTATCATTAACCCCTTTGAACCTTACAAAACCATACCGCCTTCCATTATAGTTCCTCCTGTTGGGAATAAAAAATTCCCTCACATCCCCCCACTTCTTGAAGCAATGCCATAACTCCTTTTCTGAGATGTCATCAGAAAAACGAGTAAAGTAAAAGGTTGCAACATCCCGACGGTCCCGTCAGTTTGAAAAGGCAGATTTTTTGTTCCCATCCGTGTTCCCTGGGTAAGCCCAACGGGGATCCTCCCTGAAGGTCACTCGCTGACTCTCTCTCGTTGGGTCGCTAATCCTAGCCCACTCTCTCTCCCACCCAGTGTTTCTCTCTCTCACTCTCGCTGTCGCTCTCTCTCTCTCTCTCATTTCTCACGTTTTGAGTTGATGTTTTCATACACATACACATAACAAATCTATTTTAATTAATAACTTATAGTATTAATATAAAAGGGTAAAACAGATGCTTAAAACTTAAAAGTACCTCAGTTTCCTTTTGCAGTCTGACTTCTCCAACTAAGAAACAATCAATACCAACTGAACTAGCAGTCTTCAATCCCTAAAAGTTTTAAGTCAAAAACAAAATATGAGTTTTTGCAGCTCCAATAGATGAGGAGGATTCCCAATTGTTCGTTTGGTATAACCTCGAAACTTTCTGATATATTTTTTCTACTATTTTATTATTTAGTTTTTTAGAGAAATTTCTTGAAAGGCAAGTGACAACCTGAAATCCTTCTGCACATTCAGTCGCAACAATTACATGCAGATACTTTAAATAAGTTTTGCATTCTTCAGAAATGAATATTGTTACAAATCAATCAAAGAGTAAAGACATGGTCTTGTGTTTCAACTGCCTCTCATGCTCAACGGGGTGCTTGTTTAAAGATATTAAAACTCACGATGAACTAGTGACAGGAGAAGTTTAGGAAGATTGAAACTGCAGTGTAACTCAGTCTCTCATGTAGCATGAAACAAATAAATTTTCCAGCCACTAAGAAGACACTATTAGAGAAAATCAAATTAATCATAACCGCTCAACACACATGCTGTCCTATCAGCAACAAAATTAATAAATAAATAAAAAATAAGAGATAAAATATTTATCATTCTCTTTGGCAAACGCCATAAAATATAAAGAAAGATTTCTATGGGGAGGAAGATCAGAGCATAGGAAGATTGCATGGGTCAATTGGAAGACGGTATGTCAACCAAAAGACATAGGTGGCCTTGGAATCAAAGACCTCAAGACATTTAATTCAGCTTTGATGGGGAAATGGCGCGGGGATCTCTTTCGCAAGCAGGAGGAGCCATGGGCAAAAGTAATCAGCTCAAAATATGGCGGATGGAGGGCACTGGAGGAAGGCACAAGAGGAAATCATGATTCCACATGGTAGAAGGACCTGGTCTTAACTCAGCAGCAGCAGAACATAGTTCTCAAAAGGGAAACCGCTTGGAAGGTGGGTGGAGGTGAAAAGTTAAGATTCTGGGAGGATCCTTGGACAAACACCAGTATGCCACTAATGGAAAAATACCCAAGGCTGTATCACATCTCATGCCAACAAAAGACAACCATTATGCGAATGGGGAGCAACAACAATACTGGATGGGAATGGAAACTCACCTGGAGGAGGGATCTCTTTGACTCTGAAGTAGAAATGACGGATACTTTTATTGGGAAAATATCACAGCATCATGTACAGCCTTACAGGGAAGATAACTGGATATGGAAGCATGATCAAAGCGGGAATTACTCAACGAAAAGCGGGTATGACCTGATATGGAGAGAGCTAATGGGGGCAAACCAGAATTCAGACTTTGCGGACCTATGGAAGCTAAAAATCCCAGCCAAAGCAGCTATGTTTGCATGGAGGTTAATCAGGGATAGACTACCAAAAAAGATGAATCTTAGAAGACGACAGGTGATGGTAAATGACTTTATGTGCCCACTATGCGGACTTAAGGAAGAGGAGACTGCTCACTTATTTTTCAGCTGCAGTAATACCCTACCCCTATGGTGGGAGTCTCTGTCTTGGGTTATAGCAACAGCACTGCCACAAAACCCTAGGGACCACTACCTGCAGCATGCAACCAGGACAGCTGAGGGAAAGAAGCTTACAAGATGGAAATGTTGGTGGATTGCTCTTACATGGACAATTTGGAATCATAGAAATAAAATAGTATTCCAAAATCACACGTTTGATGGAAGAAAACTGTTGGATGATGCAATTCTCTTACTTTGGACGTGGGTCAAATCCATGGAGAAGGACTTTGACATACACTTTAACCAATGGTCCTCTAACATAAAGGAAGCATTCAGTAACTAGGAGGGGATGGGTGATTCTGTAATTCTGTATTTATATGTGCATTAGCTTGGTTCTGTGTACACACTCGAATAGCTTGGTTCTGTGTACACACTCGAACTAGCTACATACTTGCCTCTGTATATGTAACTCTAGTACCACTGGTACTATTCCCTATTAATAATATATCTATTTTTGCTGAGCAAAAAAAAGAAAGAATCAAATTCGACTTCTATGCAGGTCTATGCTAACTGCCCATATATACACGAGATTCGCACCTTCCTCCAAGTTCTTGGGCTTTTCAAATCACTTTCAGTATCTTATCACACCCTCTTTCTCTCTGACCCCAAAGTTGTCATCTTTCATTTCCGCTAACATGTCCACTTTTTCCACTAAGAACGACACCGTCATCCACAAAACGCAGCAACCTTTGCAGGTTCAACCTCTTCTCCCTTTTCAGATCATCACACTCTCCGGATTCTTTTATTATTAGGGCTCAAGATTTTTCATGTTCCTAGTTAAATAAGATGTCTGAATGTTAATTGGGCTCATAGTATCTTTATATTTTAGCTTTTATTTGTGCTGGCTACCTATTTCTTAGTATTTTCATCATGATGCAGTGTACTTTCGTATATGGGATGGGGCAATCACACACTATAGATCACCCATGTTTTTCAATTTCCTCCATTTTATAATTTATATATTCTTATTCCCTTCTGAATTACTTAGTTGCTTGGTGAAGGTTGTATTATTTGCTACAACAAAAATGATATTTGGACACCCAAAATGCTAATTGACACCCTGTGTAAATGAGAAAAATATAGGTATGATAAGAATAGAGAGATGGGGAGAAAAGATGAGGGTTAATTTGGTGCTTGGAAAAATTGGGGTGTTAAAAATTCATTGCTCTTGCTACAATTTAGTTTCAATTCATTTGAGGATGTTAGCCTATTTATTTTGTAAAACTAAAACCTTCTGCAAGGACCTAAGATCATATCTTGGAATGGTTTTGGCAGTGAAGAGAGTTTGGTTCTGTTTTGTACCTGGCAATGGCATTTTCAGACCTAACTAATTCCAAAAAACATGGATTTTGTTTTGGTTCTGTTCTGTACCTGGCACTGGGTTGTTCTCTGTTTGATTCTTGTTGATTGTCATTATGTTGTCAGATTGCAAAGCGCTTAGAAAAATTTCAGACAACAATCTTCACTCAAATGAGGTTGCTTGCCATCAAACATGGAGCCATAAACCTTGGTCAAGGCTTTCCCAACTTTGATGGTCCCAAATTTGTAAAGGAAGCAGCGATTCAGGCAATCAGGGATGGCAAAAATCAGTATGCCCAGGGTTATGGAGTTGCAGACCTGAACATTGCCATTGCTAACAGATTTAAGAAAGATACTGGACTTGTGGTAGACCCTGAAAAGGACAGTGACAATGAACTCCTAGGGGAAGACATTCTCCTTAACAGGATGGAAGATTGGTTGGGCCATAGCACCCCCACACTTATCACGGGGACTGCGACAGGCACACGCCTTCCTCACTTTCACAATTGCCCATCCTTTTCAGTGTGCTGCTGCAGCAGCTCTGAGAGCACCAGACTCTTACTATGTAGAGCTGAAGAGGAATTATATGGCAAAGAGAGCTATTTTGGTTGAAGGCCGTTGGCTTCAAGGTATTCCCATCCAGTGGAACCTACTTTGTGGTTGTCGATCACACCCCTTTTGGACTGGAAAATGATGTTGCATTTTGTGAATATCTAGTTAAGGAAGTGGGAGTGGTGGCACACAGGTCACCCCTTTTACTTTAATCCAGAAGAGGGAAAGAATCTAATCAGATTTACTTTCTGCAAGGATGACGAAACTATTAGGTCTGCTATTGAGAGGATGAAAACGAAGCTTCGATCAACCATAACGATTAATGTGGTCTATGAAATTATATTACTTGCAGGGGAACACCACCTTCTACAAGTCATAGACAACCCCTGAGCCCTAACTATTAAGTGGAACCAAGTCACCGGCCAATCCAAGTTAATTTGTAGATTCAATGCAAAAACACTTAGCATTTCATCACGGCATGTTACAGGAGATTCGTAAAGTTACCTGTACGACGACCTAAGGCGCGAAGACGGATCACGGCAGCTACACTTCTTCGAGATGGCACACAGGTCACGGCACGGGCGACCTCACTATGCGTACTCACGGCGCGCGCTCGACTGCACACAAAGGACGTTGGCGAGACAGCGAGGTTTCGAGGCAGCGTCAGGGCGCGGTGTTTAAGATAGGGAGAGGGGTTTGAGGGAGAGCTCCACTGCACAACAATGGACGTTGGAGAGAGAGCTCGAGGTTTGAGGCAACAGAGCTTCAGGGAGAGAGGGGTTTAAGCTAGGGCACAACAGTGGACGTTGGAGCTGCGGCTATAGCTAGAGTGTTTGGTTCAGGAGGTTCAATTCGGAAGGTCGAAGCCTACGGGCAAGCTGAGAAACAAAGACGGGCTTATGGTGGTATGAGCGACCTTGTCTAACATTAGTTAATTACAACATTATCCCCAGCCAAGGTGCGACTTAAAATATAAAATTTATTCCTCAAATTACAAAATTGTCACCACCTATTATTTTTCTGTAAATGTCATTCATTAAAACTAAAAATGAAAAATCTAAGCATCAAATTTCTTTTATCAGGATTAAACATAAAAATAAAACTATAAAAACAAAAAATGATTTTTTCTATTGTACCTTAGAGTAAAAGAAAAAAGTGTAAGATTTATAATATTTTAAATTATATTACTCACAAGTTATAATTGATTATAACAAAAGATCGTTTACATAAAAAATTATAAATAAATATTGAAACCTATTTTGATAATCAAGCACTCAAAATCAATTTTAATTGTAAGTTTCTAAACAACATTCTCTGTGAAAATCAAATTCTAATACTTGTTATTCAAACAAAAAGTAGGATATTCTTTATATATATATATATATATATATAGGAAGATAAATAATCAACGAAGCTCCAGAGAAGGAGACTCCTATTGCATCACCAAAAACAAGAGCCAACAAAGACCGAAAAGGCTTCCTAAGTGAGAAACACATTTGTTGAAGAGTCATGACGGGCCAAAGAGTGAGTGTACAAGTTTCCTTATTTAGAGACATGCTAGAAGGAGAGATGTCATTGAATATTTTTGAAAGATTGAATAAGATTAATGATAATTGTCATCGGATGAAAGCCAACATTATATCGATTAATTAGATTTAAATCAACGAGAGTCTAATTCACACTCTATCATTCGATAATCCATGTTTCACGCCAACTCTATGCCTTTACGAATAACATTAAGTACAACACTGACATTTCATTTGACATTTGAGAGTCAAATGATTCAGTCGATAATCTAGAGATGTTGCTCATTTGCAATACTTGTTGAACCACATTGTAATGTTTGTGTTATCTGTGATCGAGGTTCAGAATCTCTAAAAGTCTCCTAGCACTTATCTCTATCATCATCAATTATCAGTGTGAGAATAAAAATTCATCTCTTGATGAAACACTATGTAAAGAATCAACAAAAATATGATAGAACCCATCAAACTTATGAATTGAAATTGTATAGCCTAGATCAAATGCTTGAACACCAAGGAGGATACCATTTAATACCATTTACCTGTAGTTCACAATTAACAAGCTAAATCCAAGGTAAGAAAGATAAGCCAATGGCTTTGAAAAGCTTGACAATGAGACAGAGTGTGGTCCCCCATGAAGAACTACAATTAGAGGATCAAGTGCATCACTTTTCTTAGTTTTTGATGACAGAAATATAGCTCCATGTGGTTGACTAGCACCTGAAATTGAAGTCAAGATAACAAAATATAAAAAGAAAAATCAATTCCTCAAGAAAAATCTAAGAATAACCATATATTGTGCAACCAAAGGGCAAGAAAATAATATCATCCATGGTTAGTCACACGCATATTATATTATAAAGAAAAAAATATATATACATTCCAAATACTAACCACCAATAATTATATATAATTCATTCATTGGCACAATAATCTATGAAACGATTTTAGTTTGAAAATCTCTGATGAATTTTCATAAGATGCATTTCACTATTGTGATGATACTTCTAGATATTTTTTCTTATTTTCTTTTAATCATCATTCCTCATTTATTCTAAATTATTTTTGTCCTTGAAATGAAGAAAAAGGGGGGAAAAAGCAGTTCATGTAGTTCCAAAGAGGTTTCAACAATCCAATTCCCATCACTGACCATCAAGAATACACGTAAAAGACAAAACGTCCCAGTATCCTGCAAAACATCATAAGAGTAGTGGTCAAGATTAGGTAAACTCATGGCTCTTTGAAATATTGTAATTATTCTGTCAGAGAAAAAGATCTTTAAGAATTGAAGACCAACAACATTCAGTAACTGTGAACAATATATACGACTAATATAAATTTATCATATGTTCATATTTTAGATATCCCCATATATTTTGCTTCATTTTACGGACAACTATTCAAACTACCAAACCATATTACAAGATTATTATAGAAATTACCAGTAGTAATTCTAAATACTGTGATTGAAATGCTCCAATCATAGCCTCAACCATGTAGCCAATAAAAAGGCAAACAACCAGCTCCAGAGGAAAGCCAGAGTAGGTAAGCCTCCAATCATGCTTTTCGACCTTATGTATGCTCCAACCATAATTAACCACAGCTACTCATTTGTATAATGGACTCCTTCAGATGCACATGAGAGTGCCAAAATCCATGCTTGCAAACCACGAGGAGCATCCCTTTCCACCATTACTTCCAGCCAGATTTTATCATTTCCTTGAAAGTCTCTGTAGCTTCCCTTAGCCTCCTATCCATAGAATACAAGCCAAGAACATTATTATAACTCAATATATCAGTCAAGAATCCTAGTCCTTCTCATCTGCGTTGCAATTTGAATGTTTTATCCAATCTTCCAATTTTCTTATACATAGCATCATTGCATATGAAAACTCATTTACAACTTCATTCTTCATCAAGCTCTCAAATATCTCTTTTGCTTGCTCAACCATAAGTCTCTCAGTATACAGATCAATCATACAATTAGGGGAAAATAAAGAAAGAACTTCATCCGATAATTGAAGAAACTTGTATGTTTCTTGTGCTTCTTTCAGGTAGCCTACTTTAGTATACAACTTTATCAAAGAGTTATATATAGCCAGATTCCCTGACAATCCTGCCTTTCTCATTTCGTTAACATAATTGATGGCTTCTTTACAATTCCTGCATCAGCAAAAGCATTGATAAAAACACCATAAATAATGACATCAGGCTGCACGGCATATCCAAGCATCTCCCTGTATAATTCTTCTCCCATTTCCAATTGGTCTAACTTTGCGAAGCTTGATATCACAACACAATATGGGACGCAGTCACTCGCAAGTCCTGCCTCATGCATTTTTTTAAGATAAGATTTGGCAATGCGCCGCTTCTAGAACCATTTTCCTTGCCGGAGTATGCATACAAGAGGGTACGGTAACTCACAACATCTGGCTCAAGGAAGGCCTCTTTCATCCTTGCAAGATGTTTAGCTGCCAAGTAGACCTTATTATTCTTAATATAAAGAGAAATGAGGATGTTATATGTCCTAGTGTCGGGTAGGCATCGAAACTCTCCCATTTTCGGAAACAGAAAACAACATTGTATTGAGTGTAACTGTATTCAGGGCCTTGCCTTGTTTGATCATCCTAGCAAAAGTTTCACATGCTGCGCGAAATTGACCACCCCTCCCATATGTGTCAATCAAGGTAGCATATGTATATGAGCTTAAACAAAAATTGGTATCTGATACTACTTTATCATCCACACCTAATCTAAAAGGTGCACCTCTTATCCATCTCCTGAAAAACTCTAGAAAGAGCTTTTCGAAACTCGCCGGCCTCTTGTACTACAAGAGAACAGCAATCCCCATGGTGACCTCATCGGGCTCCAATACTCCATTCCTTGACTCTGCATCCTCTGAAGCCGCGCGAGTGCTTCCTCTTTGAGTCCACCTTTGCTTTACCTCTTGAGAGGACTCATTGTGATCAGAATTTGTGTCATCCTCCTGATAAAATAAAGAATCTGCTACTGCCAAAGTTTGCTGCAGAGCTTGCCTTTTGTGTTCTCAAAAACCAGAATATTTCTTTTTTGCCAAATAGCCCACAGATGACAAAAGATGTAGCTCAAAGCTTCTATTTCTTTGGATGTGAACTATGCGTTAAGCCAATCAGAGAAATCACAGATGAAACTTAAAATCAGTTTTCAAGTTGATGTTACTATTCTCTCTCTATCTCTCTCTCTCTCTTTAGTTTTACATATAGTGAAAGAAAGAGGAGAAGCGCATTATATTTATTATTGTACCTTCTTCCTGTATCTTTTAATATTTTGCCTCAAGATATATTTGATGTTTCAAGAATTTTAAAACCTAACTAATACATTTTTTTAATTTATCATTATTTAATACCTGTTTAGTGGCATAAATATTAAAGATCAAAATATTAAATAAGGTTATTTAAGTAATTAAAAGAATTAAATTAGAATTTATAATCATAAATTATCATGTATGAAATCATAACTGATTTTTATAATAATTAATTTAAAAAATCATATAATTTATAAATAGTTGATTTTTTTAAAACATGTTAAATTAAAGAGGTTCTAATTTCTCATCATACCTATGAAAATATTTTATTAAAAAAAATAAAATTTACTTTAGTAATGTTCAAATTTTGAAATTAATTTAAGGACTTTTGAGTGTGAGATATCTTGTTTTCAAAATAAATATATTTATTAATAAAAAAAATTAGATAACAATAAAAGAAATGTATTTGAAAGATTTATTACATGTTTCTCCCAAAATAACATTGAAAAAATAACTAAAGTGATATTTATTAGGAGTATTAATGAAAAAATGTTTAATATTTTATTAAAAAATTAAATACGATGCTTATTTTGAAAGAGAGGAATTATTAGTTTAAACAATTTTGTGAGTTTAGATAACAATAAATAGTTTATTTGTAGACAAACATTATGTTTATTTTTAGCGGTTTACTAAATAAACGCGGTATTATGTTTAAAATTTCATTCTATCTGCCTGATACTTCTTGACAATGGAAACAAAGTTACACGAAAATCAGTTATAATTTTAGCAAAAAATATTCTGAATAGCCAAATGCTTACTATAGTTCAGCAACAAGATAAACCATAAAAAAATAAAATTTAAAAAGTTTAATATACCCAAAGTCTTCCGTTAAAGTATGCAGTTGGCAATTCAATCTTACTTTTCCACGTAATGAAATAATTCTAAGTTGATAAAATAATTGAATCAACTGTAAGCTCTAAAATGTAAATGTCTTGTTGTGTGGACTGTGTTATAATACGAGAAAAAGGATAACAGCATAAGATAGGTAGAGAAGCAAGCAAACTACGCATGGCGCTATGTTCCTCACTCTCACTGGTCCCTCCCATCAAACTCACTTCCAAGCCCTTCTTATCTTCAACACCTCCCAATTGGCATGGCATCTTGACGAAGACTAACACCTCAACAAGAATCTTGCTGAATGCTGGTTTTAATGAGATTGAGCCTGACCTCAATGAAGATCCTAGAGATCAATATGCCACTAATGGCGATGACGCTGTATCTTAATTAATTGCAATAATGCTCTTTCACTTGCTTCTCTCTTTTTCTGTCCTTTGCTTGTGATGATGGGTTTCACTTCTTTTCCTTCATGTAAATTTCAGGATGATTTTGTGTATATATGGAATATATGATGACCACCACACTTACCATGAAGGAGAACAGAAAGGTGTTTGTTTATTATTATCCACTTTTGCTTACTTTCTTACTTTCGAGTTTCTCTTCATTTTTTTTTATGAAAGTTGGAGGAAGTCATGAGCTTGTTGGTTTATAGCGATCATTTTAAATGCTGTAGATGCTTATTTTAATTGTAAACTTTGATGTTAATTTTGTCAAATTCACAAAGTACTTAATTTTCCAGTGACTGGTTAAAACTATGATGAAAATGAAAACGATCCTTCCTAAGTGTGACATGATTTCCTTACAAACTTCACGATGAATATTCATTTCAGGAACATTTTGGGGCTCAATCGCAGAAGAGATGGCAGCAGCAGAACCCCCCACTGGATTCCAGGGTGTGCTTTCCATACACCATTCACCATTTATATAACCTTAATTTCTCATTACAATGGCCATTTTTTTTATTATCATTTATTTATTTCTTATGCAGGGATTATTTCATGGCTCTTCCCACCAGCCATTGCTCTTGGGGTGTACTTCAATGTTCCGGTAATTCTAAAAGTTAATTGGAATTAATGAAGAAGAACTCAATCTTCAAATCACTTGGCTACTTTGTTTACATATAAAGTTCTTAGTTTACTTGTTGGAAGAAGTAGCCATAAATTCTAACAACTTTCTGGTTTTCAGGGGGAGTACTTATACATAGGAGCAGGCATATTTACAATCATATTTTGCATTATTGAGATGGATAAACCTGATAAGGCCCACCACTTTGAACCTCACATATACAATATGGAAATGGGAGCTCGAGACAAGTTAATAAATGACTATAATACTATGAGCATATGGGAATTCAATGAAAAATATGGGGACCTATGGGATACTACTAGTAAACTTTATATTTATGTCCAGTAAAATACTCAATAAGTTATTGTAACTAGAGTCTGGTGCACAGTTAGAAAATGGTTGCAATAGCTAGCTAACTCTAAAGAAGTTATTACAACTAATTAATTTTGAAGAACAACTACAAAGGGTTTCAATATAAGCTAATAGCTTCTCTAGCTAAACTGATAACGAGCTTACTCTGCTATACGAGTATGTTTAACATTCCCCTTGCAGACTTGGTGGATAAAATTGGCTAAACAGCATAAGCTCATCTTGACGATTATAGAACCTAGTTTGTACAACTCCTAGTGAGGACATGACGTGATTAGCCTTTAATGGTTTACTTTTGTTGGTTTAGACGCACCTTAGAGGGGAATATATGTATGTGTCTATGTGACAACTAGGACTGATGGATTGAATCAACTTATATTACATTGACACCGATGCATTTAATGAGTTAATGATGATTGCTTAAAGATTTTATATGAAAATGAGATACTTTATCTATGGAAATATGGTCTCAGTTTATGTAACTTGAGGGAAGATGTATGTTAAATTATTATGGATAATTATGATGTCAAAATTTAGTGAAACTTGCATGACTTATTTTTGGAAAATAGTAGTAGATAACTACACGATATATTGATGTATATTTGAGAATATTTTGGTTGGAAAGCATGATGTGCAGTTTATTTCCTGGATTATATTCAACTTATTTTAGTTCTTATTTTGTTAAGTTTTCTAATTCTTATAATATAAACATTACCTAATCATGCTTCCTTTAACTTATTTTGCTAATGCAAAAGGAAGGCTCTATATAATGGTCATAGTTTTGCTTGTTTCGAACAATACAGTATATTAATTGAATTGTGTTTCTTGTAAATTCCTTTTTACTTTTATGTTCCTCATAATGATTGGATGTGTGTGTTAACCTAGATGTGTTCTTATCTTATTATTTGTTGTGTATTTTTGTATAAATAAAGATCTTAGTTATAAGTTGGAAGATGACCTCTACAACCAGTCTGAGTCTGATCCAACTACCATTGGGAGCTGGAACCTAAAAACTTGAGATCACACTGCTAGTGCTTCACTTCTTAACGTTGAGTGTTGTATTACCCCCTCCCCAATTTTCCTTGTGAAATGGAGATTTTAATTTTTTTTGTTGCAAGTTATGCATTTCAAAATTGCTGGTTAGTGAACTTGACAAAACACACATGGGTATATTTACTACAACTTCCAAACAATGTGGATGCATCGATGAGAAACATTGAAAGCTCTCCCACCATAGATAGATGAAAAAATGGTGAAATACAAAAAATAACAATGAGATACACAATTGTTTTTTTATTGAATTCTTTTAATTTTTTTTCCTCTAAAAATCTTCACTTTTTTTCATATATGTTGTGAAAGGGATATTCCTACACATGAAAGACCCTAAATCCTAGACCTTGAACCTTAGACATCGAACCATAAACCCTTAACCCTCAACCCTATACCTTAATCCCTAGACCCTCAACCTTGATGTTGAACCGTATGTCACGACGGGACAACGATAAAAAAAAGATAAAAAGAGGTGTTCCCAAAAAGGAAACTAGGAGAGTCACCCCTAACGTTTATTTAAGGAAAACATAAAAAAAAAAACAAAAAAAAAGATAAGAAATGGTTTACGGTTTGAGGACCCTTAATCCTAAACCCTAGATCATAAACCTTAGGCCATAGAGCCTATAGCCTAGACCTTGGCCCTAGACACTAAATCATCAACCATGACCATCAACCATAAATCATAACCAGCAACCCTAATGTCACAATGTGGGTCACGATGGGATGACGATAAAAAAAGATAAGAAAGTTGTTCCCAAAAAGGAAAACCATGAGAATAATCACCAATATTTATTTAAGGAAAACATCTAGAAATAAAAAAGGATAACAAATGGTCTATTGTTTGAGAAAAAAGGATTCAGGAGTCATTTATGCGTGGGGAAGGTGTTAGCACTCATGCGCCCGTCATGAAGATAACAACCTTTAATCAAGTGTGCTAAAAATAAAGTGATTTTTAAATTATTTATTTTCCCTTAAGAGCATAAGTTATGTTTGCTATATTTCTAGTTTATTTAGAAAAAAAGATTTTTATATTTTAAGAAAAAAATGGAATTTTATGTTTTTTTAGTTTTTTAGGTACATAATGGGTTTGCCCACGTTCCTATATATTCTCAATATGAAATCAGACTTGCGTAATTCTTTGGGTAGAAAATAATTTGTGTGTTGGGTTGAATTTATATATTTTTTGAAATATTTGTTTTAATTGCGTGACAAAGAATCGTTAACACGTTGGACGTTGAAACAACATTGAATTTTAAGAAAACAACGGAGATCTTAAGGCATTGGACCTTGAAGCAATCTTGAGTAATGTGCAATTTTTGTGGATAAAAAATGAGAATTGAATGATTATTTGTTTGTGGGGAAAAGGGAGTTACTTTGTAAAGTCAAGCAAGTTGGAGACTTAACATGGCTTCCATGAAATTTTATACACACATTATTGAAACACCACCAAGCAAGTCGGAGACCCACCATGGACTGCACAATATGTAAAAAAGGATTTCAAGTTTGCGCCAAACTTTGGGAAGCCAATAAGGTCGGAGACCCAACATGAAGTGCACAAAATGCGAAAAAGATTTCAGGTTTTCGGTAAACTTTGCAAGGTCAAGCAAGTCGAAGACCCAACATAAAATGTACATAATGTAAGCGTGTACTAAAGAGTACTAACATAGAGTTTCAAAGTGATTAAGGTAGCATTAAGTAATCAATGAAACACGCATAATATTCAGTAATAATATTGCCTCCTAATCTGCCCTTGTTAGCTTTCTAATGTTCAGTAATAATATTAATCTACTGAGTGCCCGAGCAAAGGATTTGAAGGAAACTTATTGATGCCTAAAACCAATCTGTTTGTGAACTAAATAGTCAAGCTTATAGAAATAATCAAATACGCGTATGGGCATACATGTAGTTATTTATTTGCTTTTATTAGTACCCATTCAACTTTTTATCACAAGGATAAAACTGTAAAAAAAAAAGAACTCATAACTCTCATAGTTATTAGTACTGGCTTGTAGTGGTGCTATCATGATGGAGCAGTTGAGAGCATGTCTCAACTGCTTTCAAGAGCTAGTTGTATTTCATGTAAGTTTGTGGATGGCTAAATTGACATCTAAATTGCAGCATCACATCCTGGATGGCTGCAATGACTGCTATGCTCTAACTAACTGATCTTTAAGAGGCAGCCAAGACTAATATTTCCATGATGGACATATATTAGACAAACCTATTTGCTTCAAAATAAAGTTAATTTCACACAAAATCATGGAATACATGATGGCATTGCCAACAGACAATGAAAAGTAACACAGAACCACATCATCCTATTCAAAAGAGACAGCAAAGCATTCATTCAAAATATAGTTGATCTTAACTGATAAATAAACAATTCAGGAGATAATACTTTTGCAATAACATGCCTATGCCAAAGGTGATACTTGGGGACTGATCCCTCCTTCACGCTCCATTTGTGCCAACGTACAAGCTATTCTGAGCTCCCTGGTAACAGCACAAATATCATTAATTAGAATGCTCCATCCATTTGTGTTCCAAAGAAATTTCAAGAAATAAAAATAAACATTGTCACTTTAATGTTTCTCCACCAAGAATAGCTGCTAAAAATAAGCCATCTGGCTTCAATGCCAATCTAGACTGCAAAACATAAAAATAAAAAATCAAATAATAATAAGTAGACTTAAATATGTTTTAGGTCCATGTTTGGGTCCCTGATAAATTTCATCATTGCATGATATATTAAAACTTTTATTTTAAATTTTTACCATCAATTAAGTGATGGTGTAATACTATCTCAATCCCTTATTATATTGGAAAAGATGTTGATAAGGTATCAGACTCCACAAAAGTTTGATATATTCGGAATCCAATAGATCATTTTTTTTTATTAGGGACCTTGTCGCAACGGCGAAATAAAATATTCAGATAAATAAATTGATTGCTTTCCAAAAATATGAAAAACTTAAATGAAAAAAATTATCAAAAAATAAACACAAAATTCACTAATTTATGAGAAACTAAAAAAATATTAACGACAAAAAACATAATTATTGTTTTATTAGATCTTAACGCAAAAAAAAATTATTAAAAACAAATATAAAATTTGAGTATTTATTAGAGAGTATAAACATATTTTATTCAATTAAAAAATAGCATGCCTTGTAACATAGACAATCATAATTCAACACAAAATCACCATTTAAAAATCAAAGGACTATTATAATTACTACTTATTATAAGATTAAAATAATAATAAAAATAATTATTATAAAAAAACTAACAATTTTAGCACACTGTGCATTATTAATATTAACATAAAAATAAATATGATTTAAATATTATAGAAATAATATAGATTATCAATATTAACATGAAAATAATATTTATAAAATATTTATTTAACATAATCTCACAATAATTTGTAAATTATGAAAATTTTAAAAATATATTAAAAAAAAAAAACCCGTTAGCCAAGTCTAGTTTATAATAGAACAGAAGAGTAAATACAAATGGATATATCATCTCAAGTCTTCATTCTTTAACACCATAATCATTTCACTGACGTCATGCTAAATTTGACAACATCCTTTATACTTACGAGTGGATGTGACGAGAATTCCCCACCCATTTTCTTCCTTTCCCTCTTTTCTCACGGTATCTGTAGTCTAATTTCGTAATCTGATGCCGATAGTGTAAACTACCTATTATCACTTCAAGAATATGCTAGAAATACAAGCCATTCCATTCAGATATATCAACTACACTACAGACTACAGTGCGTACATTCTCTTGTATTCACTGTTCAAAATCTCTTGGTCTGATGCATGAGACATGGAGAACGATCGACTCTCGGCTCTCAATTTTGTCTCCTCCATCCTGTGCAAAATTACACAATAGCACATGGAGCCAATTGTAGAGAGCATTATCAAGCTTCCAATCACTGTAGCATATATTGCAAGCCATCTGGACTGTGATCCCACCACCACGTATGTAAGAGAAATGAAGGCAATGGAAATGAAAAGGCAAGCCATCCACATGAGCTTGTTAATGACAAAAACAAGCTGCTTCTTTGCCTTTTGCTCAATCACAACGACAGAAGTTTGAACCACCACTACTGCCAGAGAGATGAACAATGCCAGGCTGTCAAACACAAAAAATATTAGGAAAGCTGCATTGTTTGCTATATTTGCTTGTCCAAGTGTAAATCCATGTGTTTTGCCTTCAACGTATTGACCAGGGACTGTGAAGATGGCTGCAAAAGCAACTGTAGCAATAAGAACGGCAACAACAGTAGCAGAGGTTATCGCATTGTTCAGGCCACTAATGTGGAGCTTTTTCAGCTTCTTTGCAATTTTCTGGACCCTCATGCCAGTCTGACGTGTCTGCTGGAGTTGGGATTGTACATCATGCTTTATGTCACTGACAGTCTGCTTGAGTTGCTTTGATGCATTTGGAGGTTTCCTTTGATCAGTAGAATTGGCAGCCCCAGCATCCCTCAATATGGAGACAAGTTCTGGACTTCCAAATTTTTCTGCAACATCAAGAGGAGTCTCTCCAGCCTTGTTTGTAGCATTGATGTTGATACCCTCCATTGATAACAAGCAGTGTACATTCTGCAATTAATAATGACTAGTTTAGATAGACACTGAAAAAATCACAAAGAGATCAGATGCTTGAAACTTAGTCTTGGAATCATGCTGCCTGTTCGTAAGTCGTAAATTTATATTACATATGTTTCCTTTGAGTTTACATTCATCCTTTAAGTTTCAATTGAGTGTGCACGCACAAAACTGCCTCCATCCAATTCAATGCTGGTAGATCACGAAGGCAAAACCAGAAAAACAACAATCAGGAGTAATAAAAGCAAGGGGAGTTTGTGTAAATGGAATCTTAACAAAATGACAAAGTTGTCTTATCTTGTGGCTAGGGTGATGCAAGACAAACGGGGTCAATTATTCACTGGGCTGTTGTTCAGACTTCAGATCACTATAAATGGGATACTTCATGCAACGGTATTTTAATGTTTAAGTGACCGCCAATAGTCATATCCCTTCCTATATATAAACATGTAAAATTATCTGCTTCTTTAGGCATCCAATCTCCTCACTTTCCCTTACATTCACTTTCATTTGAATACTCTTATTACATGAGGTGGTGAACTTCACTCTCCTAACATGTATCTGGTATATCCTTTTATATTTTTAACATCAACTGACAAGTTTAAAAGGTTGTAACTGATATAAAAAATCCATTTAAATGTTTTTTTTTCAAAATAAAATACTCTCCTAATATACATATGATACATCCTCTTATGCTGCTTTTAATAATAATTGAACGGTTTAACAAGCTGTAACTGAATATCATAAACCAATTTTGAATATATATATATATATATATATATATATATATATATGTGTGTGTGTGTGTGTGTGTATTCAAATTTAAAATACTATCTTCTTCTTAAAATATTTTAGTACCATGTTGATTTATCTTCTTCAAAGAGTCATTATTTCTTTATCTCTTTTCAAATTCTCATTATGTCTTCTCAAAATTCAAATGACAGATAACAATTTTACATTTCTCTCAATTGACTATAAAAAACAGGGTACTGGTAATGCTTTTTTTAGGTCGGGTAGTGATAATGTTAACTTTAGAGATCATAACATTGTAAATATCTATCAATGTACATAAAACTTTTAGAGACAAATCATATAATTTATATATTGATATCCTTACGCGTGAAGTTTTCATCTTTTAATATAAAGATCTATTCTGTGATTTAAATATACAAGAGTATAGTTTTAATTATAATTTGAATTTCTTTATGATATAAATATTTGTCCTTATAATCTATATATTGATTATTATTCATTTTAATTATATGATGTTAATAATTTTTTTAAAAAATTTAAAATAATTAATTACAATCATAAAATTAAGATATTAAAATTGGTCCGTGCAATGCACGAGCTAAAATACTAGTTGTTGAAATATGTGTACCATCAAAACTTGTAGAAAAAGAATGTTGTTAACAATAAATCATGAATGAATAAATAAATAAAAGGAGAAAAACTCTAGTGATTCTACTGTCTATCATATATAGGAATATGAAGAAAACAAGGCTTACAGTTGTGGGATAAGTCAAATTTGTAATTGTCATGCCACGGGTGGTTATTTATTTGATTTTGGATAGGATGGAACTAATTTTTCCTATACATTGTCATAACTCATAACACGACTACTAGGACTTGAAGGAACTAATCAATATTACTTGGAATAAGAGGCCAGCATGGTACTTAATATACAGGTGTTAATCAGTAGATGAGTTACAATATCTTCTAGTCAATGTTATTTTCTTATTTCTTATCTTGATGGATCATTACTTGTTAGTTGAGCTTGTGTATAACTTAGTTATTGATCCTGGGGTAGGTTTGTGGTCCTTCAAGGTATGAATAAAATTGAGTGATGATTGTCATAAACCAATTAGAGTCGCAACTTTCACACTTGTTTAGAAAATTTTACTTGTCTGCATGCCAGTAGGTGCATGCATCTGAAAACAAACTAATGCTCTACACTACACAAATGTAAATACAGCGCTTTTGGGTTATCTTAGTTTGCTTTCAGAATATCTTATAATTAAAATGTTCAAGAAACAATTTCCGACCAAAAAGCTTTGGAGTTCAAAATAAGTTAATCCAAAGTTCAACCCCAAATAGCAAACTATCGTTATTCTGAATAATACTCAAACTTGAGTTCTTATTTTTTATACATATCACAACATATCACAAGTTGTATCATTTAGTATCAGTTCCAAATGGCCACTCAGAAATTGAAGATGTTGGAGACATAGGTACAGAGGCTTGACGAGAAGTTATCTCAAAAAGTAAACAAATATTGGAGTAAACTGTCCTAGCAACTAGGGAAATGAAGCAAACCACCATGTCAGAAGTAGAAATCAACAAAAAGCAAAGTAAAAACTTTCATGGAAGAAGGCCAGAAGCTAGTAAACTCCAATAAAAGGGTGGTGGTGCTAGGATCCAATTCCAACTTCCAAGGTTTGGGACTTGAGTCCCACATTGGAAGTATGGGAATCTAATGTGAGGTTTATAGGCCTAGGGCTCTCCAAGACACCAACTACAAAAGCTAGCTTTTGTGGTGTGGCTCTCCCAAGGTTCTTATTAGTTGTTGATGGCGCATCTTCAGAATTGAACTCATCTTGGTGGCATTCATGTTCACACATGAAAGAATTTCCCAAGAAGAGAGGGTTGAACCCACTGAATGGCTCCACACATGAAGCAATTCCTTCAATGCATGGAATACCAATAGATCAAGAAGTGCCTCTAACCACTTTCTTTCACATGGAAGGGGAGGCTGATAAAGGGCCATAGAGGATTGTGTTTAATATGGAGCAACATGAGAAGTATTTGAGAGTGATCTGCTGACAATATTTGGTCCTGGTGGAAAGGATTAAGACAATTCCATCAAATAATTTTACTAATGGGGACACTGCATGGCTACTGGGTACCAAGAGGAGTTCTAAAGGTCGGATAATAGGGTGGTAGCCTGGTAGGATAGTAAAAAAAAAAGCTTTAACTAAAGCCTTGTTGAGGATTCATAAGACAGAGACCATGTAAATTTGGATGTTTAAGCATATACCATGCAAAAAACTATAAAAGTAACAAATATTAGGGTTAGGGTTTTATATTTTTTACCAATGGAAGTTTTCCATTAATTTAATGAATGGCCCCTCAAAATGTAAAATTAGTCCATGGAACCCTCAAGTCAAAACCCATAGCTCTGACCTTGAAACTGAGGTCCCCTAATGGGTCCTAGTACATCATTGAGCAAACAAGAAAAAATAAAAGTAACAAGTAAGCTACTGCTCATTTTTGTTTCAAGGTACTAAAAAGAATTCCGCAACTGTGATTTTGGCTAAAATGTCAAGGTTTTTGGGGTCTCAACAACCACATTGCACCCACATCAGCCACATTTGTCTGCAATATCAAGGATCACAATGAAACTGCAGCTGCAATTTAAAACCTTGTTTTGTTTTGGGGCCAATATGGCCGCTAACAGCCGTGCAGTAGCCAAAATGTGGCTTACTTCTCTATTTTATGTTAATTTCTAATCCACAAAAACAAGTATCAGATGACAGACAAGGAAGGATGCACATTCATCGCTGAACAGAAATAAAGACTGTCTACATAATTAGTTTATCATGGCTAATAAGCTTTATACAGAACAAATAAGAAAAGAATAAAGAATCACCTGAGTACGGCCCTTCTTTGTGGCAATGTGCAATGCTGTATTTCCTTTATTATCTTCCAGACTCAAAACTGCTGGGTCAGGTTTTACCAATTCCAGCAAAATTTCTTCATTTTGCCCTTTCACAGCCATGTGTAGTGCAGTTTGACCTTTCTTATCAGTCCTAAATCCAGTGCTTCGATCCTTGTTCAGTAAAGCTTTCACAACTTCCAAATGCCCCATTCTAGCCGCAGAGTGAAGGACAGTTTTACCATTATTCCTGGCTATTTTAGCAAGGTTAGAATCTGATTCCAGAAGAAGATTAACCACATCAATATGACCTTGAGTCGCAGCTGTGTGTAAAGCAGTTGAGTTGGACAAATCTGTGGTCATGGCCAAGTTGGGAAAGGAGTGCAGTAGTTCTCTCAGCACCTCTGCAAGATTATTTGTTTCTTAGTCGGAGATATAAACAGAGAATGGAGTAACAGGCATACTATTAGTGAAAAATATCTTTGGTTCTCCATACCCTGGCTTCTCACCCATGGTAGTTTATCTGAAACTTAACACTATCAGAAAGGCAACACAGTAAAACCATTGAAGCCAAATATATGGTGGTAAATAATAAACTATAATCTTAACCAGATCTTCATGTCAATTAACTGAGAAGCCACAATGATACAACTATCTTTCTGCCTTCTCTAACTTCATTTTTTTCCTTCATTTTCAATATGGATAAAGAGAGACAATTGCACAGGCTGGGGTGAGGATGGAGGGAAGGATAGAATAATTCCTGGACATTGATTGTTTCTTTAACTAGGAAACACAAATGAAAAACAACTTTCTTAAACAAGTCAAATGTTGACAAATCCAACTTGCTGCTTACTCATACAAATTTATGGAAAAAGACTGAAAGGACAGTATGGATTTTGGGTCTTGGTTTACATCTTAATTAACTAAGAACCAATAAGTAAGATATCACACCCAGGCACAATCTTTTTAGGGTACTAAGCTCCATTCATTTACATAGTAAAATTGTTCACAAAATCAAAAACAAAGGAAAGAAAATAAAAAATTATAGGGACCTTAGGCCCAAACATAATGCCATGTTGTATCTTACCAAGATGGCCCTGCTTTGCAGCAATATGGAATGGATCATAGCCATTTTTGGCTGCAATAGAAGCAGTTTGCAGGTCCAAGTACTTCAGTATCTCACTAACAACCAAAGCATGTCCATTCTCTGAAGCAACATAAAGAGGGGTCTCCCCCTCTAGGTTCTGCTTTGCCAACAAATCTTTTGTCTCATAATTAGAATAGTTTTGAATTATCTCTTTCACTCTACTCAAGTTCCCTGCCCGGGCTGCTAAATGAATTGGTAAGTCACCACGTTTCCCAGGTGATTCCTTGTTCTTCTTCCTTTCACTTCCTATGAAGCTGAGCTGCTTCTCCATCACAATGCGAAAACTTTTCTGTTTTTCCATAAACCCACGAAAACTCTTCTGCTTTTCCATTGTAGATGCTCGAAAACTGCTCTGTTTCTCCATAGTCACTTGAAAAATCTTTCTACAATACGAGTGGAAATTTTATCTCTCTCTACGAGACAAAAGAAGAAAAAAATTGATAAGACCATCAATTTCCACCGCTAATCAAACTTATCCAAACGTATAATCTGGTTTGTATATATCAAACACGCTAAATTGGATAAATATAGTCATCAAGAATCCAAAGATACAAACAAGTAAAGCAGACGGCAAAAACGATTTTATCTAATCATATTCTCCATCGTCAATTTGGTAATCGCGTAGACTAGAAGGGCAAACACAATCATACAATATCATGATATTAGAAATTAATTCATAATACCTAGATGCTAAGGTCGATGAAGTTGGATGGATAAACAGATCGAAACACAGCAAATCTGGAAGCCAGGAGACCGATTTCCACAAACTCAAGATTTAAAACTGTTCAGAAGCTGAAGGCAAAGGATCACTTAAGTCTCATGCATCTAAAATTTCTTCCGAAATAGAAACAATCAAAATTTTGGGAGCAAAATCACAGCTGACAGTGACACTAGAACAGCCATCAACAAGCAGAGAGTAATTTACTTTCTGTGTGTGTGTGTGAGAAATGAGAGTAATTTACTTTATCCTATGCTAAAAACGAAGTGGATAATCTGTTCATCACCAGACAAGACGATTAAATTTGCTTTTAAATATGACAAATTATATGGTGGATGTTTTATATAAGACTAAATTTTTATTTTTTTAATTCTTAAAAGTTATTTTTTCCTCTACTTTAAATAATAAATTTTAAATATGGTTATTTTTTTGTTTTTATCTCTAAAATATTATCTAAATTACTTTATTTTTTTAAGTGTTATTTATACAAATTTAAGGAAAAACATAATAATTTTTTTATCAGAAATCAAAAAGTTAAGAAAAAATATTAGAGACTAAATAAATTTATTTAAAATTTAAAATATATTGAAGGGAGTGTTTATTTCGCAATTTTTTTTATTTTCCAGAATGTTATTATCAGGATATTAGATAATAATGACATTTCTTGATATTATAAAAAATTTGTTTAACTATTAAAATTAAAATTAATTAGGAATCTTTTTTATATTCTAAGGAATATTTAAAAAATATGTTTTGTTCACCTTATTTTTTTCTAGAAATATATGTTATATTATTAAAATATTTTTTATATTAAAACTTATTATATACATTTATACAAAACTAGAAGAGTAAAAAATCTTACAAATTTTTGTAATAAATTCATATTTATTAATATGATTTTCAGCCAATAAAAATTCATATTTTCACTATCTTTTCAAGGAAATCATCTTAATAAAAAAATCAACATAGTCATGATGATCTCACTAAAAAAAAAAAATTAAGAATATTTTTTTATTACCTTCAAACAAGAAAATATATTATTGTTTCCACACAAATACCCTCGGTGTATTTCTTTAAATATAATTTATTTCCTTGTTAAATTTACTTTTATTCTTTTATATCAATATTAATATTTGGGTGTTGCATTAATTTTTTTTTATATAAGTATTAATTATCAATCAATATCAATATAATCAATCAATATACTGAACATCTGAGAGTTAGTCTTAAAAAGTTATTATTTGTTTCATTCTCTTTGACATTTAGGTTGCTTCTGTTTTTTTTTTGGTAAGTAATTTTTTTGATAGTCACTTACATTCTATTATAAAATGTTGTAGAGTTTACTTTCCATGTCTTTTTTTTTATCCTTCTCTTTTTTGTTTGGTTTTTCTTTTCTAATGTTCTCACTCTTATCTTTGGCTACAAGTGGTGGGAGTAAAAGGTTATGTGGCTATTATATATCTAAATTTTTTGGATTAAATTAAATGTGTTTAATTCATTGTTATATTAGTACAATATAATTTAAAGTTTTTTTTAACCTGGATAAATTAAAATTTTCCATTTATGCTGATATTATATATGTAAATTTAGTATTATATATAAATAAATTTAATGAAGAATACTATTTTTTCGCAAAATCAAGTAGGAAAATTTATTCTTAACTCACAATAATGAAAAATTTACCTGAAACTGTAGCAACATTTTAATTTCTTGGATTAAATTAAATTTATTTAATTTATTATTATATCAGTACAATATAAATTATAACAAAAATCTTAAACCTGGATAAATTAAAATTTTATTTTATGTTGATATTATATATGTAATTTGAATAATATATAAATTATATTATATATATCATGTATAAAATCAAACTCTTGGGATGATTTTTTTATTAAATCAAGAATTAGAATTCACAATTAACTCACATGAATATATAATTACTTAAAATTACATTAACATTTAAATTATTAGAGTTAAATTAAATGTTTTTTAATTTATCAATATTACACTTTTAATATAAATAAAAATTATATTGCTTACTAGCATGTGACTTAATTAACTTATTAAATATGTTATTTTATCTAAACATGGAATGGATATTTTCTTATGAAATGAAGCAAAAAATTTATGGAATCATATGCTTGATGCATGATTTATTGTAAAATTTTATAAAACTTAGGCAAGAAGATTTTACATTAATTATTTTGGTACTTAATTTTTTTTATTAAAATTACAACTTTATTTTGTTTAACCTAATTAAAATTAAAATTTTAAATCAAGCTTACATTTTTTATTAAATCAATTAGGATAATTTATACTTAACTTACAGGAAAAAATAATTTATATAAAACTACATTAATCATTAAATTGTTAGAGTGAAATTATTATTTTTTAATTTATTGTTATCGTACTTTTAATATAGATGTGATTTTTCTTGCTTAATGACACGAGACTTAAGTAATCTATTGAATATGTCATTTTATATATCTGTTAGATGATTATTTTCTTATGAGATGAAGCAATTTTTTTTTATAAAAGCATAGGCTTAATACATGATTTATTGTAAAAATTTACATTATCTTTCAATTTTGGACAATAAGCTTTTCGATTAAAATATTAAATTGTTTCGATTTTTAAAAAGTGTTTTTTATTACAACTGTATTTTTATATTTTTTTAATCTACTGAAAAACTAAATTTTTAAGTCAAACTCTTGGGATGAACATTATTTTTTTATTAAAGCATGTAAGGTTATACTTAACTCGAGGGAAGAAACAATTTACTTAAAATTACATTAACAATTAAGTTATTAGGATGAAATTATTTTTTAATTTGTTTTTATTGTACTTTCAATATAAATAGAAAGTTTTTTCTTACTAACATGACACTTAATTAATTTATTGTATATGTTATTTTATCTAACATGAGAGGAATGTTTTCTGAAACAAGAAAAAATTATAAAAACATAAGTTTGATGTATGATTTATGGTAAAATTTTATATCATCATACAAATTTGAGAAAAACGCCTTTCATTAAATATTTTGACATTTTAAGAAAATTATTAATACAACGATAATTTTATAAATTCATAAAATATAAACTTGATGCATGATTTATTACAATTTTAATATAAAATAATTACTACACAATATTATTTAAGTATATATTGTTAAATTTTTTTACAAATATTATAATTGTGTGTATATATATTCAAAAACTAAAATTTATTTATATTCTACTGAATTGTATACATAACAATCATCAAAACAATCATATTATTAATATTTGGGTCCGACTCCGACCGGCCGAATTGGTTCGCCTGAAAACCAGTATCATGCCCAGTTCGATTATCGTTTGCGTATTTTATTCAATGAAAAATGGGTTAAGTGGGTGAAATCGATGAAAATTCATCCACCCGACTCAGACGGTTTTCAAAATCTACAGCTTACAAATCCGATGTGATTCTTTCCTCCATTTGTCTTCGTGTAATTTTACAAAACTTCAGGTATTCATGTAATTTACTCTAATTTTTAATATAAATTTAATTTTAACATTTTACTTATTACTATAATGCATTTTCCTTTCACTTTTTTTCAACTTTAAAATTCAGAAGCTCTTTTTTTAATCAAATAAAACTTTGTAATATATTTAGAATGAAAATAATTCGAATAGTTTAGAATTTTAATTTATATAGTAACGGAATTGGTAAAAGAAAAATAGCTGTAGGAAGAAAATACGATATCATCTAAGTTTGAATTAAATTCAATTCTTTATTATGTGAACTTGCAAAAACTAAACCTATTTAATTCAGTATGTTGAGATTTTAACTATATTTATATTTAACGCCAAATCCAGAACTTTTTTGTGCTAAACAAGGTCCTTTTAGCTTTATATAATACCTGTAACTCTGTAACATAAGAATTTTTTTGTTTGGTCCATAAAAAAATAAAATAGTTCAAAAATTTTACATGGATATATATTAGCCGATAATGCTATGATGAAAAATTCAAAAAACAATAGCAATTGAGTAAGCTTATCTCACTATGACGAAAAAATAAACTACCTTTTGGGTTTTTTTTTATAAAAACAAGCTAATCATTATCATGTTTTTAAGATATTTTATTTTTTCTAGACACAATCAAACGTGAATAGCAATTGAATAAGCTCATCTCAATATGACGAAAAGATAAAACTACCTTTTGGATTTTTTTATTAAAAAAAAGCTAATAATTATCATGTTTTTAAGATATTTTATTTTTTCTAGACACAATCAAACGTGCTTTAAATCGTCATATCTACTTTTCTCAGACATTTTTCACCTAAGGTGCCGACTCCCCACTTTGGCCAATCCTTAAATTTCTTTTTTCTACTTTCTCCGCTGTTAGCCACAGGCAACAGCATCTCCAAAAGACAAAAACACGTTAAAAAAGAAGACTGTTTTAGAATTGCCCCAGCCAAACTAGTACTGCGACAATCACACTGTTACAGCACCAACATATACTCGCTACAAGCACAACCACAAACTTGTATCGGGCATTGATCAAACAAATTACGCTATATTAACAGCTACGGGCTTCCCCCTACCCATTGAAAATCCTCTTGTACCATCCGGCATTCGGGGTCCAGGGGGTTGCTTGGCAACGACTTGATCAGTGAAAATTGTATTATTTGAAGAGGGTGTTCCCACACGATTATTTTGATGACAATGTACTCGGCCACGTCCCTTACCCCGGCCCCGGCTACGACCTTTTCTTTGCCCACTCTCTTTGTCATGACCATGCTCTTCTCCCTGCTAATTTAAAGGAATTATGGCCTAAAGCATAGAATATGCAAATGCCAGTGCTACTTTGTCCTCAAACTACGAGTTAAAAATTTTCGCATGACAATCGAAGAGGACACGGACATATGCAGTTAAAAACCATTGTTCTCAGCATATCAAAGGCATATTACCAAAATGACCCAAATCAAATTTTTCTTTTTAAGGGCTCAAACATGTTTGGAAGGGTTCTTAAACTCGTGCGGGAATGATTTCCAAGCACACACGCACTCACAAAGACATATGCTAGAAACTGTATAATTTGGTTATGGAGTTAACAAGGGATAACAAAGAGCCTAAGTGCCGTGCAAAAAAAAAAACAAAGAGCCTAAGATGCTAAAACTTGCATACTCTTTTGGACAAAACTCAGGTACAACACCATAAATACTTTAGATGTTTTCCAATCAAATTGGAGTTTTATCTTAATGCATGCTGACATTTAATGCCAACCTTTACTGCATGCATTACAAATAAAATTCTATTTTAATTGAAGAATAGTACGAAAAGCATCAGTGATACTGTACCCAAGTTTTGACATACTCTTAAAAAGACCATGTTATAGAAGAAGGATAAAAGACCGGGTTTTGTTAAGCCTGATATTGTTGGAATTCAAGAATTCCAATTAACTTGAAATGGATACATGATTCTTCTAATTATTTGCTGTTATGCAACAAAACTTTATATATCATGAACAATCTGTCAATGGAAATAAGCAAAAGCACTTACCACATATTCATGCAGCTGAGTATCAGGAAAGGAAGCATCTTCTAATTGTTTCTCACTTGCCTGTGGCTCAGGCACATAAGGAGAATCCTCTTCACAGCCAACTTCAACATCAAGTCCCTTCTTTCCCCGTCCTTGAGCAGGTTTAGACTGAAGATAAAATATTGATAACATAATACATCTAAATCACTACCTATCTAACCTTTATGTTCTTCAAAAAAAAAAAACACAAGTCTAACAGCTTCCAGAATGCCCCTCAACATATATGACTTATGAGACCACCCAGCCAGATTAGAGAGTGTTTTTTTTCTTGTTTCATTCAAGTTTTGAAAAAACAGAATATGTATTTGTCGACAAAGCCAAACCAGCAATAATTGAAAATGCCCAAAAAATACCCTTGAAATCTTCATTTGATTGGACAAACAAAACATTATTCGGGACACTTGCATACATGTAATGGAGGAAAGAAAGTTTTAATGTATACCATGCGTCTAAGCATCAGGCGAACCCGGAGGCCACTCCGCCAGTTTCCCTCTTCATTCAGCTCAGCAACCTGTCAATGGTTCTCAATCTCATCACTACACAGCCGCATATGTCATCTAGTTAAAAAGCAACCTTAAATAATACCATGCCAACTCAGCAAAGTATTGGTACTTACAGCTCTCTCAGCCAGCTCAACAGATTCATATTCAACAAATGCATGCAACTGGAACAAAAAGTTGTATTAGATTCATTAAAATACCTCCTCTTCATTAATACTCTACAAGAAAAGAGAAAGAATCCTATCACTAGCAAAAGTTCATGGCCAACATTAAATTTGCCTACAACCCAAAATGGTAGCACGCAACACAGGTGGGCATGATTATAACTTGTATCATAACTCACAAGAGTACCAGTTGAAATAAGTTATAAAACATTGAAATTTTGAAGAACGTTTTATGAATAAAAACAAGTATCTACATTGCAAAGGTCAAAATAGCAAAACAGGCCTGAATTTAATTATTGATGTGCAGCCAAGCTCATGTGACCAAAACTGAACACACAAGTAACATCCCCCAGATGAATATTGAGTCACAGTACATAACCACCTATCTTATATGGGGAGCAATTAAATTTCCTCTAGAAACAAAAACTAATAAGCATATTTAGATAGATTTCTTCTGCGAAAGGCCTCAAACAATTTAATAAAAACTTGGAAACCATCCTATGGAGTAAAACTAAAAGGTCAATTTCATCAGTAGAACTGAAATTCAAGTGCATGTTGGATAAAGTATAACCCACGTGTTAAAAAAACTTAAGTAAAACAAAAACAGAGGATAATAACTCTGATGGAACCTATAGTACATGAATTCAAGAATGCATGAATGAATACCTTGTTAGATAAAGGCATCCCATCAACTTTTCCCAATCTTGAAGCAGAAGAAGCCCCACTATTGGAAGTTTGAGGTGGACAGGTACGGATGGTCTTCACACTGCCACATGCCCACATAAAATGTATGATAACTAGAATTCAAAGCTTTACCGCATGTGACTAACTTAAAAAGATTTGAGAAAAAAAAATCCATAACAAGCGTCATCCAATGGAAGCCACAATAGTACCTCCCAACTGCTGAGAAAACCTTCATAAGATTCTGATGGCAATGATCCTCAGGTAGGTTTTCAGCTACAACAATGCGAGACTACCCCAGAAAAATAAAAATTGCTAGATGTGAGACAAAGAAAGAGAAGAAATAAGACCAAACATCATTAACAACAACAACATATTTGAATAAAATATTTTGAAAAGAATACATGATATGCATGGGTCATGATAGAACCCATCAAATGGTATTGCTTGTTTTAAGGAAAAGCAAATGCAACATTAGTAAACTGTCTTGCACAACTTAAAGTCGGTCACACATTTTAGTAAAAATTACTTGTATCTCTTCTATATCAGACTCAGTCAGGGGATACTGGCGTTTGATTTTCTTTCCATCTTCACTAACCACCTGAAGAATTCAGCAATGATGTATATTTCAAAGCAAAAAGAGTAAAATTATTGAAAGATATCCAGAAAAAGAACAGAATAGAAGTTGAAGAGAAACATTAGTTCATGAAGCAAGAAAGTCAACAAACTTACAAGCTTTGACGAGTTCCTTAAAACAGTTGCAAGTTGGGAATGACTCGCTATGAGGGCCTTAATCTTCTTGAAAGATGCAACAACAGATATAGGCACTAAATAATTTTAGAAAAGCATTAGAAATAATACAAAATAATAGATCATAACAACAATCAAAATATCACATTGTTCAATTTTCAATATGATAATGTTTGAACACCCATCGTCCTGTTCCTTAAAGAGGATGAAAGGAGTAACATCAAGCAGGAAGTGGAATGAACGGTTTGGGCCCATAGTAATTCAGTTACACAGTAAAAAAGAAGGAAACCAAAAAATATTATCTTACCAAAACCTTCTGGATCTTTGTTGACGAACCTCATCAAATGATCGGTAGTAGCTAAGTTTAAATCACTGAAATAATACTCCACCTACAAATTATTATATAAAAATCCCAACCAAAATCCTAATAAGTTGTGATGCATGACAGGCAAAAAAGGTAAAAGTGCAATTTAGAGAAATATATTATGATGAAAATAAATAGATTTATCATATATGTCACAAAAATACAAACTTTGCTTTATTATTTTTCATCCTCAAATTCCATTTTCCAACATTAAATAGCATTAACTTTTCAAATTCCTCCTGAAATTCATCTTAAATATGCATAATATTTTGCTACACCTGAAAAAACAGCAAACTTTCAGAGTTGTTCATTTTATAGATTATTATAATGCAACTAAGGGTGCATTCACAAATTTTACCTTTTACTTTACCATCCCCAGGATTTTGCTCCTATAAAATGAGGAAAGTACACAATGGAGGATAAAATGCACCAATAACGGTTGATTAAAAAATTAATGGTTGAGATTGTAACTAACTTTATACATGTACTTCATTTCTATTACAATCGCTACTGTTGATTTTTTTAATCAACAGATAAAGTGAATTCTATCCTCTAAAGACTAAAGGGCACTCTTTCACTTTATACTAGGAGCCGGATATTACAAACAGGGGAAGCCACACTGTGGAGGGTGGAACAAGACATGAACGCTGAAAGTCAAAAGTCAAAACTATGAAATAAAAGCAGTAAATTATGGACACTGTATTAGAAGAGAATTTTGAAGGGAAATACCCCTCTCCTCCCTCTTGCTTTCCTGGAAACTTAAAGAAATGCCAATCCAAAGAAATAGTTCAGATACCAAATACTTAAATTGTTAGTAGTCCTAAAGATGTACATACAACATGTGAAAACTCTAAAATGTGCCGCACCATATTGAAGAAAAAGGGGTAGCTGTTTTTTTTTTTATTTTTTGTAGAGGGATACCACCTTTCTTTTTATTCAAAACGACCATGGTCCCCCACCCCTACCCTTTCCATTTCTCCTCCTCTATCCAGCTCCCTCCAATTTTCCTCCAATTCATACTAATTCTTAGCACCCACTGCTACTAACTACTAAGGGCTTAAGGTGAGGGGACACCAGACACGACACAGGCACAGCTATATACTAAATCAACATGACAACAATTTAAATTGAGAATTAAGATTTATATATCTTAACAAGTTGTTAAGCTTTATAATTTTTATATGATAATAAGCCTCACAAAAAAGGTACTAAGAGTCATCATATTTCACAATTTGCAAGAACTTTATCTCTTTACAAAAAAAAATCTAAGAAAACAACTTGCTAAGTTCTTTAATAAAGAGTCTCACAAAAAAAATACCATGAGAAACCATCATTGAAAATAAAAATCCAAAAAAACAACTTGTTAATATTAATTTAATCTTTAGGATTATTTTTTAAAAAAAAGAGAGTTCGACGTGGATCTGAGCCATGTCAAAACCAAAAACATGTCCGTTGTGTGTCGGTATCGGAAACATGTTGGACACCCGACTCATCCTTCAGTCGGTGTGTTTGTGCTTCATAAGTTACTACTTCTTGATTCTTTATTCCTTTGCACCAAATCCTCCAATAAAAGCTTTGCAATTCCAAAAATGGTGGATAGGGGTAATTTTGGAGCTTCATGTGCAATAATGGGGATTCAAATTTATAGGTATTGTTAAATGATGATAGAAAGGTTAGATGCTATATTTTCTCATGGGTTCCTTGAAAACATGAAACCTTAGCAACTTGGGGATTTTCTTACTTCTTCATTTTGCCTTGGTGATTGCTCCTACTAAGGTCCTTGGAAGTTATCAGATTGGATTTCCGTAGTGGTGAGTGAATGATTTACTTAGGACAATAGCAAAATTTTCTAAAAATATGATTTTTTTTTCTTCAACAAAATTTTATTTCCATGAAAAGAATAATTATAATTATTTGATGGTTATTACTTGACTTAGAGTTGTTTAAAAATCATGGTCATGATGGTTTACACTACAAATATGTGATTTTAAGAACTGTGTTGGTTATGTGAGTATATATTCAAGAATAACAATTTGAGTGTTTTGAAAAAAATTAAGAATGGAAATATTCTTGAAGTTGATGGATTGGATTCAATTGTTGTTTTCACTCAAAAAGTGTTCATGATTGTCTACCTTGGTCCACCAATGACATGGTGGGTTGAGCTCATCCCCCCTTCTAGCTTGAATTTATATACAGTTCTTCATGTGTAACTTAAAATGGATTATTTTTGTATTTTGTAAATAAGTTATGATTTTAGAATATTTTACAATTATGAGCAAGTCTTGGAAAGGAAAAACTCTTTATTTGATTATCTGATTCGCTATATATTTGATTTCTTGTAAACTTATTCTTGAATTGTGAGTTTTCTACACAATTATAGCATTATTCTGTGCCCCGCCATCATAACACAAGCAATAAATTATCACAGCATTACCGGAGCTACAATCCTGTCAACACTGACCCAGGGAAAAAAAAAAAGGACAAAGTGTAATCCACTACTTGAAGCCTGCACTACACAGATAACTGTGGCCCAATAAACCTGGGGTACTAGTGCAACTGCAGATCAACTTAATCAATTCTGAGTTAGTCATCTTTCAGTGACATCACCGAGGGTGAGTTTAGGACAGAAGGTTGTGTGGATGAAAAGGGAAGGGAGGGTAAATTACGGTGAAACCTTCCAATTTTAGTTATTTTATAATCAATATATAACTCTCTTAGTTCAAAATAAAAACCTTCCTCTCTCATCCCTTTTCCCTCTAAAACCCTCATTATTGATATGAAATGATATAGTTCTCCCAATCAGGAAAGAAAAACTACGCCCTCCCCCTCCAAACATTACCTAATTTGATCAGTGGAGCAAGTGGAATGGAATTGGGAATAGAACAAAGTCTATAATCCGAAACTCATGTATATATGGTAGGCTAACTAAAATATATGACTGATATTGATTACAAATTGTCAATCAGCAATCAGAAGCAAGAACACTTTCGTTCACCAAGATAATCCGTAGAAGTTAGTAAAGAAAAACTGAGACTATGAATCAACCATTGAGTCTGGAATCACAAGATAAGCAGTGAAATTGGCATATTCAGTAGGCAACTGAAGTTTACCTGATTCAAAATTTTCTGACTGGCTTCGTCAGACATCTTGCTTTTGGAAGAAAGAGCATGATCTGGGTCAACTTGAGAATGCTGCACGGCAGAATCGGAGCTAACATAATACTGATGAGGGTGATGATGAGAGCGGTAGTGAGCCGGAACATGATGCTGATGAGCAAGATGATGGTGGTGATTCTGGACCGGGACGACATGGCCTTGAATCGGTACATGGAACTGTGAAGTTGGGGGTGGTGAGTAAACGTGTAGTATACCTGAAGCTGGAGGAGGAGGTGGAGGTGGTACAACGAGCCTAGGTTGCTGAAAATCGGCCCGTGGGGAGGCGCGAGTGGGCACAAATTCTGGTGCCTGTGCGTTGAGCCGGCTAAAAGAAACGTTCCTTGAAAGAGATGGATCTGGCTGCGATTGTGCAGTAGACGAAGGGGGCGAGATATCGGGGGTTTCTGAGAGTGACTCCTGAGCCATTTTCAAAGCTTTTCTTTTTCGTTTTCTTCGACGATCTAGCTGCCGATGTTGTTTAGCTCACTATTACAGTCACACTCTTTTGAAAGGATAGGAAGTAGCGGGTTCGGAGATTTTCCGATTCTCACTGCAGACTGCAGCTAAGAGAAATATCAGAGGTTAATCGATATTTTTTAACCCCTAAATCGGTGTCTTTGACGACGGAGAACAATTCTCAAATTTTACGGATTTCCTAACAGTGGATTATTTATAGGCAGATAGATTGATGACTTTTGATTGACAACGGTGAACGCGGTCCCCAAAAGCACTCGGGCCCATCAGCCCCGGCCTGGACACCGCGATTTAGGGTGTTGCTAGCTGCAGCAGCCATATTGCTTATGCACCCAACAATAAATATGTATTCCGAAAATACCCCTTTCCTGGTTTCTTCTTCCTTTTACCTTTTTGTTTAACGTTTTTAACACATTCATTCATTCATTGTCTTGGGTTCTTCTCATTTTTTCATTTTCATGAGATATGAGAGGTGCATTGTGGTTGCTTCTATCGAGACGATAGTGTTATAAAGGCACGTCATCAAGTAGTGATTATGGTGGTGGTTATTGTGGTTGTTACCGAAGGTACACCATATTTTTTTTATTTGTTTTTTGCATATAAGTCTTACATATTGAAGAATGTAATATTTATGGATTAATCAATTTGTAAGTATTATATGCCAATTTGTATGAATTATATGGATTATTCAAGAGACTAGACACAAAATTTATTATTTTATTAGAGAGTAAAAAAAATATCAAGGATAAAAAAATTGTTGCTTTATTAGGAAGCAAAAATATAAATAAAATTATTAGAAAACTAATATGAAATTTGAGTATTTATTAGAAATTATTGACATATTTTAGCCTTTTTAATTTAAGAAATAATTTAAATTGTTTTTAAAATTATTAATTATTTTTTATAAATTATTGGACAAAATAAGTATTTATTTAACAACATGGTATTCTTAATTTTTAATTATTAATAATAGATTGTGAGTGTTTTCTATTTTATTTTTTAAGAGTTTTTGTAAAGTACAAGATAACTTTTTTCTATAACATGATTAGTATTATTTAATATTAAAGTGATATTTTTTAATTTCAATATGAGTATTATCTGAATAGTTAAAATTGAAATATTAATGCATTTTTATTTTTTATTGAAGTACTCTTATAAATGACTTATATAAGATATATAAAATATATGATAAGTGTAAATTTCTGTAAAATAAATTATAAATGTACATTTATGTAAAATATTTGCACGATTTTTAATTGTTTTTATAATTTATTTTTATGTTATTAATGATAATTTATAGTATAAATAAGTATAATTTATTTTGATAATACATAATATCATAATTTTATAATAACTAACTATATTAATTATGAACTGTGAAAATAGAGATAGTTTATATAAATTATTTTTATCATTTAGTCAAACAATCACACAACTATCATATGTTAAAATATAATAGTTCGTGTTATAATATAATATTAAAATAAGATACGCATTGAAATAAAATATATAATATGTGGTATGACAAACATGTTTATTATAATGTTGTAATATGTTATAATATATTTTAAACTGATATATCAAAAGGAGTGTGTTCACATTAAATCATGCACTATGTTCAGTTATTTAATTTAGACCTATTAACATTTTTAATTGATAATAATTACACAGCTACCATATAATATATATAATTTGTGTAAAAATGTTACATATAATAACTAATATTATTATTTATTTATTTATTATTCATTTCTCTATGAAATAAAGAAAATGGTTGAGGACAGAAAATTTTAAAATTGGAATTGAAAAGAAAACAATAGAAAAGAAAATTTTAATTTTTTATTCTTATCGGTCAATATTTGTATATCTTTTATTCTCTATTTCTTTTCAATCAAACAATAAAAAATACATTGTTATGTGTATTTTTTTTCTTTTTTTTTTCTTCCATTCAAACATACCATAAGTATGATGGAGACAGTTTATATTTATAAAAATTAATAATAAAGAATGAATTTGGGAATAAACATAGGAATGCTTTTTTGTTTACATTTCAAAAGAAAACGTTTTTTCTTTTTAGTTTAAAAATTCAACCCTTTCTCTCTACCCTTAAATTCCCTGCATGCTTTTAAACTTTAATATCAATTATATGGCTTAACAATATATAAAAAACTCTGAAAACAAAAATAATAATATGTAACTAAATATAAAAAATAAATTTTGTGTCTATATATATATATATATATATATATGTATATAATTCAAATATTTCAACCGTCTAACTTAATTTCTTATATATTTCAATATTATCATTTTCAACATCTTTTAGTTCTAACTTCAACTTAAATATATTTTATTTTAAAAAAAATCAATAATTAAAGTAATAATGTATCACAATATAAATTATTTAGGATGAATTATATTTTAGGTTCGAACTTGGTCTCTTTATTTTTTGTAGTATTTTTGTCTCTCTAACTTAAAATGTATTTTTTCCTTCTTCTAAATTTGAGATGCATCACTTCTAGTCTTTAAAGTTCTTTAGATAATATTTATATAGGATAAAAATGATTTAGATAGTGTTCAAAATAAAAAATACTTTTAAAAAATAAAGACACCAAAATAATAAGAAAAAATTAGAGGGGCCAAATTTGAATATTATTAATTTTATAACATAATCTATTCAATTATTATATAAATATAAAATATAATTTATATGTTAAATAATTATTTATTACAAATTTTATTTATATGTTGAGAAATATTGATTTGTTATAAATGATAAATTTAAATTGTATAGAATAAATAATTTACCTAACTCACACACTTAGCATTTATTCCAATAGACTCAATGCTTGAAGAGTTGTGAATTGTCTAGTTGATCTTTCTTGAAGAGACCCACTTACTCACTTAAGCATTTAAGTCAGTTAACTCTCTCCTATAGAGCTTTACTCGCACACTTAAGTATTTAAGTCAAAAGGTTTAATGCTTAGAAAGTTATAGACTAACCAATTGATTCTCACACTTAAGCATATAACCAAAAAGTTTAATGTTTGGAGGGTTATGAACCTTTCGATAAATCTCTCTCCAAAAAGCTTAACTTACACATAATCATGATAATAGATTTGAGCCACTCGTCAATAGAAGGTGAAATCGGTTAGATTCTAAATTGACTTAAATATTTCAAGAGACTTGTATTAATATATGTGGACTAAAATTGTTTGAGATGTGGTGACAATATCATAGAGGAATGAGTTCCACTCCACACAACTATATAACCCAAATCATGTATGGAGGTGACAAGACTATGCCTATACAATGGCATGATGTTGAAAAACCATAAAATTAGAGAGAAATTGTATGACTCGTCTAATGCTCATGGTTAAACAAAATTAAGAATAGTCACTCACAAAAACTTAAATCAAAACTTTTCGTTCTCTTATCACATACTAAAATATCAGCTAAATAAAAACACTTAAATATATTATTATGCATGTTTCCTTCTAAATAAACCTACCATTAGAATAGATATCTAGATAGATTTAGTTTATAGAGAGGGTATAGTTCCGAATATGTCCCTGGATTCGGAGACGTCGGGTTCCGCCAGAGATTGGTTCTTCCCGTCGCCATCCTTCTTGCGGTCCTCTTCTTCGCAATATGGCCGTCGATTCTATTCAAACTCAAAGCCGCACTCTCCTCCGAGCAGCTCCACTCGCATTCGTCATCGCCGCAGAGTTAAATTCCCCCGGACTCCTACTAACGACAAATCTCAGCTTTCCGACACTGAAAATGTTAAGTCATCAGCGACTGCGAGGAATAATCTTATCTGCCTTTCGCAATTTCGTTTCCAGTTTGCCCTCGTGGTAGGTACTAGGTTGCTCTTCTATCGTGCTCTCTCTCTCTCTCTCTCTCTCTCTCTCTCTCATCGTTTCTTGTTTTATGTCGGTGCAGACGTTGACTATTGTTTTTTTGTTGCTGCTGCTCCGAAACACGCATCTAGAAAGCCAAGTCACTAAGTTGCAGGCAAGACAACTCCTATAATAATAATACACGCTCTCTCTTTCATCTTTTATCCAAACTCTGTTTAGTTCTGCTCTTCAATATCTCCACCTTTATTGCAACCTTCATCCTCACACAACTGAACCAAACTAAACTTTTCTTTGTAGGGTGAGATTCTCGGCCTTAATCACAGATTACATGCGTGCCACAAGTTGGACACCTTGTACGTAACAAGTTCCATATCTCAGGACGTGGATCCTTGGTCACGTGAAAACTTTAAAAGAAATCTAGCTCTTTTTTTCTCGTTCACACTTCTTTTTATCCCTCTCCTCATTTTCAAGTACATAGGCTTTGTATCAAAATCAAGATTTTCCGACAATATATCAGAACAAGTTTCTCTAAACAAGCAAATAGCATATCGGGTTGATGTATTTTTATCGGTTTACCCATATGCTAAACCACTCGTATTGTTAGTGGCAACGCTCTTGCTAATTTTTCTTGGAGGATTGGCCCTTTTTGGGGTAACTACCGAGGATTTAGCACATTGCCTCTGGTTATCTTGGACCTACGTTGCTGATTCTGGCAATCATGCCAGCTCCCAAGGTATTGGTCCAAGGTTAGTTGCGGTTTCCATTAGCTTTGGTGGGATGCTTATATTTGCAATGATGCTTGGACTTGTGTCCGATGCAATATCTGAGAAATTTGACTCACTGAGGAAAGGAAAAAGCGAGGTGGTTGAGCAAAATCATACTTTAATTCTTGGTTGGAGTGATAAATTGGTAAGATTCTAGTGTTACCAACTCTTGGCTGTCTTCTAACCATTCTTATAATTTTTTTGATGAGCTAATGAATAATTCATTGTAAACAATTCAAATATGTCAATATATTGCTATTTATATGCCCAAGTGATCTACCTGACTGATTGCCTTTTTAAAATACTCATGTATGTATCTTGACCCCAAATGCAGGGTTCATTACTAAATCAGCTTGCCATAGCCAATGAGAGTCTGGGTGGAGGAACTGTTGCAGTGATGGCTGAGCGAGACAAGGAAGAAATGGAGCTTGACATTGCAAAAATGGAGTTTGATTTCAAAGGAACATCTGTCATATGCAGAAGTGGCAGCCCTCTGATTCTGGCTGATCTGAAAAAGGTGTACAGTCTACTTTAACCTTTTGGAATTGTGATTTGCTGTATGTCTGGTATAATAACGAACTCTAATGTTAACCTATATTTTTAAGGATTTCAATAGCATTAACTGTGCATATTGATCTGTATTTCTCCCATGTCTTTTGAGGTCAGTTTGGTTAGTTGGCTTTTATGGACTAGAACAACTGAACTGATTAAGCTGATCCCTTTATTTTCAAGTAATTAGTTCAATTACAATTGCCGGAACTGAATCAAATTAGACTTGCTATCAGTCAGTTTAGCCAAAACTGTTTCTGCTGCTGTAAAAACTCACGGATTGCAATCTTGGAAGATGTTAGCTATTAGCAGTGTGTCCTATTAGGAAAGTACTGTATATGTTAGAAGAAATAAGAATGACCCAAAGGGCTAAGTGGGCCAACCTCAGTTAGGCCTTGTTAGTTAAAGTTGTTAGAGAAGTTGTTACAGTTAGTTAGTTAGCTCCCTAACTATAGTAGTGGAGGTAGAAGTCAGGAGGACGCCGGAGGGAGTGCCCTAAGGCTCAGTGGCTCCGCTTTGCTCCCCCTAGCTTGCCCTAACCATGAACTTGAGGTGTAGCATGGAGCTCACCTCTATTTATATGGAGTGTCTCCCAACAACACTTTACACATGTCCTTATAACATTGGCCCTTGAGGGGCACGCATCTATGTATGTATGGTCATGTCGGCTCCGTACGTGGTACAAGTGTGTTGATATGCATCTCTGACATCAGACATGTCAAAGACACGATGTACCACCTGGTTTGTTGCCAAGCTTGGTCATGACTCGGTCAACCATTAGAAACCAGTCGGTATTTGGAGATGAGTCGGACTTGGAGATGGGTCAGACATGTCTCTGGCATAAATGCTTAAGCGTGAGTCGGCCTCCAAGGGAGAGTTGGCTAGGACGATGTACAACCCTCCAAGGATGAAGCTGTGTGGCGTAAATGCTTATGGATGAGTTGGTTTTCTGAGGAGAGTCGGCCAAGATGATGTATAACCCTCCATGCATTAAGCCTTGTGGTGTAAATGCTTATGAGTGAGTCGGTTCTTTGGGAAGAGTCGGTCAGGATGGTGTACAAGCCTCCAAGCCCTTCTGGCGTAAATGCTTATGGGTGAGTCGGTTCTCTAGGGAGAGTTGGCTAGGATGGTGTACAACCCTCCAAGCAATAATCCTTGTGGTGTAAATTCTCATGGGTAAGTTGGTTTTCTGGGGAGAGTTGGCCAAGACAGTGTACAAATATAAATAGAGGAAGCAAATATAAGTAAATTCTAAGTTTTGGATGGACCAGAGTAGGAGGAGCATATTTAATAAAATTCCCTCCCTTTCTTTCCATTAATCTCTGCATTTTGAACCACTATCTATCAGAAGAATACCGACTGAGAGTTTAATTACTATGCTGCACAACCTGTTCACAAATTCTTCTCACGCAAAATGCCATTTTGGAAACTGGATATTGCTTTGTCCAAGTTTGATGCTTTATCCAATTACTGCTACAAGCATTTTTTTTAAATGTTGTGTTGTTTTTCTTCATTTGTCACAGTGTATTATGGCATAAATGTTCACTTCTGGTGGAAGATGTTGCCCAGTTTTGATTTGTATTTTTGTTTGGTAAAACCATGTGATATACAGGTTTCTGTTTCAAAAGCACGTGCAATAATAGTCCTTGCTGAAGATGGGAATGCTGATCAGGTCTGATTGAGTGATGATCTGATCCAAGTTTAATAAGGGTGGATAACCATTAACTTGCTTTTTGTTGGTACAGAGTGATGCCCGTGCTTTGAGAACAGTCTTAAGTCTGACTGGAGTAAAAGAAGGATTACGAGGGCACATAGTGGTTGAATTGAGTGATTTAGACAATGAGGTCCTTGTTAAACTTGTGGGTGGTGATCTTGTTGAAACTGTTGTAGCTCATGATGTCATTGGTCGCTTGATGATTCAATGTGCTCGACAGCCTGGACTTGCACAGGTCTAAATCTACTACCATTTCATGGTGTTTTTATGTTGCATAATTCATAATGTTAATCCGGTGAAAAAATCCTCAATTATTGTTTTCAAGTTAATTAATTCCTAACAAGAATAAATACATGATTGACAGTTTGCATGTATAGTGTATTACTTATATGTTTTTGGGGGGCTTCTTCCCTATCCTTCCTTTTTTGTGAAATAGGATTGCCTTTATGGCCTCCTTTTGGTGTTCTGTCCATGCTCTCCTAGTTTCTTAAAGATTTGAAGAGTGATTGGGGAGCTTTATTGGGTTGGCCTTGTACCACTTGATTTTCCTTTTGCACTGCAGTTTAGGATGAGATATTGATCTCTGCATCTTCTCTCTAATATAGTTTATCCTTTTATTAATATTTTTTAAAAAAATTGATGAGCTTTCTTTGGCAGATTTGGGAAGATATACTTGGATTTGAAAATTGTGAATTCTACATCAAAAGATGGCCACAGTTGGAAGGCATGCAATTTGAGGATGTACTAATCAGCTTTCCTGCTGCAATTCCTTGTGGAATCAAAGTTGCATCATATGGCGGTAAAATTATTTTGAATCCAGATGACTCCTATGTTCTGCAAGAAGGTGACGAGATTCTGGTTATTGCAGAGGATGATGATACCTATGCCCCAGCATCCTTGCCTACGGTGCTTTGTCTCACATAAATTGTTGTTTTTCTGTTCTCTTTTTCTCTATTAACATTTGTTCCATGGTTTGTTCATGGCAAATACATGGTCAAATGGTAATAAAAAATCAAGTTTATTTGAGCTAATTTGGTATGCAATAAGTGCTAATAAATTTTGTGGAAAATCACAATCTGAAGAGAGAATAGAATGATTTTCGTTGATAATTTCAAAATGATATTACACAGGTATTTATATCATGGTACAAGGTTACATAGAAGGAAACAAATCACCTGGAATAATCAGAAAAAATCTTCTAACAATTAGAAATAACTTCCTAGACAGACTCCTAAACAGAATCCTTTAATTCTATTTATAGGAATTTCAAACCTGATAGGCTGGTACCCTAGAATAATTTACATTTTTACATTTAATTTAAAATATCTACATTTACAGGTTGACACCCCCCTCAAGCTAAAGAAGACATGTCTTTCATTCCTAGCTTGGTAATTAGATCATGGAAATTACTGAATGTTTGATATCCTTGGCTTTGTTTGTTCCTAAACTCCTTCATAACCTTTGCAAACCTCCCAAACCAAACTCCAGGGGACTGGTTTAATTCATGAAGAGCTTTCCGAAGCCTGCACCCTTTGTTATTTATTTTATGTATCCTTCAAAACCTGATGGAATACTTGTAGATTTTTTCAGTTAGGGCACCATGGAGATATGCATTCTTAAAAGTTTATCTCCCTTCAAATATCATCACTTGATCCTTGGATTTGTATATTGTCTGTTTTTCTGTATATTCCTTTTGAACTGAACATCAAGAATCAAAACCCTATGTTGTGTAGTTAGACTCTCTCCTGGGATCACCTTGCAACCCTTACAAACCCTTTTGTCAGCACTTCTCATACAAAAAAAAATCCATCTGCGACCTTGAGTTTCCACTTTTATATGCTATAAGATGTTCTTCCCTTTTCTAGAAACAAGTGTTCATAATCCTAACATCATAAGCCATAGAGAAGTCAATAATAGTCTATCCTTCCTCATTTAGATCTCCAAAACCAAAACCACCATGTGCACCTGTAAAATGCCTTTTCTGACTATGAACATGTCCATTTAGATCCCCACCTAAGAAAATCTTCTGTTGCAGAATGCCTTGAACCAACCCCTCTAAGTCTTGCCAAAGTTTTTCCTTCTCAAGTGCCTTTGATCCTACTTGTGGTGCATAAGCACTAATGATATTGATAGTCTCTTGTGCCATCAATAATTTTAAGGCTAAGATTCTGTCTCGAATTCTTTTTACATCCACCACACTTTCTTTCCAAACCTTCTCCACCATAATACCTACTCCATTCTTTCCTCTAACTTTTCCTGTGTACCAAAGCTTAAAACCTGCAATATCCATCTCCTTGGCTTTTACTCCTACCCATTTAGTCTCTTGTAGGCACATAATGTTAATCCTTCTCTGAATCATGGTGTCCACCTCCTCGATAGACTTAGGTGTCAAAGTAGCAAATCTTATCGAACACTTCTGAACTAGCTTCCTTACCCACATTCGTCTAGAAAAATGTAAGGACCCTTGCTCATTTAACACTACATCCGGGCGCCAATGTAGCGACCCTTGCTCATTTGACACTATATCCAGACGATATCATAGTTTTAAAAACCGAACTGGATATCGAACCAATCAGGGCATTGGGTTAATGGTTGAACCAACGGGTCACTAACTGAACCACATGACCTTGTCTTTATTAAAAAAAATTGAAAATTTCATACACCACCTTAAAAAAAGTTTAAAAGAAAGCGGACCGCTTGTTACTTTCGTATAACGACCTAGCATTAGCAGAAACCTGTTGTGAATAATCCATGTTTGGTATAACGACGAGTTTTATGTTGGCTGCCGAGGGCTTAATACAACCCTCCTCCTTAACCGGGGCTTGGAAACAGCTATGAAGAAACATAGGCGGAGTTGATTTCAAACTTGATACACTAAAATATTTTACATTTAATTTATAGCTCGACAAATCTCTACTAAATTCTTTTCATTGGATAACAATGTCTGTAGTGGGCTTTAAGTGTGGCACAGCTGATAATTGAATTACAATAAATTTACTTATCAATGGCTAACAGTGATAATTTTTACACACTGAGATTAGTAAAGCCAAGGAAGTCAAGACCATTTTATGTTTTTGATGAATGAGAGAGATGGAATGATATGGTTCCTTGCCCCTTTTCCTTGTTGATTTCAGGTTTGGAGAGGAAGCTTACCCAAGGACTTTGTTTATCCAAAATCTCCAGAGAGAATACTTTTTTGTGGTTGGAGGCGTGATATGGAGGATATGATCATGGTAATAATATAAGAAATTTGTTGCTATGGTCCCTATTTTTCTTTACTTCAGTTACCATAGTGTATGAAATGGCAAAGACAAATTATAAAAAGTTTCCTATTATTTTTTTTAACATTGAATTTGACTGTGAGCCTGCTATTAATTCTGCAACTATCAGCATCTTTCTTGATTCTTTGGATTTGAAAGTTACTGGCTTGTCTTACATCTACACTCGGTTTCTAACACTTAAAATTTTTTTTTTTTAAAACCTTTGTTAGAGATGTTAAATAAATTACACATAATATGATATATTAAACAATTTTTTTTTGCAAGTTTCGGGATGTCATGCATCCCTCTGTCCCTGCAACTGTTTATTTGTGGTGGGCATTAATACTTTTTTGGGCCTGTCCAAATTCTCACTGTTGGTTTAGGTTTTGGATGCATCTTTAGCACATGGGTCAGAACTCTGGATGTTCAATGATGTTCCAGAAAAAGAAAGAGAAAAGAAGCTAACTGATGGTGGCCTTGACATAAATCGATTGGAAAATATATCTCTGGTTAATCGTGAGGGGAATGCTGTTATACGTCGCCACTTGGAAAGCCTTCCATTGGAATCATTTGATTCAGTAAGTGACATTTATTAATTTGTCCTCTGTAAGTGTTTTTGCTACATTATCTCCAATTCTTGATTCAAGATGCAGGGATCAAACCACCTATGGGCTCTGCAATATTGATGCTTGTTAGGAAATTACTGGATTTTTCTCTCTACAGCCGTACAATTATATAGAGTAGTTGGAAGCGAGTTGGGGTTAAACTGTACAATATGGCGAATCATTTGAAATTGTGCCTATAACAATAATAGTGTATCCAATTTAATTATGGTGGAAATTCTGGCCTTTGCAGATATTGATTTTGGCTGATGAATCAGTAGAGGATTCAGCAATTCAAGCTGACTCTAGATCTCTTGCCACTCTACTTTTAATTCGTGACATACAAGTGAGTTTCTAGTCTAACAGAATTTAAGCTCCGATTTGATATATCTTGATAAAAGTCTATCTATATACCATCCCATTCATTCTTCTGCTACTAAACAAACATTATCATCCTGTACATCATGTAATGCACAACTGTTTTGGTTAAGAAATAACATGTAAGCATCTGATATCGTTAGAAAATTATATGATGAGGATATTTTGACAGTTTGACTGAAATGTGGTATCATTTGGTTTCTGTCATTTTCATAACTGTTTGTATGCTAATGCTGGCTGCAACATTAGATAATGAACTCTCATGGTGCTGCATCCAATTCACAATTTCACATTGCACTATTTTATAAATTTTTGTTCACTAACAATTGGATGATCTTGTATGACTTCCACCCATTACCAATGAATATTACGAGCAATTATTGGATGAACTTCAAAATTATTTTTTTGTTTATTGTAAGCCTTATTTAATTGATCCCAGTTCCCACTGAAGCTTCTTGAGTTATATAATTGATTTCTTTTGTGGGATATTGCAATAATCTTGTCTTTACTTTCTGAAGCTTTCATGTTTTACTGCAGGCTAGGCGTCTTCCTTATGTATCTATGGCCAGTCAAGCTCACGGAGGAAGCTTCTCTAAAGGCTCATGGATTGGGGAAATGAAGCAGGCTTCGGATAAAACTGTTATAATTAGTGAAATTTTGGATCCTAGGACAAAAAATCTTATATCTATGTCAAAGATTAGTGATTATGTTTTATCAAATGAACTTGTCAGCATGGCTTTGGCCATGGTTGCAGAAGATCGGCAGATAAATGATGTATTGGAGGAGCTCTTTGCGGAGGAGGTACACTCTCTTTGATAAAATTAAGGGACTAACTAAATTACATGTTTTGCATACATTACTTATATTTTACTGAAAAGCCTGCCATGTTTGCTTTTTGCTACGTTATGTAGTTCCTATATTATAGCAAACTGATAAATTCAGATCCATTGCAGTTAAATTGAATATCCTGTGGGTGGGAGAAATAAAAAATGAACTTTAACTAAAATATTTATTTTCATTTCATGCTTCATAATTTAATGAATTTTCTTTTGTGGAATTTTATTAGGGAAATGAGATGCATATAAGGAAAGCAGATCTATACCTTTGTGAAGGTGAGGAATTGAATTTTTATGAAATAATGTTACGAGCTCGGCAGAGAAGAGAGATTGTGATAGGCTACCGTTTAGCGAATGCTGAAAGGGCAGTCATTAACCCCCCAGTGAAAACTGACAGACGGAAGTGGTCATTGAAGGATGTTTTTGTGGTGATTACTGAAAAGGAATGAGGCATTTGTGGGCAAGGAAAAGGATATCCATGCAGGTGGTTTTGGAGTTATGAAGTCTAATCTAATCCTTAAAATTGTAAGCATTGGTTAGTCTAGTCCCGACCTTAAAAATCTCCACTTTAATTTCTGACTTTGTAAAACATCGTTCACAATGGTCCTTTTCGATGTAAAATTATAGAGTTAAATGAAGTGGAAAAAAAATTACATTTTGGGAAATCAGAGACAAAATGAAGATTTTGACAAGTTAGACTAAAGTGACTTTTTTTTTTGGGTAGATAGTGACTTTTTTATTTGACTCTGCATTTCTCTTTTTAAAAAATGATAAAGCAATACAAAGCTGGATTTTGCACAGAAACACGTTATTTATGAATTTTTTTTGGTAACGTGAAAGCTAACAAAAGCAAAAAAAAGAAAGAAAGAAAGAAACTGATACAAAAAGACCTAGTGTCTTACGAAAGACACATGCATGGCAATATGGCATCGGTAACCGAAGGCGAGCCATATCCGTTGTTGGAGGCTGATCCAGGATCGCGAGAAAAGCAGTAGCAATCAAACCTTTCTTAGTTACGGCATTCACACATTGGTTGCCTTCTCTCAAGGATTGTTTGAACTCCACCTTCCAATCCTCTTTCAAGAAGTCTCTAATATGTTCAACACGTTAGGGTTCTGAATGAGCTGCAACACATGTAGAGAATCCGAAACACATAAAACATCACTGAAATGCATTTTCCAAGCAATCTTCACCTGATAGCTCTACCTTTAAGATGTCTGCAAATCCAATATTACCATAGAATCCCCTAACCCAATTGCCATTGGAATCGCGAAGCAAGCCTCGATACATAGCTTGGCCTAAGTTTCCAATACAAACTTAAATTTACATGTATATTAATTTGATTCCCTTTCGGAATGAATACATCATATCTATCTTTGTTGATGTAAAGTATCCAAATGAGCGTAAACTATATGCTTATCTAACACCAATTTCACATTGGCCAAGAGAGAAGGAACTCCAGCAACTTCTTGATGATATTGAATTCTCTTTCCCTAAATTCATGCATAACCTTCCAAATCTCCCAAAGAAAGATAGGAATTAGTCTCCCAGACTGTTGCATCTGGGGAAAAATCCAACATCTCCAATTCATATGTTTTATTCAGGATTTGAATATTGACATGAAGCATCCTCCACACATGAGTAATATCCTACATTCCTAGAATGTGGTGAGGATCTTCATCGATTGTTCCACAACGAGGACAAATCAAAGAAACAAGAATATGCATTCGAGCCATAAAAACTGATAGCAATACTACACAAGCATATAGTAGGCCCAAGAGGACAAATACCAGACCAACCTACCAGAATCTGTTATAACAAAATTTCATTCCATTACCCCACCCATTTGGTTATTCTGTTTTAGCTATCGTGCAGCAGCACTTAGGACCTAGTCTCATATTATAAATAATAAATAATGTACTCCACCAAGAGTAATGGAAGAAGAGAAATTTACACTTAATTTTCAATAGTTTAGAATAAGAGTTTTAACTTGTTCTCGAATACAAGGCCTTCCCTTTGTCCTTTGTCCCTAACAAAAACTCTAGTAGGCAAAGCAAATTACCTTAATTAATCTTGATCAAAATGCATACTTATCATGATCAATTGGAAATAATATATTTCAAGAATTCAATAATAAGATAAAAAGATTTCGAATGGAAAATAATGCATGTGGTGTCACGTGGCAAAATAAGTTTTTATTGATATAATATTGATATTTAATAATTGATTTAGTTTTCTTTTTTGTTTCTCATATCTATCCTTCTTTTGGGTGATAACATTTAATGTACAATTGGATACTAGTAATTATGAGCACCTCTTTAAAGAAGGATTTGAAATTTAGTTCATTATATTGTAGCTTCTAGTATGTTGGCTAGATACTTTTGAAAGAACTTCATATTTTTTATACCAAACACCCACAATGTGTTTTTATGTACAAAATATATTTTTATATGATGTAAATATTTACTTCTAAACCTTAATGATTTTATGTAAGTTTTGAATCTTTACATAATACTTGTTACATAATAGATATTTAACACTTTGTCATCTATAATTTTGTTGGATAGTTTTCATGTCTTTAAAATATGAAATATTCATTTATTTTTTTAAAATACCCTCCTTGAAAAACATAAAATATTCACTAACTATACTTTCATTCAAATATTTATTTATTTTAATTAAGACATTAATGTAAAGTATTTATTAATTGTATTAAATACTCATTTTTGTTAAAAATTTTGTCTTATCACTTTTACTATATCTCTTTTGTTAATTACTTTTTTTTCATCAACACATCTTGGACCAAAAAATGGGTCTGAATTTAATTTTATTCGAACTAATAACATGTTGATATATAAATATTTACTTACATAACATATTTGTGTAAAGCTTTATTCTCTTATACTATCAAGAAAAAAATATTAATTAATTTTTTAAAAATATCAATAAAATCTTATTTATCTTGAAAATATAAACTTGAAAGAATTTTGTTGAATATTAGTAATTATTAATATTGTTTAATAAAAATAAAGACTAAGTCAGAGATTAACTTTAGGTTTTATTAAGATAAAAGTTAAAGTGAAGAAATTTACAAGGTTTATGATTAAAATGATAATTGCTGCCAAAATCTTTTGCTAAAGTGGTGAAACTCTTATCTTAACCATTAATCAAATTTCAAATCCAGACTTGAAGTTTTACATATAAAAAGTTTTTTTTTTATGTTTTTTTTAATTTTTATTTCTAAAAATGTATTCTTTAAATAATTTATTATTTTAAGAAATTATTTAATTAAAATAAAACCTTTAAAATTAATTTTAAATAAAGAACAATATGTTTTTAATTCTTATATATTTAATGTCAAAATTTCTATACTTTTGTACCAATGAATTTGGTCATCAAATATTAAAAAAATCCATAGATTTTATCCCTCTTCTAATAATATTATTAATAATAATTTCTCTTAAAAATAAAAACACAAATAAAGGATCTATTTTTTAAAAATATTTTCAATAAAATAAACAATTTTTTGCTTTTACCAAATGTTTGTCTAAAGTTTTTTTACTTGAAATAAATAATTTTTGTTTTTTAAGAAGTAAATTTTACAATCTTGTTGAAAAAAATACTTTTAAACATTTTTTAAAATTTAAATAAACTGATGAGAAATTCCCTCTATTTTTTTTTACACAATAAAATTCTCTATAATTAAAAAACCTATTATTTTGTTTTTATTTAAAATCAAACCATAAAAAACCCCTGCAACAGGCAGGCAGCAAACACAGAGAGAAAGTGATAGAAGCTAACAAAAACCCTACCCATATTTATGTTATTAGGTTCTTACTCCATTGATCCGAGAAGCTAAGCCTCTTCAGTTGCCTAGCCCTATAAAGTAAAAACTTTTCCTTACAAATCCCATCCATCCACACCGCACAACTCTGTTCTTCAGAATATTATGGATGATCTGGAGAGAGCGATTCTTGTTATATTTGATGAATCCGGAACCCTTGACGATGACTTGAAGAAACAGGCAGAACTTTACTGTAATGATGTTAAGGAGAAGCCTTTAATTTGTAGATTGTGCATTGAAAAATTATGCTTTTCAAATCTTGTTCAAGTCCAGTTTTGGTGCCTACAGACCTTGCATGAAGTCATTCGAACACGATACTTGACAATGACCCCAGATGAGAGGCACATGATCAGGGGCTCCGTCTTTTCAATTGTGTGCCTCGAAGACAAGAACCTCACAAGGGTTTTGGAAGGCCCTGCATTTATAAAGAACAAGCTTGCACAGGTTTTGATAACTTTGATTTACTTCGAGTACCCTTTGGTTTGGTCCTCCGTCTTTGTTGATTTTTTTCCACATTTGAGCAAAGGCAACGTGGTCATAGACATGTTCTGTAGAGTTTTGAATGCCCTGGATGATGAACTCATTAATTTGGACTACCCTAGAACCCCTGAGGAGTTGACAGTTGCGGGCCGGGTTAAGGACGCAATGAGACAGCAGTGTGTGTGTCAGATAGTTAGAGTTTGGTATGACATTGTTTCTATGTACCGGAATTCTGATCAGGAGCTATGCACTAGTGTGTTAGATTCCATGAGGAGATATATTTCTTGGATAGACATTGGGTTGATAGTCAATGATGCTTTCATCCCTTTGTTGTTTGATTTGATTTTGGTTGGTCCTCTGTCTGTTCAGCTTCGTGGTGCTGCAGTCAGATGCTTGTTAGCAGTTGTTTCTAAGCGAATGGAGCCCCAATCAAAACTGTCATTGTTGCGAAGCCTTCAAATTAGTCGGGTACTTAGGTTAGTGACCGAGGATGGTGATGCCGAGCTGGTCTCTGATATAGCTGCATTGCTTTCTGGGTATGCTGTGGAGGCTTTGGATTGCTTTAAACACTTAAATTCTGAGGATGCTAAAGGAATTTCTATGGAGCTTTTGAGTGAAGTTTTTCCCTCCATTTTCTATGTAATGAAGAATTTTGAGGTAGATGTCAATATCATTCAGTTTCTTTCAGGTTATGTTGCCATTTTGAAGAGCTTTGCTCCTTTGCCGGAGAAGCAACTACTTCACCTGGGACAAATATTGGAAGTTATCCTTGTGCTAATCCGTTATGACCCAGCATACCGCACTAATCTTGATTTCATGGACAAAATTGGTAAAGAGGAGGAAGATAGGATGGTAGAGTTCAGAAAGGATTTATTTGTTCTGCTTCGCACTGTGGGTCGTGTAGCGCCTGATGTAACTCAGTTGTTTATCAGAAATTCGTTGGCAAGTGCTGTTTCAAGATCTTCAGATAGCAATGTGGAGGAGGTGGAAGGTGCACTTTCTCTTTTATATGCACTTGGAGAATCCATAAGCGAGGAAACTATAAGAACTGGGAGTGGGTTGTTGAGTGAGCTGTTGCTTATGCTTCTATCGACAAAGTTTCCTTGTCACTCTAATAGGCTTGTCGCCCTTGTTTATTTGGAGACAGTGACAAGATATGTTAAGTTTATTCAGGATAATACTCAATATATTCCCATGGTTCTGGCTGCCTTTCTTGATGAAAGAGGCATACATCATTCAAACATCAATGTAAGTCGTAGAGCCAGTTATTTGTTTATGAGGGTTGTAAAATTGCTGAAGATGAAGTTGGTGCCTTTTATAGAGACTATTTTGCAGGTAGCAATTATATTATCCATCCCTCTTACATGTTTTTCTGTATTTTAAATGTTCTCAAAACAGTATGTTTTATGAAACAAAATTATATGTAAACTCTTCCTGACTTCTTGCATTTTTTGTTTGGCCTTGATGTGCATGGATGAATCGTGTGATTGGTTACTTCCACCTTCTCTCTTCTCTATTCTTTAAAATGTTCTGATAAATTCAGAGCCTGCAAGATACAGTTGCTCAATTCACTATTACGAATTATACGACAGAAGAGCTATCAGGATCAGAAGATGGTAGCCACATTTTTGAGGTATTCACATTTCCCTAAGTTTCAGGATGTAGAATATTTCTGTGAAATTTTTTGTTGTTATTTTTCTTCTCTTATGTTTATTGACACACTTTGTCAGGCAATTGGTTTATTGATTGGAACAGAAGATGTCCTGCCTGAAAAGCAATCTGATTATCTATCTTCTTTGCTCAGTCCTCTTTGTCAGCAGGTTAATTTTTACTTAAAAATGCAAGATACTTTCTAATCCAAAAAAATAATAAACAAAAAACTGCAAGATACTTAATAAAAATTCTTTGTCCCCATTTCCTGTTTCGAGAATCATTTCTTCTTTTGAGATTATTACGGTTGGTATTTGGTGCATATAATTTCCTATCCTCATTTAATACAGGTTGAGGCACTGCTAAAAAATGCCAAGTTATTGAATGCTGAGGAGACTAATGCTAAAATTGCTGTAACCCAGCAAATTATTATGGCAATTAATTCTCTCAGTAAGGTGCTTTTTCTAATTTAGACTTTTGCTTTCCCCACCTCTGATATTATAAAAGCCTCAAAACTCACATACCATTAGTGATGAAAAAGGTTTATATTTTGTTTGATTGTATCTTAATTTGAAGTTTAAAGGGTACTATTGTGGGTTCAATGAAAATACATTTACAGTTTTGTTTTTCCTCCATTCTTACTATATTGTACATGATCTAGGGCTTTAGCGAGCGTCTTGTAACTGCTAGTCGCCCTGCAATTGGTCTCATGTTTAAGCAGGTTAGTATTTTCAAAATTGTTTGGTTCATGTTCCCTGGAGGTGTATATGGTTTATCAGATGTATAGTTTGTCTTTTTTGTGTTAAGAAGCTTTAGAAAATAATCTTATAGTCTTATAGATGAAAATTATTGAGTTTTGCTATAAAATGTATATTTGCAACATGCTTTGTGTGATTGATAATATTTCATGGTAAGCCTATGTCTATTTTTATTGAACTTGTGTATTGTTTCTTAATATTTTATTTTGCTAAACCTTGCAATTCCGTCTTCTATGTAGACATTGGATGTACTTCTTCAAGTTCTTGTTATATTTCCAAAAGTAGAACCTCTGCGAAACAAGGTATGAGTATGAATTGGATTTAGTGATTGAAAATGTTTGTTTAAAAAAGATCTGTAATTTTTATCCAACATCCATGTATGGTATGTAGGTCACATCTTTTATACACCGGATGGTGGATACACTAGGAGCATCTGTTTTTCCTTACCTTCCAAAGGCATTGGAGCAGTTGCTTGAAGAAATAGAAGTACATATTATCTCTAATTTCTTTACTTAATCCTTTTAAATTTCTAGATCTAAATGCATTTCTTTGCATTGCTATTGGTATTGAAGATTGATTTTGCAGATGTTTATGTTTTGGGGTTGCAAGGGGCATTTGAATGTGATGGCATTGAGAATACTATTCCTCTAATATGTTATCCTCTTTTCTTTTCTTTTTTATCAGCAAAAATAAGGTTATAATATATATAGTGATATAATATCAGTACAAGGGGTACTGTTGTATATACAACCTAGCACCATATTATGCAGAACTATGGTGTCCTAATACAAGCTATACAACAAGAATTAAGTAACCATAGATCTGACTGTAAGCTTGGCGCCCAACTACACAATATCTATATGCTAATCCCCCCTGATTACAAAACCCATCCCTGATTTGGCTGGACCAGTAGTGGAATGGGATGTCATCCTTTTTCCAAGTTTTTTAGCCAGATCCAACACAAGAATAGAGCATTCTCCATCAGATTGTTACCGTTGAAGCTGTCGTTTGAGAAAACAATCCTATTTCTATGGTGCCAAATACACCATGTAAGGGAGATCCACCAAGTCTGCCATTGCTGTAACCTAATACGAGAAGTATTGCAGTAGGAGTGTTGGAGGAAATGATGTCTCGGAATTTGCGGGAATGGTCCCACTATGTTTATCCAAGACATTGATTCCCACCAAAGCAACATGATTTTAACACAATTGAAAAATAGATGAGCTGCATCCTCTTTATTATTTCTGTGGAATGGACATGTGACATCATTAGTTTACACGTTCCTCCTTTTTAAATTGGTCTTTGTTGGCAAACTGTCACGGGTTAATCTCCAAGCAAAAAAAGAGGCTTTACTTGGGATTTTTAGCTTCCATATTGCAGTAAAGACTCCATCTTGGTTCTCGTCTACGAATCCCTATCAAGCAACATGTACGCATTCCCTACTGTATATGTCCCACTTGAATCTCCCTGCCAAACCCAATTGTCTTGTCGCTGAGTTTGTACAATCAGACCTTCTATATCCTCCATAAGTTTTGTAGCCATGTCTATTTCAGCTTCCAAAAGGAATCTCCTCCGTTGCAATTTCCATTCCCAACCTCCATTAGATGTCATCCCCAGCTGCTGGATATATTGGTACTTCTGTTGAGAAGTGTGGTAGAGTCTTGGGTACTTCATCAGCGAAACACCATCATCCTTCCACCCGTCCTCCCAAAACATCACCTTTGATCCACACCCAACATTCCATTTTGTCTCACTTTTAAACCAGCTCCCCTCCTAAGTCGAGTTACAAATGAAACTAAGGTCCCACCACCGTAGGGATTCTGTGTTGTTCCTTCTTGTCTCATCCAAGTTCCTCCATCCTCCATATTTTGAGTCCAAAACTTGAGCCCACAAATCTCCTTGGTGGTGAAACAAATTCCAACGCCATTTTCCGAGAAAGACATAATTGAATTTCACTGAATCCTTGATTCCCAAACCCCCTTTCTCCTTCGGTAAACAGACTAATCCCCAATTTACCCATGCAATCTTCTTCTGATCCCTGTCTCCTCCCCACAAAAATCACCGCTGCAGCCTCACCAACTTATCCACCACCTTCTTCGGAACCCTGGAAAAAGAAATGAAAAAAATAGGGATCAAGTTCAGGACTGACTTTATCAAAGTCACCCTGCCCCCAAAAGAAAGGTACTTTTGTTTTCACTTTGACAATTTTCTCTCACATTTATTGACAATTGGATCCCAAGTCCCACTACGGCTTGGGTTTGCCCCAATAGGGATATCCATATAAGGAAATGGTACAAAAAACAATCTGCAATTTAAATAACTGACAACACTATTCATCCATTGCTCAGGCATTCCAATCGCCCCAAAACTGCTCTTGGCAAAGTTTATCTTTAACCCTGATACCAATTCAAAATTCCTCAACATCACCTTGCTTGCTCTTACATTTGCCATCGTTGCTGTCCCAAAGAAAACAATATCATTTGCATACTGTAATATGCTGATTTCCACATTATTTCTTCCTACTGTGAAACCTTCAAACAGATTATTCTCTTGTGCTTTTCTCATCAGGCCTGTTAACCCCTCTGCAACAATGTTGAATAGGAGTGGGGCTAGTGGGTCCCCTTGCTTGAGTTCTCTTTGAGGAGTGAACTCAGCTGTGGGGCTCCCATTAACCAATATGTAAATAGAGGCAGATTTCAGGCAGCCATCAATCCATACAGTATTAGAACAGTACCATCCTCTGGATCTGTCCTGTTATCACTCCTCTGTTGAGTTCTGTCAATGCTCGGACTATACTCATGGTTGTTCCTTCGAATTAGTTGTCTTTGTTGCTACAATCATTTTTCAGAATCGCCACTGTAATGCCTTCCATTGAGCCGTCCTCGACCTTGTTCTTCATTCTAACAATTTTCTTAACTGGTTTTGTCCACTGCTGTGGCATCTTCAACATCATTTTACTGTCATGTTTAAACGTATCCTGGTTCTGAGTTTCTCTTTGAGTTCCAATCTCATCTGCGATGCATTTTACTGGCATGATTTAGACAATTTTAGGCTCGGAGTTTTGCTCCGGGTTTTGATCTCTGTCATACATCTTTCTGATAGGTTCAGATCTCCGTTTTCATCCACTACAGTGCTGCTTTTCTACTGTGGCTGTTAGCACTAAAGCTAACGATTCGGTTTTTAGGGCATCAAGATCTGTTTGGGTTGGATATTTTATCCTTTGTAGTGGATTATTGGAGGGTTTGTTTTGGTTGGGAGGCGACACTCTAAGTGTCATGTAATTATGTGTAATTCATCAGTACTTCTGGTACTGATCTGATATTATTAATAATATATATATCTATGTTTGCCTTCCAAAAAAAAAAAGATCATAAATCCATTAAAACAAAAATGTAAGAAAAGGAAATGATAAATATCTGAATATCTTTTCTATGTTTCCATTTCTGAAAAAAGGTCAACAAATACAGAATCACACCCTAATTCTCAGACAAAGGACAGCTGTATCCCGCTGTGTGGAAACTTCTAGGAATAATAAAAAGATTAAATAGCCTCCAATGGCTGGAACAACGAAAGTAAACAAAGACTACATAGTCTTTGGACTTCAGTGGCATGTGAGGAGTGTGTTTGGGCCTAATGACCAAAGGAAGGGCCAATGGGCTATCAATACTTGCCCCATCAGCAATGACTTTGTCCTTAAAGTCATGGGAAGGCAAAGGGTCTGTTGCAACTGAAAAAGTGGGTGAATAGTGGATGCCAGCTGTTTCCACTGTATTGGAATACAAAATCACTACTTGAACTGATTGGACAACAGGGGTGGTGGAAAATTGTACTTTCCAAGTGTTGTTAAGGCCCAAGTCATTAGCAACGGAGGCGTCAAGAGACTTTTTAGAGGGAGAAGTAACTATCTATGTAGTTGCTGCCTGAAGAAGAAGATCGTTGGGGAGCTTTGGAGGAGAAGGAGGAGGGTCACGAACGAAATGCTTGGGCAGAGAAGCGTGGAACACAAGATGAATCCGGGCATAGCTGGGGAGGTCCAGGTGATAGGCTACTTCTTCGATACAATGAATGATTTTGTAAGGGCCATGATATCGACGCAGAAACTTCTAAGATCGAGCAAGAGCCACAGAGGTCTGGCAATAGGGTCGGAGCCCAATCTTTGACGTTGAAGGTAATGTCTCGGCGATGTTTGTTAGCCTGATCCCGCATGCATTGTCGTGTTTTACGAAGATTCTCTTGTAATTGACTAAGGATTTTTGATCTATTTTGCAGGGTATGGCTGACCAAGGTTTGATCGGTGGAACCAATAAGATAGTCAGGTATTCCTAGTGGTGAACGGCCATAGAGGGCTTTGAAAGGTGACATGCCGATAGCTCTATGAAGAGAAGAATTGTACCAATACTCAACGAGGTGCAAGTATACTAGCTACAAGGGCATTCACTAGTGAAGCAACGTATGTAAGCACCGATAGATCTGTTCATAGCTTTCATTTGGCCGTCAGTCTTCGGATGATGAGCTGTGGAATATTTCAATTGAGTGCCCTCGAGACGGAACAGTTCGTGCCAAAACTTACTAAGGAGGATCCTATCTTGATCTGTGACAATAGAACGGGGCAACCCATGAAGTCTATAAATCTCAACAGAGAAGTGTGAAGCTAAGTCTTGGGCCGGAAACTTGGCTGGGATGGCAATAAAATGTGCATACTTGGTTAAACGGTCAACGACGACCCAGATGACAGAATGACCCAAATAAACTCTTGTTGAATGTTTTGCACATCTGGGATGAACAACCTGTTCTAGAAAAAATGAGGCCTCTAGAAATCTGGTAGGCTTCTTTCAATTCATTGTCATTTTTGCACTTGGAAAAAAATTCTTTGGAAGTTGGGTCTGATTCATATAACTTGCGCAAGTTGTTGAAGATAGCCAGGACAGGTAAAGTGAGGGAAAATAAGACACTACAGATCCATCTTGACTTCGGGAAAGGGCATCTGCAACTCGATTCTCTTTTCCTGGTTTATAGAGAATCTCATATGAGTAGCCGCTGCTGGGTGGCCCAATGATGTTGCTCAAGGGTTTGGAAAGATTGAGTGAGCATATGTCGCAAACTCTGGTGATCTGTAAATACCCGAAAGTGATGGCATATAAGGTATTTTCTCCATTTTTTTACTATTTCTGTAATAGCATACATCTCTCTTGCATATGCTGAAGCCTTTTGCTGAAAAATGCTACTGGATGCCCTTGTTGAGACAACACAGCCTCCACTGCTAAAGCAGAAGCATTAATCTCATTATCCAAGGGAAGAGTAAAGTCCAAAAGTTTCAAGACTAGAGCAGTTGTGAGAGCCAATTTGAGTTTTGTAAATGCTTGAGCTATGTTTGTTGTGAATGTATGTATACATGATTTTGATGATGTCAAAAGAAGAATCAAACAAGGCTCATTTTGCTTCAAGATTAATACAAGATTGTTTCAACAAACAAAGCCTTGATTCAAGATTTCTTCAAGATCAAGCCTTGCCTCACAATGAAAGGTTTCAAGTCATTCAAGGCACATGTAATTGATTACCAATACATGTAATCGATTACCAATGGTTTGAAAGTGTGTAATCGATTACCAGAAACTCTGAACGTTGGGAATTCAAATTTTAAATGAAGGGTCACAACTGTTCAAGAAAAACAACTGTGTAATCGATTACACTAATTCTGTAATCGATTACTAGAGAGGATTTTCAAGGAATATCGCCAACAGTCACATCTTTTCATTAGATTTGTGAATGACCATCAAAGGCCTATAAATAGGTGACTTGGACACGAATTTTATGCAGAGAGTTTTGCTTGGCAAAAATGTCTTATCCTCTCAAAAGACAATGAGAGAGATTTCAAAAGAACTTCATTGTCAAATGCTCTCTCAAAAGAAATCCTTGGCCAAACATTTGCAAAATCTATAAGGATTCTTACATGATCTTCATTGTAATATTCTTCTCTTGAAGAGAGAATTCTTCTTCCATTCTTCTTATTCAATGAGATTGGTTAAGAGACTGTGAGTCTCTTGTTGTAAAGGATTCCTGAACACAAGGGATGGGTTGTCCCTGTGTGGTTCAGACTTTGTAATGGATTTTACAAAGATAGTGGAAATCTCAAGTGGGTTGCTTGAGTACTGGACGTAGGCACGGGAAGTGGCCGAACCAGTATAAAATTGTGTTTGCGTTCTCTCTTCCCTTATCTCATTTATGTTATTGCAATCAATTTTGCCTTGCATGTTTATAGAACATTATTAAATTGATTGTTGTTGCTTCTTCTACATTCTAAGCCTATCCCTCTTAAGATTATTGAGGCCACAAGGTCCAACATTTGTATCCCAGATAAACTCATTAGTGGACTTAAGCAAATTAGTATGGGGAGCTGCGATCTTAGCGTAGTGTTGAATGAATCTGGAATAAAAGCTAGATAAACCCAAGAATCCATGTAATGCTGAGATGTTTCTGGGTGGTGGCCAAGCTGAAATTGCTTTTAACTTTGATGTCTCAGGTTGGATGTCACGTGCTGATATAATATGGCCCAAATAGTCAATTGCAAACGTGCATTTAGTTAGCTTAGTGTAAAAAGAATTAGACGAGTAGGTCTAAAACGAAGCTAAGGTGTAGCAAATGATCAACATAAGTGGAACTATAAATCTAAGATATCATAAAAAAGAACCAAAACAAAATGACGTAAATGAGGCCTAAGCAAGTCATTCATGCCAGCTTGAAAAGTTGAGGGAGCATTAGTAAGCCCAAAAGGCATCCCTAAGAACTTGTAGTGGCCATCAAAAGTGCGGAATGCAGTTTTATGCGTATCCTTTGAGTGCACCCGAATTTGATGATATCTGGATCATAAATCAATCTTGGAAAAAATAGTAGCATTCCCTAACTCATCAAGTAATTCATCAATTGTAGGGATAGGAACATGGTCTTTAATGGTTACTACGTTTAAAGCCCAATAATCCACACAAACTCTCCAAGTGCCATCCTTTTTCTTAACAAGCAAAACTGGAGAAGAAAATGGGCTATGGCTGGGGGCAATTAAGCCATCATTAAGAAACTCATTAATCATTTTAGACATGGTTTCTTTATAGGCATGCGGGTGCCTATAAGGTTTAGCCTTAACAGAGGGGTATTAGGAATTAAGGGAATGTGATGGTCATGTGCCCTAATGGGTGGTAAGTTGTAGGGATTTGCAAATACTCTAGAGTAATTTTGCAAAAGGGCCTGAAGATCTGGTAGGTATTGATGAAAGGGAGGAAAATCAGTTAACACAACCTCACTAGTGGGACTAGAAAGGTTAGGAGGGTCGTCTGCAATGGTCAATAGGTGAAAAGTGGTCACTGAATCAGTATGCATGAGGTGGCAGAGTTACTGAAAAGTGGTAAATTGAGGATTTAATAGTTCCCCTTTTAAAGTAATGGAGCAATCATTGTAAGTAAAAGTCGTGCAAGGGACTACAAAGTCAGAAATAATGGGGCCCAAAGTTCTCAACCGTTCCATACCCAATACCAAATCAGCTCCCTGGATAGGTAACAAATAAAATGGTAAAGTAAACAAATGGTTTTGGACTAAAAGAGGCACGTTAGTCCATTGACCATTACAAATTAAATGATTTCCATCACCAATCATAACAGGGAAAGTTTTAATCGGTGAAATGGGAAGTTGCAAATGTTTGGCCAATCTTGGTTGCATGATGTTGTGGAAGCTACCAGTGTCCATTAATACCATCATCAGGTTTCTCCATATGGTTCCATGGAAGCGAAGACTTTGAAGGGATGATGTGCCATCCAAAGCTTGTAGTGATAACTGAAGATGAACCGAGGTATCATGAGTTTCCTGAACTAGGTCCTCGTGAGATGAAGAGGAGGCTAGAATATCAGGAGTAGACTCAGAGGTGTCCTTATCCATGAGTAGGAGCAAGTATTGTTTGGCCTGGCAACGATGGCCATATGAAAGCGTTCATAACAGTAGAAACAAAGTCCTTCAGTACGCCGTTCCTGCTGTTGAGAGGGCATCAAATGCTTGATGGGCAACACACCAGGATTGGTTGGCACCTTTGGAGTGGTAGTGGGAACACTTGTAGGAGTGGAACACAGATTGGTGCGAGAACAAGTACCTTTAACCTTATCTTCAATCAACTTGGCAAGCCCAATTGCATTAGAAAAGGAAGTGGGCCTTAATATAGCTAGCTCTTGGCGGATGTCTGGGTTTAACCCTGAAATGAAACAATTGAGAATGGCATCAGGTGTGAGACCATAAACTTGGTTACACAGTTTCTCAAATTGAAGTTGATAATCAGAATCAGAGGTATGTTGGCACCACTTAAAAGGCTGCCTTCTGATTCTCAAAGGTGGATGGACCAAACCTGAGTTCTAAAGCGTGAGTGAAGGACCCCCAATCAGAGAGCTGATGATTAGTGTGCATCCACTGGTACCATTCAAGAGCGTCACGTTTCATGTAGAAAGCAACCATGGCAACACGCTGGTCGGCTGGAATTTGGTACAACATGAAATATTGTTTTGCCCAAAACAACTAGTCTAACGGTTTGGTGCTGTCAAAAGGTAAGAGGTGAAGCTTGGGTTAGCTGACCTGGGAATGAAGGTAGGGTATGGAAGCGACTTGGTGATCGAAGAGGTTGGAGATGGGCGAAGTAGGGGTAGGGAAGGATTTGGTTTTAGGGCGTAAAGATCATTAATCCATTAAAACAAAAAGGCAAGAAAAGGAAATAAAAAATATCTGAATAACCTCTCTAAGTTTCCATTTCTCAAAAAAAGTCAATAAATACAGAATCACTCCCTAATTCTCAGACAAAGGACAGCCGTATCCAGTTGTGTGGAAACTTCTAGGAATGATAAAAAACTCAAATAACCTCCAATGGCTAGAACAACAAAAGTAAGCAAAGACTACACATAGTCTTTGAACTTCAGTGGCATGTGAGGAGTGCATTTGGGCCTAATGACCAAAGGAGGGCCCAATGGGCTATCAGTTGCCACTGTTGTCCATGGTTTTTTCAGTGGCACTATCTGATGGCTGTTTCCTACCAGAGCCTCCTCATAGATGATTTTATGCATGTTCACACTGTTGTTGTGTAGACATGGTTCTTCCATGTGCTACCGTCCTCCTCCACACATGGTGGCATGTCCCAGCCAGTTTTTTGATTCTTCAATATTATCTGATTCATGTCGCCATCATTGTCCTGAATCTGCTGCCCTAAGTTAATTGTTTTTTGGCCTTGCGGCTCTCTATTCAGGTTTTTCGCCACTGTTTGGTTTGTTTTCTCTCTCCTCCAATTGAGCCATAATCTTCTTTGCTCAGATCTGCTCTCTTTGGTTCAAATCGTGCACTGTGAGATCAGCTTGGCCTTGTAGTCTTCCTAGGGAAGCTTGGCCGCACGACTTTCCTTTAAAAATAATCCTGGCTCATGCAGCTTTACTAGAAATATTGGCTGGTCCCTGAGAAATAAGAATAATCTTAGATTCTTAGTCCTGCCATTCTATAATCTCAAATTATATTATTTAGTAGTTTCTTTTTCTAAAGGGTTTATTTGTATCAAGCTTAAAGCTGTGCAAGCTTTTGCTTAAGGGTGGTCCCTGAGAAATATCCAAAATATCTATTCATATGAATATCTGAGTATTGTAAATATTCTATTTCCGTCCCTCTTTATCTGAAACCCCATAATTTCAACACGAAGTGATATATTTGTTTTGCACCTGAATTTGGTTGTTTCCTTTGGTGTTGGTTGAAGATAACACTGTTTAATGTCTTTTTTATGTTTTATTGCAGCCAAAGCAGATGGTTGGTTTTCTTTTGTTACTCAATCAACTTATCTGCAAGTTCAATACTTTGGTGCATGACATTTTGGAAGAAATATTTCCATCTGTCGCCGAGCGGATATTCAGTGTTATTCCTAGAAATGGATTACCTTCTGGTCCTGATGCAATCACTGAGGTCTGAAAATGCTGATGCAGTTACCTAATAAGTAGCTGGGTTATGTTGTGCCTTTTCTTTTAGTTTACTTGCTTTAAGTTACCTTTGTATTTATTTGTTATATGATTGCTCTTTATGATTTGATTATTGTTCATCAAATTTTTAAGAAGTTAGTGAGACAGTTCTTGTTAGTTTTATTGCCAAATGTCCACTTTTCTATATGCTTTTTGTGCTTTCTACAAGTTATGGAGCCATAAAACGACAAATCTGATGGACCTTAGATTAAGGGAACTCTAAGAATTTGGACTTAGGGCCTAACTCAACTCCACAAAACTGATGTGTAAGATAAGGATCGACCAAGCTTTATAAGCTCTATTTAAGCCATATCTCTAGTCGATGTGGAACTAAACACCACCCTTTGAGGTTGCAATTAAGACTTCTCCCAAAGAGGCTGCGTTAGCTTTTCAACAGAAACAATAGCGCTGCATTTGCTTTTAACACTGCTAATTTATTCTGGTACTTAATAGCTGTGTCGTGGCATATAAATTGAATGTTTTTCTTAGTTCATAACTATGTTATTTCGAATGTGAAATTTATCGAAGAAATGCATCTTTTTGCATTACCATTTAACTTATTCTTTGCATCTAAACCCTCTCAAATGTATATGCATGATAATGATAATGAGATTATTATTTTTCCCTTTCAGGAAATTCGTGAATTGCAAGAACTTCAGCGAACACTGTATACATTTCTTCATGTGATTACTACACATGACCTGTCTCCTGTATTTCTTTCCCCAAAATGTAAAGCATACCTGGATCCAGTGATGCAGTTGCTTTTGTACTCTTCTTGTAATCATAAGGATATTCTTGTAAGAAAGGTATGTGTAGTGTTTTCTATTTCTTCAGCTATGGGTCATTATTTTTCCTGGATTAATACTTTTGACAAAATGTACATTCTGAATCATACTTGTTATTTTCACAATTTAGGCATGTGTACAGATTTTTATTAGATTAATTAAAGATTGGTGTGCCCAGCCTTATGAAGAAAAGGTAGATTCTACTCACTTCTGCTTATCCTTTTTTTTTTTTGAGATTTTTTCCCTAAATAGTCAATGGTTTTCAGGTTCCTGGTTTTCGAAGTTTTGTGATTGAAGCATTTGCTACAAACTGCTGTTTGTACAGTGTGCTGGACAGATCTTTTGAGCTCCATGATGCAAATACTGTAAGATACATGTATTATTGTTTTAATCATTCTTTTAGTCACTCTTTGTCTCTTTCAAGTGATATGATACTGTTATCCAAAACCATTGTGTATATGGTAAGATTTCTCTCTCACTTCGGCTCCTTGTAATAAGACAGATTATAATTCATAACAGAAGGTAGAGTTTGCATTCTCATTCTTTGGCCTGTGAAGAAACCTATTTGCTTGTTTGTTTTTAATAAAAATGGATGTCATTAAAGGAGACCTCAAGAAAAAGATTTGAAGCAGAATTTAAAAATTTATTTTACATACTTGTACAACAGAAAGAATGATGCCAATAAAAGTGAACATTCATAAATATGGTTTATTTGAAGTAATAACAAGAGGATCATGATTGTAAGATGGTGCAAATAACATAGAATATAAATATTTTCAACAAGAGTATAACATTGGTTTTAGAATTTGGAATTGTCTAACATGTGATCATCTAAAGAATTCTTTGCAAGAACTATAGTTTGAATTGTAAATGGGGTTTATTATATAGGTCTAGGGTTATCTTGCTAATCCTTTTGGAAAATTATTGTTCCCCTTCTTCCTTAGTTGAATGCAATGAAAGTTGTATGGGGATTCCAGCTAGATCGAGCATTTGGTAATTTGGTCCCATATGACGGTAGTTCATCTTCACCATATGATTGTAGGATAGTATGGACAAGCATTAAGTACTTGAGCATACTTATGCATAGCGAGAAGGAAAACATCAGTAAATGAATATGTCTTTTTTTTTTTTTTGTCTGTGTGTAATTCTTTTAAAGGTCTAAATGATTGTATTTCATATTAGTTAGTTTCTGAGATAATCAGCTTAACTTTCATCTTTAAGTTCTATGCCAACTTACTGAGTACTTTTTTTCTTCGGTGCATTATTCTTCTCAATTTATTTGGACTTTTGGAGAAGTCTTGTTGGCTGAAAAGTTCAAGGCGTTATAATTGACAACTAGGACAATGATATTTTTCTTTCAATTTGTATGATATGGATTCTGAAATTTTTGTATTATCTAAAAAAACGTTTTGCAAGAACCTGAAGGAGGCTTTTTCCTAAAGGGGTTGGGTTGGCTTTGTATTTCGTCCTATCTATCGATTCTCCCTCGTGTGGTTTAGGCTTTTTATGCCTTGTATTCATATCTATATTTTCAGTACACCTAGTACTGAAGTTCATATATAATATTTAATTTTTGCTGTGCAAAAAAAAAAAGAACCATACTAAGAAGTGTACTTGAGGGTTATTATTGAGATGTGTAGTTAGATTTTCACTTTCTAACTAGAAGTTAAGCTACCATTCTGACTTGCTTATCCTTTTGGAAAATTATTTATCTTAAAAGTGACAGTGAATAGCTCAATTTACCGTGGAATGCAAAGACAAATCATACAGTGGTTCAAGCTAGATTAAGTATTTGATGATTTAGTCTATTACTCTAGTATAAGGTAGTTTATCATATAATTGCAGGATAGTATCAACCCCTTACCATCACTTTTTCATGCATGATTCGCTGACTACTAGTATTATGCTGTTCAGGTTCCTAATATTTCTTGAAATTGGAGTAATATAGAAACTAACGAATTAGAGTTCCTTCTGCTCTTGTTAAATCTCTCCACCCATCCAGATAGGAGATTTTGGACTTTGAATTTTCACAGGTTTTTAACTCTATTTCAGTCATGAAAGGCATATCTTTCCTTGACAAATCCATTTGAAAAGCTAAAAATCTCAAAGCATCTAAAAGTCAAGCCCTTTGTTTTAACAATGGTACATGATAGGATGAGTACTTGTTGCAGATATGTAAAGCTTGCAATGTCCCTTGATGTGTGTTATGTGTTGGTGTAATTTAGACATAGTTGATCTCTTATATTTTTATTAAAGGTTTTGGGTGGAATAAGGAGGCTTAGGCTTGTTGACAATGTGCAGTTTTGTCAGTCTTGTGGTTTGTTTATTTGGGTAACAATGCTTGTATATTCAAGGGTGTCTCTTTGATCTTAGACTTGCTATGGAATAAGTGCATGTTTGGAACTATTTTTTGAGAAAATGCTTACTTGTTTTACAAAAGCTCTCTTAGAAAGTTGGAAAAAATAAGCAAGTATTTTTGCAAAATAAGTTGAACCAAACACACAAAGATTGGTTTTGGCTTCTAATTGGCTTTCTGCGTTTGGTTGTTTGAAGGAAATTTCTTTGACTGATAAAGGAAAAATAGGGAAAAAATTGTATTATGGTATGAACAACTATCATGGGGAACTTGGAGCATACTAGGTATTATGAACAACTATCATGGGGTACTTGGAGCATACTAGGTGCATTGAGGGAACATGTCAAATTAATGATTAGTTATCTGGTTTTTGGTGTTTGTTACTTCGGAAGGAACTTAAATATTTGCTCAATTTATTTAACTGAGAAAGCTGAATTTCTTATCTTAGTGCTTTGATGGTTTATGCCAAATTTTAGTACTCATTTTCTATTTTTCTATACAGTTTGTTTTGTTTGGAGAAATTGTGCTGGCACAGAAGGTAATGTATGAAAAATTTGGGGATGATTTTCTAGTTCATTTTGTATCGAAAGGATTTTCTTCTGCACATTGCCCACCAGATCTGGCAGAGCAATATCGTCAAAAATTGCAGGTATTCAAAGTTTATGGAGCTGAAATGCTTATAGTATACTTCTATAGTCCTGGTGAAATAATAAAAAATCATTGATTCATTTTGTCCCATATTGTTTCCTGCAACTTATTCTCTGTCAATCTGGAATGTCTTGCTAAGTAAAGTGAATCTTAGTGTGTTGTTTTCTAGGTGAATCACCCATTGAATATCTGTTGTAGTGGGCTTAGTATTCCCTATATTTTTCTGCAGGGTGGTGATTTCAAGGCACTAAAATCTTTCTATCAGTCACTAGTGGAAAATTTGAGACTGCAGCAGAATGGAAGCCTTATATTCAGATAGCATACTTGTAATGGAAAATTAAGAGTCCTCTTCCTATATATGGCTATGTTTTTTGGCCGTCTCCTAGTTTGGTGCTTCATTTCTGTCTACTGAAGGTAATTATGATTGTGTTTGATGAAATCAAGTTTGAGGTGTTTTCTATTTTTATTTTATTTTTCCCAATCACTAGTAAACTTTCCCCCTCAATAGTGCGGTCATGAAACGGTGGTGAACACTGCAGGGTGGTGTATATAGCTTTTGCGGATGAGAGATGGATATTCTCCTTGCCCTGATTTTGATGAGTTCCTCATGCAACCTGACCAATCAGCTAATTGTCTCGGGTCTTTCTGTATTCTTTTTGTCCCTCAGTTGTAAATTTTTTGTATTCTCTTAACAGTGGAGTTACATCCATCGGAAGCTTGTCAATATGAGATCAAAATTTTGGTGTTTATTTCTCAACTCTCTTTCTCCGTGTAATATATTATTAATTTTTTAGAACAACTATTTATTTGAGAATAAAATTGGAATAGATGTTTAAATATTTAATTTAAAAGTGAAAATATAAGTCAATTTAGAATATTTTTTAAAGATTAAAATTGTAGTCATTTTGGTACAGAGAGAGTAGTATTTATTTAGGTCTCATTCAAGGTGGTTATAATTTTTTGGTAAATACAATTTTTAAAATAAAATGTATTTGATAAAAATGAATTTGAAATGATTTTTAATTTAATTTTGAAATTGTTTTATATTCATTTTAATTTTTTTTGTTAATTTGGTTTTTAGTTCTAGAAAACATACTCTTATCGTAATCATTGTTCCACTATTATCATTGTTATCATCACAATCATTATTTGCATCGATGTCTCTCCCCATCATTTTGTCATCACTATTACAGACTTATTACTATTATTTTATTATTTTGTACTGAATTAAGATAAATAAAATAATTGACTTATTTTATATATTTTTAATTTGTAATAGTCTTTTAAAAATATGAAACTAAAAACAAAATGAAAATTGGATTGGGTGGTTAAAATTTTCAAAATTAAAAACAAAAGTTCATCGCCAACGGAATTTTAATTAATTAAAGGTACTTTAAGAAAAAAATAATTAATATAATAAAAAATAAAAAATAGTCTTATAAACTTTTACCCGTTCATCGACTTCATCAATGTATTTGGTAACTAGATAAATAAATACGTGCTTTGTAACGTTTAAATTTAGAAAAATAATTACTTATTACAATATCATTATTCTTATGTTTAAATAATTGTTAAAAGAATATTCTTAAAAGGATTTAAAATATATTTTTTAATTAAATTAAACTATTTTTTATTTATTAAGTTACTACTTTTCACTCATTTGATATTTCATGTTTACTCATCAATGTGGCATTTTGACCGTACTGATGTTTTTTTTTTTAAAAAAAAAGTATTTACAGAAATGATGTAGAAAAAAATATTTATAGGTCTGAGGTCGTTTTAGACATCAGATCAGGAAGCAGCGTCCTAAATACCATAGTTTAGTGTTGGCACCTAATGAGAGGTGCTAACTTGGTTTGCTTTTCGCATCTATGCAAGTTTTAGGAACTTTTTGGTGGTGCAAAGATTGTTGGCTTGACTGAGGGACTGATAACTAATTTAGCTCCTTGGGAGGCATCATCTAAAACCTTGCCTCCTTGATTATCAAATGTTGTTTTTTTTGGAAAATCAATTGTTTATAATAATATCTACATTAAATGTGATTTTTGGACCTTTTATATGAAATTAAATGTATTAATATGAAAATTTAAAAACTTAAATGATGGAAATAAAATCATTTAAAAACTTAATTGACTGAATTAAAAAAAATTTAAAATCTTAAAGAATTAAATAGTATAATTTTAAATGACATTATTTCAATTAACATATTTAATGTTTTTATTAAAAAAATGACTAAAACAAAATCCTTTAAAAGAATAAAAAATCAAAATAATTTTTTTAAAATTTAAATGACCAAAGTTTAAATTGACTTTTTTTTTACAATCAATTAAAATTATCTAGTGCTTCCCAAGCACCAATAGGTTCTGCTCCCTAAGATTCTGATAAACTATTTTACCTTGCATGTCTTCTAGTTAAGACCTAAGAGAGAATAAATGAAATAGGAATCAATAGATTATCACATCCAAGTTCAGAATTATTGATACAAAAACATTCACAGTGCAATTTGTTTGTTTTGTTTTTTTTTTTTTTCTCTTCTGTGAATTAAGGTCTAATGCCTTGATTACACAAGTGTTCTAACCTAAAATCTTACGCACCTTTTGGTTATGGGCATATTTATTTGCAACTATTGAGGTTGAGCATTACTTTACGTGGACACACTATTAGGAATCCCTCTACATGTAACGCCGGGTCGAGAGGTAGGTGCAAGTAACTCGTAAGGTAAAACCCCTGCGCCACAACGGTTCCTGAGTGATGGATCGAGGTTCCTTCTCTCAATCTCCTTCTCTATCCGTCTGATCTCTGCGGAGAAGCTACAGAATGCCTCAGTGATGTCTGCGTCACCTGACCAAATGGATGAGTGTCGGCGCTCTCCCAAATACTCCTCGTCAGATGAGTGGGTAGAGAGTATGTCAACTATAGACATATATTTTGTAGCCTGTAACACGCTGGGCAACGCATTTAGGAAATACTTTTGGGGATCTGCTAAGAAATTGGCATATTCTGCCTCATCCTCTGGAAATGGGATTAATCTTCTCATTAAGGGAGGACGATTTGGCACATAACCTCCGTAAGGGTACTGCCCAAAATTAATAGCTGCATGTTGTGCGGATACCGTCCAAATCAAGGTGGTAAGGATAGACACAAGATCCTCGCTGTTATTCAATGTGGGCCAGCACCTTTGATGCCTAAGATCAGCATGACCCACATTGATTGACTCAGAGTACCAAGCTTGTAGCTCTTTGTCATTGCAAATCAGGCTTGCATGGCGGTAGTAGTGGTTCACATAGGTGCGGACCCAGTTCTCAATTGCAGACCAGATCAGAAGTCCATCCGTTGCATAAGGGTAGTCTTCAATTAGGAGCTTTACACCATTTGGTTGTGTTGGGTCTGGTACCGCCATTCCCCTGCGCATGAGATCTGCAGGGAGGCCCTCCATGTCAAAGCTCCACCCGTTTTTGTATGCTCCACAACTGATCTCCATGCAGTAGCGCCCAGGAGTAAAACAAGACTCAATGATTCCATCAGCATTGATCAGTTTCTGGCGAGCTAAAGCATTGATGTCTAACGTGTACCTCATGTGTGGATCCAACAGCTTAAAAACAGGATGCATTGCACTTAATTGCCTATGAGCAGACAATATAAATGGTTCCATGCAGGCATGTGTGCGTAACCTGTATACAATTAATTTACCAAAATTTATCCCACAACATGCATGTAATTTGCAGTTAAATACTTTATATGGTTCGCTTACCAATGGTTAACAAGTTGGTGCACCCCAGCATCATTGGCACACACATGAGCTTTGGCAAGCTGCCACTTCCAATTTGTAGTTGCATCCACAGGAGGGGTAACTACACGTTTCCATCCGGAACTTGGTCCGAGGCTAAGTTCTATAGCAATAGGCTTGAGAGTGCCAAGTGGTGTCAAGAAAAATATGGTGCGGGTAGCATAGGATTTTCTCCCATCAAGGGCATTGATCCCGTCAAGAAATGGAACATAGACATCGTGGTAATTTACCATAAACAGCTTATTTTCCACTATTGCCTGACAAATTCAAAGGAATAAAGTTAGTACTAGGGGCCCGATTGTTTAAGAGAACTCATGGGATTCGGAAACAACACGCTTTTAGTCATTTAATTATGGATTTTGAGGGTACGTACCTGTTGCACGGTCATGCCATTAAGTTGTCCCAGAATATGCTCTTCTTTGAGTGCAGAATCTTGGTGGCCATATATTTCCGGGTCGAGTTTGCTCACCGGTGGGAAAACTTTAAGCCCCTCAATGTTAACGGGGTTGACTCCTGCTATTGCTTGCCGGGCAAATTCATCATCTCGCAGCCAGGCAAACTTGTCCTCTGCATGATAAACACAAGAGATCATTTGTTTAATCAACCAGAAAAGCAAATACAACACCTTGGTTGCAAAAATAATTATATATTAGTCCCACGTATGCTAATAAACACTAATTATAATCATCGATGAATTCTCATGAAGCTTATATCTAATCTGGCTAGGAACCGTTGACAGTGATGTGGAAGTCCTCCTTTTACGGACCTAGTTATATATATGCTTCAATTCATACTTTCAAAGTCAAAACAGTAACATTAAAGAATACATTCTCCTTAAGCCCAGTTGCACCAAATAATAGGTAGACAGGCAAAAAGTTTCTTAAATTACACAATATATAGCAGTTTTGGCCATATGTATCTTTTATCTCTATACTCCATAAATAAAGGCACGCCAATAGTTAATATAACAAAGAGATCAAAAATTAAAATCTAACAACTAAGAGGTAAATAAGTGAGGTTTAGTTATGAAGGTGAAATTAGTTCAGGCCAAAATTCTAATAATTAGAAAAACAAGACAAGGGGACACTCACTGGAAATAATCTTGGGAGTGTCATACTTAAGAAGTCCCTGGCTGCATTCTTGTATCTTTGTGAGCACTTGTAGCAATGGAATTTTCTTCAAAATTTCATCTTGCAAGGGCAGGCCATCACTGTAAAGGTCGTCAATGTCTGAAAATCTGTTGAAGTCATGGTTATTAGCAGAAAGACTAGCCTTAAGACCAGGGATCAAGTTATGGACCACTGCCTTGAGCCTCTTGATTACGAATGTGTTCAGCTTAGACTCATCAAATTGTTCGTCTCTTGGTACGTACATAGGCAGTGGCATCTCCACACGACTCTCAGCATGCATATCTGTAACACTCATCAATTTACTGTGTTATATATGCCAAGTAACTTGTATAACGTAAAACTCAACAATTCTCTCCTCACCCATTAATTTTTTTTATTAAAAAAAAGAGAGTATTTTAGGCGTAATTTAGAAAAAAATAATAATCCTGGCACAGTCAATGCCTTAAGAACTGTATTAGTATATACTTATGATAAAGTGAATGGTCAATTTTTTTATACATGCAAGAATCAGTTCTTAGTGATTGAGTTGTTAATGTTACCTGTATCAGTGGGGGCGCGGCCAGTACGACAGCGTCTTGGGTATGGATGATTTTGGGATCCACCGAGAGTTGGTCTGGTAAGCTCAACTCCTTCATCTGGATTTCCCAGATCGTTGTATGTATCGAAATCATATATTCTATCAGATAATGTTCTAACTCCTTTCCCATCACCTCTAAGATTTATCAGCTCCTTCTCCCTCAATACTCTAAGCCCAGCAGGTGTATCACCAGGTAAATATGTCTGACAAATTAAATCAAATAATACAGTACATAATATAATTTCAGATTTTTTTTGTTAAAACCAGAATTAACACACAAAAAAAAGACAAAAATTGTATATAATAAAATATTAGTACCGTCTTTTTCTAAGTGGTTGTATTAAATTGGATGGTGTCTATGTTGTCGGTGATTGAAACGTAAACTTAAATTAACCGCAGCATTAGTCAATAAGAAATTTCAAAACTCATTTCACAGGTATAGCTGCTTGTTTACGACTTTTTCTTTGATTTAAAATAACTAGAATACAAAGCAGCCAAGTACAATTGAAAGTTTGAAATTTGTCAATAAAAAAAGAAAATGGAGTGCCTGTTCAACTAAACTAGTAATTGTTTGACCTTTCCAAGTTGGAAAATGACCGGTTAGTTACCTTGTTAGAAAAGAATATCCTCTCTCCTTGTACCCACGACTTGCAGGGGAAATGAACTGCTCCACTGACAAACCCTTCGATGGTTATACTTTCCAAGAAGAACTCTCTTTGGTGTTTGTTTGTCACAGTAATAGCTCCAGGGACTCCAAAATTCGAGTCCACAATGAATTCAGTTGTATAATTAACTCTCTCTGCTTTGACATTGGATTTCTTCGACCAGTCCATTAGCGCTGCTTTGCTGCTCTTCTTTGGAGATTTCGTTTCTAAGTAGCAGAACCAATTCATTAAAATGATGGAAGAAAGAAATGGTCAATTTGTGACACCTAGCTAGCTAGCTAGGAAAAGAAAATTATTAATTAGAAAGGCTGGCTTACTTGGATCAATCTCGGTGCTGATAAGCTCCAGCACAACATTTCTTGTTCCGATGCTATCATTGATGGCATCCAAATGCTTCAACATAGTCTCTTTGAAATCCTCTTTGATCTTATTCCTCACTGTCACCACAGCTCTGACCTTGAATTGCAATGGTTTCTTTGCATGCACTGTCAGTGTGGTCTTTATCAAATCCTCACTGATAGCTGCCACCGGAAACTTTGCTCCCATCCTCAACCTTGTGTTTTCCAAAGGAAGCAGGATAGGATTGACCCAGAAGATGCCATGCTTGTTGTGCAGAAACACTTTGGAGGAAGCAGAAACAAATGAGGAAAAACCCATAAGTTGCTTTGCAATGGCCATGTTCTATTTCTTTCTTAGCAATGGAACGGGTCGGGATGAGCAGCCTCGTATTTGATTAATACTATGAGCAGTCAGTCAGCATCCACCTGTTTTGTTTTGTTTTTAAAAGAAAAGAAAAGCATACTACTCCGTATTTATTTATCAAGCTAGATTTTCTCCCATCCACCTGAATCTGCTACCAAGTCAAAACCAGCTTTAGGCACACCGCGTCGACGGGAAACAAACATTTTTTGACCAATTGTATTCTCTCGCGAGAAGGTATGTTCCTGAATACGTTTCATATTTAGTTTAATCACATACATTTGGAATCAATCAATTCCCATAAGAAAATCAACATCCAAGCCGTTTGTCCCCCCCCCCCCCCCCCCCCCTCCACCCCCACTTCTATTTATAAATTTTTTTTTGTATGTTTATTTTATTTTTTCAAAAGAGTCTGAAGTTTAAAAAAAAAAAAATTGATTAAAACCAGAAGCAATTTTTAATAACTTATTATGAAATAAAGTGTTTATTTTCTAAAAAATGATTATAATAAAACATAATTTAGTTTATGCTTTTTTTAATCTCTAAAAAATAATTATTAGATTATTCTATGCCAGAATTAATTTTTTAATCCGAAACAAACTGGTCTATTATCTTTCTGTATATCATAAGAGTTTAAATTTTATGTATTGTGATTGTAAAAAAATTACATTATTAATTAATCATTAGTTATTGTCAGAATGACTTTTTTTTTTTTTTTTACATATGTTAGAATGACTTTTAAGATTGCTCTTTTATGGGTGTATTTGATACACATAAAAAATAACAAAAGATAACATATTTTAAATTACTAGACAATTTTTTGTTGTATATTATTTGGTGGATAGATACAAGTAATATATGTAATTTACTATAGTACCCTTTTGAATATTAATAAAGTTTATATTAATTATGTTAATATAATTTTATTATTATTATTATAAAACAGAAATGTAATAATTATAATAACAATATATTATTATTATTATTATAAAAATATATACTATCATTTTATCAAATCAAACGAATTCTATATGTAATTAAAATAGTCATTTTGATTGAGAATGTTTTTAGGTATTATTCTTCAACAAGGACTTTTCTTTAATGAGAATGGTTTTAAGAATTTTTTTAGCATCTTGTATCTTTCAATATATTCTTTTTATCTATTTCTAAATTAAATTTCTATGTTTTAGAGAAAATTATGGATAGTTAAAATAACTTTGTGCGATTGTATCACAATATAGATTATTTATCATAATCTAAAATATAATTTATATGTTTTTTATGTTAAAAATATTTATTTATTATAACTTTTAGTTATATAAAATAAATATTTATCATGTGTATTGTAGAAGCTAAATACTAGTTGATTATAAATGACATAAATCATCATAGAATAACTTGTCTTTATCTTTGCTTCCTATACCCAAAAAAAAAAAAATTGGTCTCGTTTCAGTTCCTCTAAAACTTCAACATGTTACTTTAATATTAATTCACAAATATATTGTCTGACGAAATCTTGTTTCAATTTTACAACGGCCACTATTATTCTCACACCGTATTCTGCTCTCCTACCATATATTTTTGTTCAACTTTGTGATTTCTGAAAAATACGTGACAGACAGGTGATTCCATTGATTAAAAACACATAACGAAAATATCTTTTAAATTGTGCATTTTGATCAACGAAACCACATTTTGTTGTATATTGTGCCAACTCCTCCTGCTAGATCCATTAGAAAACCACTCAAGCGCTCCTCTAAGGGTCTTTCCGCCAGGCCCACGAAATGGGCCCTAAAGCCATACAACAAAAATATTAAAAAAAAGTAAACCAACATTGATAGCGTTACCGAGTTAACTTGTTTAATTAATTTCAATAATCTCAATTTAAGACAGGGGAAGACCAAACTATAGTATACATCTTTGCATATAAAAGTGAATATGTCATTTTCATATCTAATTTCTCCGAATCTGACATCATACGATGAAAATCAACATGGAAGAGTAAGCAAAACCTTACGGAAAGAAGAAATAAGGGAAGAATATTAAAATGCCAGTTATACTAGTTGAGACCAGAGAATTGTTGTGGAATTAAACAGAAGTTAGCCGGAAACCTTGTTCTCCTATTTATAGACATTTTAAAACTACTGATTAAAAAAAAAAAAACATTTTACAACTTTTGATTTTTCATTTCATCTAACCACGGAGATATTGCTCAATTCCTTTGAAATCTAAACGCGTGTGTCATAATATAAACGAGGATGGTTTATTTCACATCGCTGAATAAGAAGAGTTGGCAGGTGGAAAATTCCCACTCCAAATCTCCAATGACCCGAATAAATAAATAAAAGTCAGATATAGAGAAACAAATTAAAGCCCACACAGACTCTTTTTTTAACCGATGTTTTTTTGTCATCTTTTCTTTAATTAATGAATTTTATATTAATCTTTTTTTTCGTATATAGTCTATTGTATTTTTTTTAATGATTATACATTCATTTTAATATTTTGATTTATGTTATTCTCATTTTTTTTCTCATGTTAGTTTAAAATCTAATATTCATTTCCATCTAATATAATTAGACCTATAATTATATAATAAAATTTGCCTTTGAATTTGATAGGTATTTTATGATAAAAAAATAACTGTGGATGTTTTTTTTTATTTGATTAAAATATGATTATGATCTTCTTATTTTTATCAATTTACAATTTTTATTCCTTTATTTTAAAATTAAAACATTTATTTTTTTGTTTTATCAAGTATATAATTTTGGTCTCTCCATCCAAATTAATGTGTGAACTGTTTAAAAACTAACGTTGATTTTTATGATTCTGTTTTTTTAATGAACTAAAATGTATTTTAATTTTAAAAAAGAGGAACAAAGCTCAAATTTTTCTCTCTACAACGAGAACAAAGAGGTTGAAGTTGAACGAAGCTTTGGCGTTGTAGTTGAAGTTGCATGTGCCCGGCATGAATGAACTTTGATTTGCCAAATTTCTTGAACCTGTCTATTGTGGTGGATGCTTTTAAGTTGTTGAGGGTGATGTTCAAGAATCTGATGTTGTTCAGGGGAAGGAAATTAGAGGGGAAACTGCTGCTCAAGGTGTTGTTTTATAGGTTCAAGAAGGAAAATGAGGTGAGGGAGGAAATGGGTTTTACGTTTCCTTTAATATTACAATTGGAAGTGGTTGACATTGGTAAGTTTTTTGGAACCCAGAAGGCAAGGTTGTACGGTTCGAAAGGTTTGAGAAACTGGAGAGGTGAAGCTGGTTGGTGAACTTGCTGTGTGAGAGATTGAGATTTTGCAGTGATGAAAGTGAACAGTTTTGATCTCAACATTTGAACAGCAACCTCTTTGGAATCAAGAAGAGTTGAATCCAGGCAAGCAGCAAGTAACTAGTTAGAATACACTTGATCGAGTTCTTTATAAAAATAAAGGTTCAGTCAACCTTAATTTTTAACGTCCATTACATTGATTTAGATGAAGGGACCAAAATCATTAATTTTATAAAATGGAGAAACAAAATATTTCAATTTTAAAATAAATAAATCAAAATTATATATGGACAAAAATAAAAATATCAAAACTACATTCTCGTTAATTTTTTTTTTTCATCTTAATTATATGATTGATCCCAGTTCTCAAATATTTAAACATACGAACTTATAGTATTTTATGTCGACATAAAATAATATAAAAAACATTGCACACACTGTATAAACTTATTTAATTTTTTGGCTCCTTCTAATCTGGTCCCTGAACCATTGCTTCTCTAGATTAGGCTTATGTTCAACCCTACATGGGTTTGACTACGTTGTAAAAAAATAGATTTGAGTTTAATTCAACTTAATCCAATTGTTTGCTGGTCCAAACAATATTCACCATTGATGGGTTGGATAAGTCTGTTGGTTAGATTTATTTATTTTTAATTGATAAATTTAATATTATATGTTTTGCTAATGTCCATTTCGAGATTAATATTTAATTTATATTGAGTTTTGTTTTAAATTTTTAACACTTAGTTATTGTTATAATTGATACACTCTTATATTAGTATGCAATTTGTTTTGCTATTTTATGATACAAATGATAATTAACCGATGCTTTTTATTTTAGTTTATAGTGATTAAAAATATTTTATCAACTTGTTATATAGAAGATGATTTATATTTTAAAATTTTTATATTTGTGTTTATAAAATATAACATGATATATTATATATAATATAATATTATATATATATATAGGCAAGTCTATTAAATTAAATAGTTTTTTTAAGATCTATGGTATGACCTTTTTATTAAATAGCAAATAAATTTTTTAAAAGCGGTTAAGTTTAATCCTTTTAGTAGACAAGCTAAATCAGATGAGATCTTATCTAAGTAAAACCGTAACTCCTAATAGAGTCTGTCCTATTTTCAATCTTATGTGTAAAACAAGAATATATCTATGGAAATATGGGACAATCCGAATGACATAAATTGACAATTAACTCTAGTTATTCCTTCGATCCTTCCTTAATTCATACTCGTGCAAGCATCTAAATAGGCACGAGTTAATGGATTTCTCCTTATTTTCTCCAAATAGGCACGGGTTCACGACCCATCCGTGTTTTAAAACATTAGTTGATCATCATCATGTTTTGGAAGCATTGTCTTTGCCACTTGCGCACATGCCGGATAAACATTCACGACTCACGTCATGATTTTGAAGTCTTTTAGTGAATGCGTGCATGTACGCTTACCTAGTAATTAGTCCAATGGAACCAATCGCAAGGAAGAAAAATGTATTAGCAGTGTGCCTGTGTTATCTATTCCTTGTTTTTTTATATACTTTTGCAACCAAACTAATGAAAATTAGAGGTAAAATCTTTATGCACTGCCAATCGCAATCCTATTTGGAGGGTTGAGTGAAAATAGACCAGATTAAGTTAGACTTTGTTAGACTTGAATATGATCTTGATTAAAATTACATGGCTCGATGAGTTTGACATATTTACTTGACAAAGATTTTTTTTATAGGTCCAACCTAACTGACATATAATTTTGACTACAACCTTGTTTAATGGCCTATTTTGTGATCATTTAATATCAAGATAGGTGTAAAAATATTTATGTTGGACTTTATAAAAATCAAATTTAACTTGTTTGTATGATATAAATATATTTTTAAGGTTTAATATGATATTTATAATAATTTATTTAAAATATATTTTACAGTAGAACTTCTAAATAAGACATAATTTTATTTTAATTAAACTTAATTATAAGCTTTAGCTTGATTCTATATGTAGATCAACATCAACAACTTAACATTTAAAAAGATAAATGTAAGATTTTAATATATTATAATAAATTTAATATAATAATAATAATAATGATGATGACGACGACGACGATTATTTATTTATATTTTTTTTAAATGACCTAAAGTTTGATATTTTTTTAACTAAATATGTTTTAATCACAACATTGGTTTAATTTATTTTTCGAAAAAATCTAACTTAACTTGAACATGAGGTAGAGTAGCTTATAGGTTCCTATGAAGTGACCGGACCTATTATTGTGTTCTTGGCAAGCATATCAAGTTGCACAAATAATATAAAACGGTAAGATTGAATATCAAATTTCAAAGGGATTATCCTTGTACTCAAAGTTATATATATAATGATTAAGCAATTAATGAATGAAAAAGAGTTTTGCGTATAAGAATCAGTGTTAACAGAAATAAATTGAGAATTAACAACAAAAAATTAACATAAAAGGTGAGAAGATAAACACTTGGAATATATGATTGGTGGTGAGTGTGAAGCGTGTTGGGGGCTCTCTTACCTGAACCTTTCTTGATGTAATCTTTTATTGATCTTTCTCTTTTAACATTAATATGATTATTATCTATATCTTCTATTTTATTCTAACCAATATCCATCGAGTAAAAGAACCTAAATCACCTAATATCGGTCCCAATCTCTTGGCGATTCATTATTAAATGATTTACATTAAGAGCAAAAATGCATGAACAGATTAACAAAAGATCACTTCATCCCTAGATATGACTCACTTTAGATGTTCTTCCTAAGTTCTTAGCATACAAATATTTCCTAATATTTACATCTTAAAACAGTATATAAAGATGAATGATCAAACTATAAATATGTGAATAAGTATAGAGATGAACAATAATAACAACATTATATTAAAAGATAGTTCAATATCATTATATCATAGAGTTTTGGATTACAAAACATCCAACATGATGGAATTTTAGTCTTTCGTTGTCAGGAGGAACTTACAGATATGTGGAGTAAATTATAGGGGATTTAATGAAAGAAAAATGAAGTGAAATGGATCGACCGAGGCTTCAGAAAATAGATTTTCATTGCACCGGCTCGGTATATATGATGTTCCTGGGTTGTTTCTCTTCTTTATGCTACCTTGCTTCGTGGTGAAGTCTCTTTAAATATATATATTCAGTTTTTTGCAAATAGAAGAACTTTATCTTCAAAAACTAATTCACAGACAAAATTCGAAATTATTCAAATGTAAACTAATTTTTGAATATAAAACACCTCAAGGATAAAAGTAAATAAATAAAAGTGTTCTTCTCTTTACTTCCCGCGCAAGATAATATTATTGTCACTCCATAGCTTGACAATATTTCATGCGCCTATATGCAAGTGGATATATACAAGTGGAAATGATTTAATAAATGGAACTATAATTATCATAAGTTCACGTTTGGACGATACAAGTGACTACTACGACTTCTTACACCTTTTTTTTTTTCGGTGCCAAGTGCCTACCTTTCCAGAATTAGTAAGTTTGAGGTTACTTACTTTACTAAGTATGATTGCCAAACCCCATGCATCTAGTTGATTCCGTATCCCACATGGCTTGCCTAATAAAAAGTTATATCTCTCAATTGGAAAAATTGATTCTTTAAATTACTCGTCTCTTCCCCTGCATCTCGAGGACTTTTATAGTTTTATATTCTAAACAACTTATTTTTTAAGCCAATGAAAGGCCTGTTAAAAAAAATTAAGCTAATGAAAGACGTGCATAGTTATATGATTTAAATTCTCAATTATATATAACGAAAGTTTTAAGCATTCGTACTAAAACTTGGAGTAGCACTGACTTTTTATATTAATTAGTATTAGGATTATTTTCATAAAATCATATAGATAATTAAAGCATGTTTGAGACAGATAAAATTTGTTGGGAAAAGACGAGTAATTTAAAGAGAAAAAAACATTTTATCTGTTGGGAAAAGACGAGTAATTAAAGCATGTTTAAGCATTCCAAATTTTATCTGATTTGTACGTAGAAAAAAACTGTTTAGGAAATAATCAATGTGTTGGGCAGGTGCTAAAATTTGCTAAAAAAAAACTTTTTTAATAAGTTATTTTTATTTCTCTACAGTTTTTATTCTTCCTTAAAAAGGTTGTCGCTAAATTATCTCCAAATTTCTTAATGACTTTTTTTTCCTTTTATAGCTTCATAATATCCTTTTGATGTGGAGTTAATATTCTCAAACCTCAATATATGTAGTTTTATTATTTTATTTTAGTTTAGTTTTTTTTTATTGGATATTTCTTACTTTAACTATTACAAACTACTGGTGGGTATTATTTAATTTCATTTTTTATAATTACTGCTAATTAATTTTTAAAAAATTATGAGTATTTTATTCTACCCATTAGGAAAACATTGGTACGGGGTAACTGCTTGGTTTGTAATTAGTTGTTGTATTGTAGCTTTGCCTGGAACGTTATGACGTTGACGTGCCTTCCTTAATTTGTTTTTGCGAAAGTGTAGTCGGCTTAGTTGTTTAATGTGACAGAAGAAAATGCCCAGTGCCTCCTAGCTGTGAGCAAATAAATTAGTTGAAAGATTAAGTGGTTGAATCGATCTAGCTAGCTAAAGCCTAAAAGGGAAGGCAAAAAGTCAAATTGGGCGTGAAGCCATCAAGGATATAGATAGAACTAGTTTCACATTTGTGGTTGGTCATATATATGTTTGGAATCCTGAATTTTGTACATTACAGCCAAGCTCTCGCAATTGTGGTTATGGAGTCCATGTACTAAAAAGCACTAGTTTATAATTGGAGCAGGTGAAATCCAGGAATCGGTCCGGTAAGTGAGCGACATTCCCATGCGAGTGTGGGTTTGTTTCAAATGTCGCACATACTCGTACTTATATATGCATGCTAATCACCATTGACCCTCACTTTTCATCCTTATTTTCTGACTTGTTTTTTCTTGCCTCTGCCCATACCTCTTTTTACATCTATTAGATAAGATAATTTGTCTGCCATAAATTATTTAATTCATCAATACACTAGTTAGTAGTCTTTCCATTTTTCTAATTATTACAAATCACAATACTAAATAAATTATCTGACATCCCTCTTCAAAGTATACTCTACTCAGTACTCACCATCCAAGTTCCAAGACCACATGCCTTTTGCATATCCACGTTAGCAAATTAATACTATCATACTATTAGGATTACCCGGCGGCTTCTCCACAAATCTAACCATATTAATGCCATGGGTGCGCGCTAGACTGCCAGTAGTACATTTCTGATATGCAACCAAACCGACAAAAACTAGACTACGCGCGCAACTGCTTCGTTGTACGAATTTGAGTAAAGTTCTAGTCGTGTGGGACTTAAGTTTATATATAATAGAAAAACCATGCATATTTATAGCTTTAAGTTTTTGTGTGTTCGATCGTTTTGCAATTTGACATGGTTCCGTAGCCATTCCTTTTCAATTGACATCCTAATCTGCTTGTTTAATTTTCATTTAAAATTGAATATAAACCTTCAAGTTAGAAAAAAAAAAAAGCTTGCTAAAACATTTATATACTCTCTTTAATGAATTTCCCGCCAAGACTCTCTGATATATAGTATTACGATTGTATAGAGATTAGTTCCCCATTTAGCACTCCAATCTTATCAAGATCGAACTTTTTGTGATCTAATGGTCAAATAGATGACACAATACTCCTGCTTAGAATCATACCCCGTAACAATATTCTCACCCACGTGTTATTGATAAAGGATGAAAGGTCGAATGAATTACGAAGTAACAAGAATGTAGGAGGAGAATGTCTTTTATGTTATACTATAATCAATCTATATACAAGTAGATATGTGTGGGGGCAAGGGTATAAATTATTGTTTAAAATTATAAAAGTATGTGAGTTTATTTGTCCATAAATTTCAACTAACAAAAAAAATTATTAGAAAAGTATATTAGATGATGGATAGCTATATATATATATATATATATCTAAAGAAATACTACTCTACTCTAAAAGGGGAAAGAGTGGTGAGATACAGAGACAGAGATTGGAAAGGGAGAGAGAGCCGGTAAATTAGTCCGTGATCCAAAAGCGATATCATAGATCATATCAGGCTACGGTCAATTTGGCCATGAAATTCATCAAATTCCCATCTCAGTTTTCTAGTCTCAAAGCTCAGTCCTCATAGTCATTGGTTTCCAAGATCTGACCACAGAGAATTTCACTTCGTTAAAAAGTACCTCCTTTTTTTACACTTCCCTCATCTGGCTCTTCCAACCACCTTTTCTCCTCACGCCTTATATATATTTTTTCCCCTAACTTGCTGATAGTTCCACACTAGGCGTCTCTAAGCCCATTTATTCATTCATTCTTCCCTGCTCTCATAATGAAGGCAAGTCTCCTCTCTCCCAAAGAGAGATCGAAGAAACACACTGTTATCTTACATTAGTTCACGTTATTCACACCACCATAATTTTTTATGCTCTTGTCATTTACAGTTCCTCAGCTGGATGCAAAACAAAATTGGTGGAAAACAAGATAACAGAAAACCAAACACATATACAACTACTCGTAAGTTTTCCACTTCATTTATTTTTCTTTTGTTTCTCCCTGAGTTAATGCATGATTTTTCTAGTAATACGGATGTAAGAATATTCGTTGCCTGAAACACACACGAGCTTCTGTCTTTAATTTGAAGGAAACGATGAAAGAAATATATAGAAACATAGAGAGACTAACATATATATGTTTTCTTGTGTTGCTTATTTTACTTACGTCATAAGTAGATTCTTATGTTATAAAAAGGGGAGTGGGGTGGATTCTTTTACATGTCAATTGCCAGAGAATAAAGTCATATCGTTGTAAAAGTTTAGACTTTTAGATGCATACTTGGGAATGATTTGTGTATTAATTAATTTTCAAAGTACCTCAAGAAGAAAGGTTAATTATATATTTCAGAATTTTAGTTCACACATGTTTTGGCTTGTTTTTGTAAGATGTTAGCTTTTGACCTTTTTTGTGCTTCGGTGTTGGATATGACGAAACTAAATCATCTTTGCTTGCATGAACGTGCGATCAGATCTATTAAGAAAGGCACGAATCCAGCAAGGAGATCTTAATTATTTGTAAATGCACTCTATATGTGTATATCTTTTTCCTCCTAACAATTTTTATCTTTTCATCGCACATCCTAAATCATAACGATCCATAGCTAGATTACATATAACTCCAATACTATAATTTTGAACATAAAATAATTAACATCATATATAATGTAACATATAATTAGTTTGATTTTTTTTATTTTGTTTATAAACATATCTTTAGAAGAATTTTTCAAATTAAAGAGTACAATAAAAATTATCCTATTCTAATTATAAAAAAAGGTGTTATATTTCAGTGGAATGTTTAGGATCTAAGTTGCCACATATATGATATTTTTCCTTATCATTTGACTTTTTCTTCTTAGATTAATGTACTAATTAACTTTCCTATAGTGTAGGAGTTTATCATAACCTCTTCAAAAAAAAAAATACTATAATCATAATTAAGTTATATAATATAATCAGTTATTATTTTCATTTAATAATTTTTATATAATATTTTTATAATTTCATTTCTTTATACAATCAAGTATCTTATCTCACATTTTTTTTTTCTATTTTTCTTATACCCTCCTACACATACAAAGATGATTTATTAACGTACTCTAACTAAATAATAAGTAGGAATATGCCAACAAAAACCTACAAGCATTTGTTAAAATTAAAATAAGTTATAACTAAAGATTGATTATCTTAAAATATATTAGCTAACTTATTTTAACTAAAAAATAAGTGAAAGTACGTTAACAAATATCTATATATATATTTCTCTCAAAAAAAATCTATGTATATATAATCTTTGTAGAAGGACAAATGAAGAAGAAGAAAGAGTAAAAAAGAAGAATTATCATCCATATAATCTTACATAAACTCAAATCGAGTAAATACAAATCAAATATTATATTAGGAAAAAAATCCATAAAGATAAAAAAAAAACAAGTATAAAAAATTTATAATTATTCACATTTAACTCATTAATCTAGATCCACTCAATATTATATTAGTATTAAATATTCAAAGTATAGAACAAGATTGGATTTTGAGAACTAATAGAGACTATATCTAATAGAAAGAGTTGATCTCTTCCAATGTTAAGAAGAAGTATTTAGTTTAGGGTCCGAACATTGTCTCACTAAACTTTAATCCTTAAAAAAACTTTTAGGAATAACATTGAATTTATCCCATGGATTCTGTTAATTCATGCTTTTAGGTTTAAATATCTTTTAATTCAAAATAATTTATTATTTTTAACTATCTGAGGAAGATTTTTTTTAACTCAGGATATCACTTGACCTAGAGGAGGATTAATCTACCAAAATATTAAAATTAATTTAAGAGATTGATGTTTCCTAACTAAAGAAAATATCTAGAACCTTATAATTCTTAAAATATGAAAATACTCTTACTTTTGCATTTAATATTTTCTATTTCAATCAAGAATTTTTAATAGTTTTTAACTATTTAAAATACTATCTATTTTCTTTATAATTAATATTTTTAATTTTATTTTTTACTATGGAAACACTGGCTAAATAATGTCTTATCGTATTTAAATGTCTTTATTTTTGTTTTATGTTAATCTTCATGCATTGTATGATCATCCTAATTATTTATATCCCCTAGGAATTAATTTTCATATATATTAAGAAATGCTGATTTGATAAAGCAGCTCCCTTTTTCCAGACAAATTAGCTTGCTGCAAGTTATAATTTATAATTCGGGTGTGCCTCCAAAACATAATGTAGTGATTGATTCGTGATCCCCTGGGCAAAGGGTGTTTTTTTTTCCCCTGAATTTGTTCAACTCTAGGACTAGGATAGCGTCCCTTCTTGTGAGAATTGAAAAATGTTGTCATTTGGAATTGCGCAGATGATGCAAAGCAAGAGCCTCGTGAAGAATTCAGCGATTGGCCTGATGGTTTACTAGCCATTGGTACATTTGGAAATAGCAATGAAGTAAAAGAAAAGACAGAGAAGCACATTCTCAGAGAGGATCCATCCTCGTCAGAGGAAATAGCAGACTTCACTCCTGAAGAAATCGGGAAACTACAAAAAGAGTTAACTAAACTGTTGAGACAAAAACCCAATGTGGAAAAGGAAATTGCTGAGCTTCCTCTGGACAGATTTCTCAATTGTCCATCAAGCTTGGAGGTTGATAGGAGAATCAGTAATGTACTTTGCAGTGATTCAGAAGACAAAGATAAAGATGAAGAAGAAAGAGAAAAAGAAGAAGAAGAAGATATTGAAAAGACACTTAGTGTCATACTTGGTAAATTCAAAGAGATTTGTGCAAATAACAGCAAGAAAGCAATTGGGAAGAAATCAATTTCATTTTTGCTGAAGAAGATGTTTGTTTGTAGAAGTGGATTTGCTCCAGCACCGAGCCTTAAAGACACCCTTCAGCTCCAAGAATCAAGAATGGAGAAGGTACGCGGTCCATTTGATGTGTATATGTGCGTCTGCCTAACTAATTGAGACATTAATGTAATGTAATGTAATATTGTATACAGCTTTTAAGGATAATTCTTCACAAGAAAATAAACTCCCAACATTCTTCTCGGGCATTGTCCCTCAAGAAGCGCCTCGAGGACAGGAAGATGCCAAAGGAGGATGAAGCTGAAAATGATGATGGCTGTAAATGGGTCAAGACTGATTCTGAATGTATGTAACTTCATATCATACTGACCCTTCTTAACTTGCCACACATTAACCAAATCTTTTTTCTTGTTGCAGATATTGTTTTAGAGATTTAAATCCACCTCAATTTTCAACTGCTCTTTCTTTGCCTGTCAGGTAACCTTCAGAAAACACTCCTTGACTTGTGTTGTGTCTTTGGTACATGTTATTGTAAGTCTTGCAAAGATAATAAATTTGCAAACTAACCATTTATTTTGCCCCAGATCCAATCAAGAAGCCAAGGATATACAAACGATTAAGAGGAAGCGTGAAATGGAGCTAATTTTTTTTTAATAGAGTTTATCTGTGATCTTGCACCGAGAAATGAGTGGCTCAGATCAGCAGTATCTCTCTGTTTTGTTACCGGCGCTTCTCTTGTTTTTTTTTTCATGGTTGTTTCTGCGGATGCAGAGCAACTCATGTTATACTTAATGTCTTAATCATAAAAAACATAACTGATATGCACGGCAAAGTTTGACATTGTGAACACTTCTCATCCTACTTTTGAAATCCACTCTTTTATCTGCTAATTTGTTATCTACTCTCCTTGTAATATGGATGTGAATGAATAATATTCGGAAGATTAGTTCGTAAAATACAATTTCTATTTTATTTGTACATTTTAGTTAAAGATGTTACATTATTTTCATTTTTTAAAAATTATATAAGAATTAGTAAAAATAAATTTATATAAACTTTAAAAAAATTTAGTTAGAATCCATGGTGTAATTTATATTATTATTTAATCACAAATTAGTATGTACCACGAATATATGAATTATTTGATATTAAATTATTCTAATTTAACTAATGGTATTAATTTCGAATTTTAAATATGCATTTGTCTATGTGCCATAAACATATGAACTTTTTGAATTTAGATTGTTCTAATTTAACTTCTGGTGTCAAGTTCAAATTTTAAATATGCATTTGCTTTAACATTAGCAACTAACATTTAATCTCAAGTTGGAGTCAAAGTATGCAAATGTCTTTGGTCCCACTTGACTCAAGCAAAATAATCACTAGTGGATGATGTTGTTCTAGGTAAGGTCAAATTATGAACTTTGACTTGTTCTCCAACTTGTAGAGCTTAGTTACACAAATAAAAAATAGTGATGAGCTAATTCATGTGATGAGCAAGTCTCGAGTTGAGTCTCTTGTGATTCAACCGGGATATTCTGAATTCATCTCCAATTAAAAATATGTTTGACCCAGATTTTTTTCCACTGAGATAAAGTTAAAAAATAAAAGCTTATAAAATCAAGTAAAAGTTTGTTAATTTTATTTTTTAAAATTAAAAACTTCTTTTGAATCAGAAGTTTTTTTAGGTAATTGAACCAGAAGTTATCTAGTGAAAAAAAAAATTCAAAAAAATAATCATCTCATCTAATAAAAGAGTATATTTATAGAAAAAATGTTATATAAACTTAATTTAATTAACATAAAAGTATTTTAAAAATTAAATAAAATAGGAAAACTAGATATATTTAAAAATAGCTTAAATATCAATTTAGTCCTGTAAAATAGAAAATTTTTAGTTATAGTCCTTTAAAGTTTTTTTTTAGTTTTAGTCCATATTATTGCAAGATTTCATTTTGTAAAATTTGTTTTTTTTAGTCTTAGTCAATATCATTGCTAGATTTCATTGAGTGTTGGTGTGACCAATGTTTTTAAAATCAGTTTGATGATTGGTGTAAAAACTCCAAAAAATTGGGCATTTCAAGACTGATGAAAACTGGTCTTAAATTGGTGTTGAACCAGTATAAATAACCGGTGTTGAACCGATTCGTTTCAATTTTTTTTGTTTTTTTAGTTTAAAATATTTTTAAAATAAATAAAAATAAATACTAAAAATATTCCACATAAATATCAATTATTTTTTTAAATATTATTAATTTTTCTTATGATCAAAACATATTATTTAGTTATTTATATTAATTTATAATTTTTTGGATTCTAATTTTTTACAACTCTGTATTAGTTTATTACTTAAAATATTATATAATATTAAAAAATAAAATTGATTCAACCACATTTCAATTACAATTAAATCATTAAATCTTAATCAGTATCTTTTCCAATTCAATCATCAATTCAATTTTAAAAATATTAAGCGTGATTAATAGTGATATCATTATGATCATGCTACATTATAAAATGATGATATCATTAATTGTTACATCAATAAAAGATAACATCATCAAAAATGTCACGTCATCATAATAATATTATTGATGACTATAATAAAAAGTGACATAATTTAAAGAACTAAAAATAAAAAGTTTTATGCAAGGAATATCATATTTGTAATGAATAAAAAAGAAAAAAAGTATCCTTAAAAAAGTACAATAAGCTTTTTTTTTTTTTTTTAAATGTGGTTAATTAAATAAAATAACTAGTTTTAAAAGTAAGTAGTTTAAATCAAAAGTAGTTTATTTAATAAAATAAATATTTTTTAAGAAAAATAGTTTCCTAGTTTTTTTTTAAAAAAAACTCTTATGTGCTTTTAAAAAAACACTTTTAAAAAATGATTTTTATAATTAATTTTTTTAGTTTAAACAAGTTGGCCTGAAATCTAGATCACTTATCATAATCTTTCTCTTATTTAATTACTATTCAATAAATCAATTAATAGTTTTTTAAAGATAAATTAATATTTGAGATCATGAGATTTGACTGAATTTTGGGTACACACAAAATTACCCAAGATGTTGTGATTCATTGATTAGTTTAGGCAAATATTTTTTGGACACCTCATGTGCTAATCTATACCTACGACAAAAAAGAAAAAAAAATCATATTTGATGTGATAAAAAAAAAAGATAAAAATAAAAGAAAAGTATCAATACGTATTTCAAGTGCAATATAGATGTTGCTGCTGTTTTTGGAGTATGGAGTGGGAATTTGTATTCGAGATGACGGGATTTTTTTTTCTTTGCTAAGGCGCCCTGTTTCGAAGATATAATATTCTACCTTTTCATTCAATTGCTTGGACTTCGAAAGGTTATTATTGAGATGGAAAGCAAAACAATGGTTGATGCCATTCTTAGAACATGCAAATACAGGCTAGCTAATTTTGTAACTCATTTAGCTAAGACGTCAAAATTATATGCTAGCTAGCACCCAAGTTTTTTATTATTTTGCCAACTTGTATCCATGATACCATATTTAATGCAATGAAATGAGCTTTGTTTAGTTTAAAAAATAAAAAAAGTATCAATACACATAAATGATTCAAAGTTGGCACTTTCTGTGAAAGTGTCTAGCTCCGACTCCGATGATGTTGGGCATTGGGATTGCTTATATTTTGGAAAGTTTTGAAGGCTTATTGGAGCGAAGGCTTTTTCTTGAACATAACTTATAACTTGCATGATTTGGTGGAAAAGATACAAAATTCAAGCAAAGTACATATTTCTTTATTTTTATGTATGGACAGTGAAACTACTGGAAATCGAGGTCATATTTCATAAGTCATTCCAACCTTGAGAAGTCTGTTGCGTTGGATTGCCATGGAATTCTGGCCTTGTCTAAAGTTCTTTCTGAAGAAGCTATAAACATAGTTGACAACAATCTTATTCAAGATGGAGGAAGATGGGTGAGCAACTACCTCTGCTTCTGCTAGCATATAGACGACGCCCTTCTCCAATGCTTTGTCTATGAATTTGATTTCGTCTTCAGCTCCCTGGATGGGTGGGGAAATGAAAGAGGATGACTTGGTCGCACTGGCCCCCAATGATCGAATGGAGTCGGATGAGGCTGCAGCTTGATCTGGGATTATTCTGTTGGAAGAACCCTTACCTACTGCTGCTATCATCTCAGTCTCAGCTGATGCGTGTTCAGTTCCATCAACCTCGAGCATATAGTTCTCATGTTGAACGAATGCCTTGAGATTTTGTATCAAGTGTGACTCAAACTCTGCAGGATCCTCAAGCACGTCATTGTAACCATGCCTCACAACACAACGAAAAACTCTGTAATCTCTCGGCTCCACCTGCCGAAACAAAAAGCGCTCCTCTGATGCAACTCTACTAACAGGAATTGCCTTGATGGAGACAAACACAATAATTGAATGGATAGATGGTATGTTGTCTATTAAGTGTTGGAATATGGGAGGAATGCCTTGTACTAGCTCTGAGTACAGAAGTCCTATTCCGGGCACTCTCCTTACGTCTGGGTTGTTGGCCAGTTCATTCAAATACGCACTCGAAACCTTGTTTTTCAATTCAAACATGTATCTTTCTTTGTGCACATAATGCCAGATTCCCATCACTGCCGTCAAGAACATAGCTGATACTATTGGAAGATACCCTCCTCCTGTAAACTTGGTTAGTTGAGAAGAGAAATAAACAATCTCAACGAAACCGAATCCCAAAAAGAACAGACCCACTCGCCACAGACTCTTTTTCCACAAAACAAGCATTATTAGCGAAACTAGTGTTGTTGTGATCATCATATCACCAATAACTGCAATCCCTGCACACATCCAATCAAACATACACCACTTGTCATGCTTTGTTAGTTTGAGTTAATTAGCACTAGTACTCCTACTACTAATTTTTTAGCCTCTCATGTAGTACTGTAGTAGATTCTTTAAATTCCTCAAACTGGTAATAAATATATAGAAAGATAGACATTAAGGATTTATTACCATATGCATGGCTAATCTTTTCTGTGGTCTTGAAGGCAGCACAGACCACAATACATGCAATCATGAACATGTAGTTGACCTCAGGAATATACACCTGACCCTGATGTTTAATGGAAGTGTGCACTACCCTAACTCTTGGGAAACAACCTAGACTTAGGGCCTGAGATATAATAGAGAATGCTCCCGAAATCATTGCCTGGCTAGCTATAATGGCAGCAGCAACAGCAACAACAAATGTTGGCCAATATAAGGGATCTGCATTATTCACAATTAATATAGGGGGAAAAATCAATTGATTAATTGAGCTTTACTAATCAAACGAACTTCCACTCGTTAATGATCATCTTGCTCTTTAAAATTAAACAACTTACCCGGTATACTATCATAGAAAGTATTGGCCACTTTCTCAGGGAACTTCCGTAGAAATGCTGCTTGCCCAATATATGCAGCCACTATTGCAGGAAATGTGATGCAAGAAAAGCTAATCTGCAACACATTATAATGTATGATCAATTTAAGAGCAACTAAACAATGCAGGAATTGACCACAATGTCTACAGGGAACGAAATGATGAGGTCGCAGAAGAACCAATTGTGTGCAGCAAATATAAATATATAATGAATGTATAACAATAATGTAAATAAAATTAATTATGTGTACAATGTAACATTAAATTTTTTTCAGCATATATATTCCCAAAACTGAAAGTATATGTTTGCGTTTTACAAGGATATATTTATTACTTACTTGAATGGATCGTACATTAAAGTGACCCAAGTCAGCAAACATGGCCTCGGATCCTAAGATTATATGTATCTTAGTTAGAATTAAAGGTTGATACAATTTAATTAAGAAAATTTAGAATAGATGCTAGTCACCTGTTATGCACAAAAAGACTCCACCAAGTGATATCCATCCTTCCTTGCCGTTCCGTTTGAAGTAATCATATATATATTTTGGATTAAAAGCACGTAATACGCCAATGTCATATTTAAATAAATTGTAAAGGCCAATTCCACCAATGAATAAAAACCACACCAAAATTATTGGAGCGAATGCGAACCCCACTTTATCTGTACCAAATCGTTGCACATAAAATAGGACTGCCAAGATTGCTATAGTGATCCCCACAACAGCATCTGGAGAAAAGAAAAAGAAAAAGAAAGAAGCGCGCACACATTAAAAATGACATATGTCAACTTATAACAAATTTTATTGCTCTTACTATTAAAAGGGAAAGAAATAAAGACATTTTATTTACGTACCTTGACCTAAAGATGTACTGATCCCACTTACCGCAGAAAGGACTGCACACACATTAAACAATATAATAGTGTGAAGCCAATGGAGAATATTTAATTTTACAAATAATTTTTGTTTTACGTCATTCCTTTAATCGTTTATTTTTTCACACGCGCAGATTAAATTTGTTCTAGTGTGAAATCGTTACCAATGTTTCTTTAGCTGGTGAAAGAAATTATTTAAATTGATGTGAAATTTATGAAGCGAATATAAATAGAAAATGGGACAAATACACATAATTAATTTTGAAACCTGAGATTGACGGTGTAAGAATCCCGTCTCCTATGACCATGGAAGTTCCCACTATAGCTAGAAGAATAAGCACAACCCGCGCAACATGACTGCCCTCAAGCTTCTGCTTTAGTTTCTGGGCTCGTTTAAACTCAGTAGACGGTGTTTCAAGTTTGTAGTTAGAAAGCTCCCTGTCCTCTGGTTCTTGATTTGGAATCAAACTCATCTTTATATGCCTACAGATTAGCGAATAGAGTGCAAACGCTCCACCTATATACACAAAAACTTATTAGTGGTGCTATTATTATTATTATTATTTTGTAAATTCTCTTTCACTCCAACCAAATATTTTTACCTTTCACTCTTTTTCATCTCTTTACACTCCTCACATATTCATTCATTTTCACACTTCTCTGTGATACACAGTATTAAAGTTTTCGATCCTTATTATAAGATTTAAGTAAAAAGTGTGACTCTGGATTTTTATAAGGTTTAATTTAAATTATTTTATGCATTAATTATTTTTTTTTAAAATATTGTTAATTAAAGTCAATGAAATCACAATTGAGAAAAACATAATTCATTAAATTCTTAAGAAATATATATGATAAAGAGAATAGCGCGGCATAAAGAGTGTATGTGTTTGTAAATTTTGTTTACAGGAGTAATTTTGAAAAACAAATATTAGTTTATGAAAAATTTAATCATCTCAATTAAATTGACTAATTTTTTTATTTAGGATAATTAGTTAATTAATTCTTGTAATAAAGATCGAAGAGAGTAATATTTTATACTAGTATTTCATAAAAATTATTATACAATTTCCTAACAGTTTGATTTGCCAAAAATTATTATTCTAGACAATTTAAATATGTGTGTTCCACATTTGATTTAAAAAGAAATTGTGAGACAAAACAAATTAAATAGATGAGAATATGACAAAAACTTAATTATTTATTAATCAAAAAAACCTTGTATCAAATTATCATGTCATATTTTGAATTCCCATAATATATAATAATATAAATTATATTAAAATAATTAATATTCAAAAAATGTTTTAATAAATTATATATTATTTTATTTATGCTATTCATTAAACACATAGTGTAGTATGTAGCAAATACACCCTGATATTCTTTATCTTTTACATTAATTAGATTTTTTGTCTATACTTGTTTTTTATTTTATTTTCTCACTACATACAATAAATAATTTATAAGATGGTAATTTTTTTAATATTTTATTAATATTGTATAATGATAATTAAAATGAGATATTTGCAAAACATCAAATAAAAGAAGACAGAAAAACAAATAACAACCTATATAAACGACAATAAGTTAATGCTTTTGATAAAATCAAGAACGGATCCAGGTTTACCAAAAGGACAAATTTGACACCAATTCCAAAGCAAATCAATCTGATTTGTTATATGGCTACAAAGCTTTACTTTCTTTCATTTTTACAAAGCTTTACTTTCTTTCATTTTTACAAAGCTTTACTTTCTTTCATTTTTTATTTATAATTAATAAACGCAGTTAATATTTTTAATTATATTAAAACTAATTTTAATTTTTGGTATCAGAAGAAAATATTTATAATGAAAATCATAAATGAGCGTAAAATAAGTAATTTACAATACAACTTACAATTCCTAATCAAAATCTTCATTTTTTAGTTTTTTAACTAATATTCTAAGCTACGGGTAAGTATTGCATGATTTTTTAAGTATTCATTCTTTCAAGTGTCACTCAAGGTTACTTTACACGTACCAAAAAAACTAATAAATATATGAAACAGAATAACAATTTTATAAAAGTAACTTTAGTATTATTATTATATTCAAAAGCTAAAGTGAAATTTATTAGACCTATTACAGAAAAAAAATAATTCATATTATTTTGAAAATTTATATATGATATTTTATTTTGAAATGATTTTTTTCTCAAATGTGATACATGTTTTGAGACGGCAGAGTAATTATAATTTTTATGATGGGTATTGAAATTTGAAACTTTGAAAGTATTCAAAAATGAGGTAAAGATAATATTTTCATATAAGCGTCAATTATTTAATTAGAATTTTTATTTATTGTTTTAAAATTTTAAAAAAATATTAATTATTATTTTATCAATAATACTCTTAAAATATAAAGAAATAAAAAAAATACATATCAGAAAATTAATCAATAAAATAAACAGAGGATATAATTAATATGAAATAACATAACAATTTTAATGAAAATATTAATCGTATCTTTAATTACTCTACCATAATATGAAATTGGATCAGTATAAAAAAATATGAAATTGGACTTGAATTTCTTAGTAAATTACTAAAGTGGTGTTTGAATTTTGTACATAAAAAATATAATTAAAAAAACACCAAACAAAAAGTAAAAAAAATTATAAACAAAATTAATAAATGGATGGTATCAATGCATAATGACTAAAAAAAATAGCTCAATGTGAAACGGCATTTAAAAGGGAATAAGGTAGTAGTTGAAAAAGGAATAGTTAATAGTATTAATGTATTATTATAAATTTGGAAACATATCTATGAGTAAAAACAAAACTATACTTTAGAAAAGATTAATCGAGAAAATATAAAGGCCGTCTAGCAAACCAAAGGTAGAAGAAGGAAGGTTGGTTAATTTTTAGAACGTACCGTTGCCGTTGTCGTTGGCCCACAATACGATGAAGACATATTTAAGCAAAGGTATGAGCACAATGGTATAGATGATGAGAGACAAGACGCCAAGAATGTCATCATTGTTGTTAATTTTTTTAGTGAAGGTGCTTGCATACACATAAAGTGGTGATGTACCAATATCACCGTATACCACCCCTATGCTTTGAAATGCTAAGATCAGCGTCGTCCTCCAACCCATCTGTCATAGTAATTAAGATGCCAATTATATGGGCATGATCGAATATATACAAGGGTTAGTTAACGTGTATGGAGTACCTGGTAGGGGTTGTGAGCAACCGTAGAAACTCTTCCAGCTTCTAAATTGAGAGAATCTACGCGGCGTAGCTTTGCCCATGATACCTTTCGGTCTTTGAGCTTCAGGTTCTTCTCTGCAGTCTCCTTTCCTGTGTCCATCTCTTCCTCAATGCTCGTTCGATCTGCTTCTCCAGACATCTTCCTTCAGCTAGCACTTTTATATATATATATACTCTCACTTCTCTTCTTTTGGCTGGAGATGTTCAAGTTGTGTTTTGCACTGGCTTTTATAGGCACACAAGTCAGATCTTGCTACCCTCATTCATTTCTACCTATTATTTTATCATCAATAATTGTACTATTTTATCTTTAAACCTCGCGCGGTCTCACGTTGACTTTTTAACTTTTTGGTTTACCTATCGAAAGTATATATATATATATAGGATTTATTGATTCAATTATTGATTTTGCCGCGTCACTAATGTAGAATGTGTCTTTTTTTTAAGTTAATTTAGAATACGTCTACATCAAAGAATGAGATTAATTTTAATAAATTTTCAGTATAATGATTTTTATTTATACAATCATTTAATTATGTTTTTTAAAATTATTATTAGAAATATAATAATTTTTCATATAATAATTCATAATTAATTAATGTATATCATGTCGTGACAAAAGTGGTATGAATGTCAAAAAAAATATTCAGGAAATAATTTTTTATTTATAATGGAGAAAATATGTTATAAATCTTTATGATGAAGCCCAAATTAGTAAGGTTAACCTTGTACCAAAAATATTACACTTGTCACCTTAATTTATCAATTTAACTATTTTTACACAGAGGACAATGTATAAAAATTATTCTCCTTTGATATGATAGTTGTTAGATATTAGAAAATAAAACATTTAAATAAGCAGGATAAATACTTATTTTATTCTCTAAAAGTATTAAATGATAACATATTAATTATTAAAAAAATAAAAAATTCAAATTTAGTATAAACATGAAAGAATGCAACAAATTACTTCTACATGTAATTTAATTAATGACAAATTAGTCACTTAATTTTGTAATATTTTAGTATCAAATTGATCATCCATAAATATAATTTATTATCAAAATGATTTTTGAATATTATAATTTAATAATAAAACAGTCTCACAAATTTAATGACATAATTAATCTTACATACTTTTTACAATTCGATTACTAAATTAAAAAATTTCATCTTTTAAGCATCAATTTATCACTTTCTCATGCCTTTAATTAAGAATCCAAATGATATCTATCCTCTTAATAATTAGTATATACTGAGGTATACAAAATGGGTAGGGGATAAGTGTATAAAGGAATGTGGCTCTATTTCATTTTAGATCCGAAATTATGTTATTTAGGAACTAGGAAAACGGGGTGGTTCTTCATGGGGAATGGGTTTTAACGTGGAGGCAACCATTTATGGAATGGGAAAATGCATTGTTGGAGGACCTTAAGGAGACAATTAATTTGGTTCAACTAAAGCAGAACATGGCTGATAGTTGGATTTGGAAGCATCTAGCAGTGGAGGGATATTCTGTTTGGAATTCGTACAAACACAGGACGCATACGTGGACTATAATCTGTTTAATCTTTTGAGGAAAATTAAATCATATTAAAATTTTCAATTCTAATAATGAATGTGAATTAATAATTATATTAGTTATTTATTATTAGTTAATTTTATTTTATATAATCAAATTAAGTGAATTTGTTAAATAATAAAATTACATAAATAAAAAATTACATACAAATTAAGATATTTTTCTATCATTAATAATCATGTTATAAATTCTAAAACCTTCCATAATTATTTTAGATTAGAACTTAACTTAATCTTTTTTAGTTTCCACATAAATAATAAAAGATTACCCGAGGGAAAAATTCAACAAATCACCCGCTAAGGTTCAGGTATTTAGATAGAGAGTCCTGTTCGATAGTATACCCACGCGTGACAATTTGAGGAAAAGGAAAATCATTATGGATGGGCAGGCTGACTTATTGTGTTGCCCAACTCTCCAAAATCTCATCTTAGTCGGCATTTTGGGACCTTGAGTGAGGTGGAACAAGATAAACATGTTATGGCTTGTGGTTTGGTCCTTATGGTTGCATCAGGACGATATCATCTTCAACAATGCCCAACCTTTTATCCATCATGTCTTCGATTTGGTGGTGTTTAATGCGTGGAGCTGGATCAAGGCTAAGGTTAATAAAGCTGATTCTTCTTTAGTTTGACATTGTTTGGGTGAGGGAGACTGTGTTGTTACTGGATACTGTTTGTAAGATTTTTTACATGGTTCGGCTACGGGTGTGGCCTATATGTTTTTCATTGATAGGGCCTAGATTTGGTGGCCTCCCTTTCTTTTTCTGTTTCGGTAGTTTTTGTTGATTCTACTGTTCAGGCTCCTGTCAACACCACTTGTTTAATCTATGATTAGATAGTAAAAGTAAAACTTATCTTTTTTCCTTCTTAAAAAAAAAGTCTATTTTATTCGCATATATTATAAAGGTTAAAATATATTTTTTATTATTATAAATATTGAAATATTTTTTGGAATTCATTCTTATAAAAATTTTGATATGTTTTTTTTCTCATAAAATTAAGATATGTTATTTTTTTGTTTTGAAATTAAGCGTGGATGAAATTGAAATTAGTGATATTTTTTAAATTTAAATTTTAACATGTAATTTCGAGAGTTTAAAATATCACAAATTATAATAAATTTTTTATAAAAAATCAAATCATAATTCTGTGGCGACTAAAAACTGACATGAATTTTAAGATTTTTTTATTTTTTATTTTTGCAAAAAATCCCTTCACACACGTAACAACCATATGCATTACAAGTTCCTTACAAGTTCAGCTCTACCCATCTCAGATCATAAGACTCGAGCCCTTCCCACCTTGCTATAAGACTTCCTGAAGCAGATTTTGATGACCAAATAAATAACCCATTTTTTAATCATATAACAACATACATTATAGTTATTAGTTCGACATCTTTTGTCTACGTCCGTGAAATCATTAAAAAAGTATTTCACTATCACAAAAATGATTGCAAGATTGTAACACACCCCAAATAGTGTATCACTCTACAAACTCGAGTACCCCATTCAATGGTTACAAGAAATGATAACACTCTCGCACAAAGATACATTTCTCTCAACAAAGTGACTTTGTTTCACAATCTCTCTTCGCGCACACACTCTTCATGTGTTTTGTTTCTCCACTAATTCTCTTCTCTATTTATAGTGAAGATTGTCACTAACTATAATAAATAATTTTTCTTGAAAGTTGAAACAAAAATAACTTTCAATGCATCCATTCAATTAAAGTTCATCTAGTAAAATACAATCTTTCACTTTGTATTTAAGTCACCTACACCTTAATGATAAAAATATAATTTCCAATATGCATGCACTTTATCTTTTGGCTTGAAATTCTACAAGTTGCACTGTTGAAACAATATAAGGTTCTTCTGTAAAGCAACATTAATCGTTATTCCAATGTTCACCAAATATCTGATGAAAGTTCTATAAGAACCAACCAGGATCATGCCCCTATTCACAACACCCTATAGACTCCTTTGACAACACCCTTTAAGAACCCATTGTGGCATCAACACATTCTTTTTCTATTCTTCTACCTCCAAAACCATGGAAACAAAAACTTGAGAAAAATGGAAACAACAAAAATCTTGGAACTAAAATTAAATTTTTAGAAGAACAAGAGGGAGGGAGGGACTTGAACTACCGAAAACCTTAGCGAGGGTTTGAATGTAGCAATCAATCATCTCTAGCTTGGTGGAGCCTTCTCCGCTAGACTCATGGATGATGCCGAGCCAGTCATGGAAGACGCAACCCGGGAACAATGGCACCATGTTTGTCTGTCTATCAGAGGATGCTCCATGAACGACAACAAGGTAGATGAAGGCCTTCCCATGCTCAATAGTGAGAATGCCAAGTCTCTGGCACGGTCAGAGAGGCACCGGAAGACAATGAAGCGAGCAGCGTGCACCACTACTACATACCACCACTATCAACCACCAACCAACACCTAACTGTGTTACAAGAAAAGAGGTTAAAAAATGTTACAAAGAAGATAAAGGTTAGGTAAGCAAGGGGTGCGTGTTGGATGAGCCTGCATGGAGTAGCCAACGAGGGAGTAACACGTGTTGTACAACCTACAACGTAGGTTTGGTTAAAATACAAACCAAAAATTAGACATTTTAATTTTATAATAACAAAAAACGAACAAATTTTTTTACAAAACTAAAAGCAAACTTTAAATATTGAGTGAATAGGCATTTTGGTCTCTGTCTTTATACCCATTTTACAAATTAGTCCATATCTTTTCGAAATGTAAAAAATAGTCTCTATCTTTGCATAAGTATTGCAAAATAGTCTTTGCCGTTATATTTGAAAGTAACGCCGTTAGTGAGGTGCATTATTGGCAATTTTAGTGCCACATAGACTATCCAACGTGGTAATAAATTATTACTTCAGCTTGAGAGCTTAAGCGTTGTGGTGTGTGATGAAGAGACTACTGCATTATGGGAACCTTTTTAAACTATTTCATAGTTTTCTTTGTTGCACTTGCGTTTGGCAACACAATGAGAGGATGAAAACAGGGAAGCCAAGTAAAAGAAGCTTCCACATTGTTGTTTGTTTGGTGACGTTCCATATTTTGAGAACCAAATTTTTGTTCTTTGAATTTATTACGAGCTTGTGTTCTGTTTTTCTCTAGAACTAGAATTTTTGAGTGATTATATAATTTTGGTACATTAATTGGAAATTGAATGATAGAATAAAAGATATTTTGCAATAAATTATTTGATTTTGCAACAAATTAGGGTTTATAAAGCTTCTCTTCACTTGCTCTAATTTTCCTCAAAATTTCCTCAAAATAGTCTTTGCAAAAGTACAACTACCAGATAGTATTAAATTTGTCCCAACAAAAGGTTCCACCAATGAAATCAAAATCGTAACCAAATCAATGAAAAAAAATTGAAACAACAAACCCCTGAGAAAAGAAATACATAGATGAGAGAGGAATCTGGTATCAACAAGCAAAAGAGAATGAGCTCTGAACCAAGAGACAACACGAAACTACATGAACTGAAGCCTATTGATATGGATTCTATAGCGAGAGTAGAAACTGACTTGAAGGAAAGCCAACATATTTGGATAGAATTAAATTAGTAAGAGTTAAGTTAGTAGACAGTTAATATTAAAAATGTGATTAATATAAAAAATAACACTCTAAAAATAGTTTAATAGTCATATATTAATAATATAAAATAGTTTTACACTATTTATCAATAAAAAAAGTTATCATAAGAATAGTTTTTAAAATAATTATTATAAAAATTAATATATGATTTATAGTTAGATGTTAATATAAAATTATTTTATACAAGTAATGTATAGTTTATTTTCTCTTAAAAATAAAATCTAAAATTATTAATTTAAAATTATCAAAATATATTTTAACAATTTTGTAATTTATTTTGTCACATTATTAATTATTATTGTAATTAGTGATTATGTATTTATATTCTATTTTCGAAAATATAACTTTTAACTAAAAGAAACTAAACATAAAAATTAAGAATATCATGTTCGAGTCTCAAATATTGTATTAAATATTAAAAAGAAAAATTTTCCTATAAATATATTTGTAACTTAAAAAACACATAAAATTAAGTACGTTTTTTTTAATTAAGGAGTATTTTATTTGTCACAACGTGTGGTGCTGTGGTTGCACTATTTTATGAGATTGTTAAAATAGAGTATAATTTAAAATCGTCATTATTAGTTATAGGAAAAAAAATTTCACCAATACCGAAAGTACATATGTTTCATTAAATTATCGAAAAGTCAAGCAATAAAAAAAAGGGAGTTCGGCGAAAACCACGCAAAATAAATAAAAATATTCGTTTGTATACGCGAAGTCGTCGCGTACATCAAAGCTTTCCGTACTAACCAATAATACTCATTTAAAATTGGCTGCAAAATTCGTCGCCTGTCTTGCCTATTTTATAAAATCCATCTTTTTAATTTTTTTAATTTGCTAATTAAAAAATAGGAATATCAATTTGATAAAATAAATAAAATAAGATGACAAATTTTACAATTATGTCTTTAAAATTCTAAAAAGCTCTCTCCAAATCTGTTATGATGAAGCAACCCTAAGAATGATCTGGAGAAAGTGAGGATACTTGTCTGCTATCAGAATCTTATTCTGTTATTCGGTTATTTGTAATTGTTGATCTTTGCTCCTTAGGACCTGTAAAGGAATTAGAATAACAATTCAGCATTCATATGCCTATATATACGAATGTAAGATGTAATGAAATGCAAGCAATAAAAATAAGAAAATTCATCTCCTTAATCTCTCTTTCTGGAGGTACCTAGACCTCGAAAGCTAGGATCCATAGAGCAGAATTTTTGGTCATAACAATTTGGTGCTTTCATTGAGTTCTAATGGCAGACGACGAACTCTCCTCAGAGTGCTTGGACCGTCTCGAAGCTGTCATTGTCGACCTCGTTGCCGCTCAACTCCATTCCATCGTGATTCTCGATTCCATAGTCTCCAAACTTAATGTCATTCTTCTGAAACTACATATCCCGATCCCATCTTCTTCATCGATCACCAGCCACCACGCCGACGAGGAAGTTTCCAGCGACGCCGTGGAGGAACTTGTCCTTTTGGATACACTGGAGTTGTCATCAGAGGTGCCCCCTCTGCCGATGGCACAAGGTGCGGCGCAAGTGGTGTGGTTGTCGTCACGACCAGTATCAGCGCCGGAGTTCTCGTCCATGCTGCCCCCTCGGGTGACGAAACACGTTGCGGTGCAAGTGGTTTTGTCAAAGGTGTTTCGCACTGTCCACCAACACTACCGCCACAACCACTGCAACATGGTCCACCACGACAGCGTCATCTTGTACAGCGATGCCGCTAACTGGTTCTGCCTCCGTGCCATTAATAGACATTCACTCATTCCTACACCCATTCTAATTTGGGATCCAAGTTCAATCTTTCTACAGCCAACACCTTAAGGACAAGGTGTTTTTGATGGGCCGGAGAATGTTATGATGAAGCAACCCAACATAGAAGAATGACTAGCAAACAAGAAGGAGACAAGCACTAACCTCAGGGCCAAAAGGAAATTGAGCAAACCGCATCATTTGAAGGATTTTGTAACCACCTTTGCTCCTAAACGTTGAGCTGGCAGCCTGCTAGTGGAAAGTGAGGATACTTGTCTGCTATCAGAATCTTATTCTGTTATTCGGTTATTTGCAATTGTTGGCCTTTGCTCCTTAGGACCTGTAGAGGAATTAGAATAACAATTCAGCATTCGTGTGCCTATATATACGAATGTAAGATGTAATGGAATGCAAGCAATAAAAATAAGAAAATTCCTCTCCATAATCTCTTTTTCTGGAGGTACCTAGACCTCGAACGCTAGGATCCATAGAGCAGAATTTCTGCTCATAACAAAATCAAAAATAATTTCGCTTAGTATTGATTTTTTTTTTAAAAATGTTTTTTGTTTTACAAAAATGTTATTTGTATAGCAATTTTACAATTAAAATGTAATATTATATGATATGATTGAAAATATAAAGCATAAAATTATATAAATATAAAAGAAATACTAATAACATATTCACTGACATATTTTTAAACATATTCAACCATTAGTTAAAATTAATTAAAAATCATAATTTTTTATAGGTCTAATTTCTGATTTTATAAGTTTTAATAAATTTTAATTAATAAAAATGTATTTTTTTAATCATGTTATTGGTATGAAATATTTATCGACTTTGTTTAGGAAACTTGACTACCTTTATTAAAATTCTCTCCTTTCAATCATATATTTTCATTTATAAGACTTGAATCCAGAATTTTATTTAAAGAAATCAAATCTAATGTAATTCAAACCAACTTATTAGTATTAATAATAATGTATGAGTGAGTGTTAGAAATAATATTTTAGAGAATAATATTCTTACTTATTAGTATTAATAATAATGTATGAGTGTGTGTTGGAAATAATATTTTAGAGAGTAATATTCTCTTGTAAATATAATTTCTTCTCTATTTATATTTGTACTATTTCTGATCCAAAATAATTACTTGTTTAAGGATAATTAGTGTATACGGATTAAGAAACATTTAATAAATATAAATATTAATATATTTAGTTTAAAATTCCTTAATTTAATATTAGATTTAAATGTTATTTTTTGTTTGCTGATTTTTTTAAAAATAAATTATAAATGTAGTATACCTCATAAAAATTAAATCTAATTATTTTAAATGAAAACATGTGTGAAAAATAATTATAAAATTTGAAATTTGTAAATATTAATAATTTAAAATAAAAAAATAAACTAAATCATAAATAGTTTTCCACTTCCGCTGGTAGTAATTTATTTTAGCTGTCCAATACAAAATGCATTATTTTCCTTGTGATGTCATGAATTAACTATTAACGATATAAGATAACAGAAACAAGACAATTACCTTTTATTATAATAGTTGGTTGCGCATGCTCGATGTCGTGGATAAATTACCCTCGTAAAGTCAGAAGTATTCGTGTTTTTTTTAGACCACGGATACTTTTTATAAAATACAATTTAATTTGGGCACAAGAAACATCTATTATCTACTATATGGTATTTTGAAATTAACTTTCTTAGCGTCCAACTGAGATTTGTCTAGTTAATTAAGTTTAATTATATTTAAATTTTTATATTTGATAAAATTAGTTAAAAATTAAAAAATTAACTTATTAAATTATAAGTTTTTGATAAAATTAATTGTTAAAGTAATTAAAAAATAAAAAATAAAAAATAATATAATTATGATTTATTTAAAAAGAATAATTAGAAAATTTGATAAATATACTGAAAATAAAAATGAAAGATAATATAAAAAGTTAGAAGCTATTTTTTTAAAAAATATTATTTTAAGTAGTATTTAAAAAATAATAAAAATTATTAAAAAATTGGTTACCGAATAATTAATTTTTTTTTAACTAATATAAAAAATAAAAATTTACTGAAATGTGTTGTGAAACATAATTTAAATATAAATAATATAAGTTAATTAAGATTAAGAGAAAAAAAACTATTACTCTAATTCCTAAAAATATACTGTAACAATGTGAGGTTACTTCCTGATGCTATTTTCTTTATTTACAGGAAAAAGTCCCGTAATATTTAATACTCCCTTGGTAGGAAAAGAATCAAAATTGACGAGTATATCTCTCGGAAACAAACCAAAAAGAAACGTATAACAAATGGTTTCAAAATAACTAAATAAGTTTCGCGTTAGAAAAAAAATTATCCCTAAATAAGTGATTATTTGTTTTTTTAATATAATATTAATTTTCCCCCTACTAATATCTCTAATAAGTGTTATTTTATTTTTTAAATGTAATATTAATATTAAGATTAATTTTATAAAATTATTATTCTTTTTCATCTATATATAAACTCAAATTCATTCGTAAATGTATATTTTGTTGAAAGATGAAAAATTATTTTTTTTGGCAATTTAGTAATTGATTAGGTAAGATTAATTTATCATTCAAATGTTGAAGGATTAATTTGTAATTTTTGAAATTTATTTTCTCCTTTCTTCTCCTGTTTTCTTTCTTCCCTTCTCCTTTTCCTGGACCATCTTCAACTGAGAAAAGATATTTCCGATGATCCTTCCCTCTTTTTCTCTCCTTATTTTAAGTTTTGATTCAAGAACGAAGCAAATTTGTTAGCACAAGATCCTTTTATATTACCTCTTAGCTTCTATTGCATTTTTGCACGGTTCTTTTAGCTAAAATGAGACTTAACATTCTGGTTATGTGAAGAATGCAAGTGTGCGTTGGATACTGCATATCGAAAGCTAGGTAAGCGTGAAGTTGTTTGTATACATCATTTTTTATTTAAAAAAAAATTGTGCATGATATTAAAAAAAAGTGCCCTTCAATCTGAAATTCTGCAGCCTTTATTCTTACTTTAGTTTGGGTAGCATAAGTTTTAAAGTACTGTGCTAACAAATTTGTGAAAATTTATTGTGGTTTAGATATTGAAGAGAAATTTTTTTTTTGAAGATGTTCCCCAAAAGCAGAAAGGTGGTGTCGAACATATTTCTAAGATGAAGGAAGTAGTAAATATTTTCAAATAGTACTATTCTTTTTAATAAATGTGAATGATATCGAGGAAGAGTAAAGCATAGAAGCGCGGGGGTTGGGGTTGAACTGGTGTAAACGAAAAGCCGCAAGACACTCTGTAAAATTTATAAATAGTACCATTTTTGGACGCAAGGAGAGGAGCAATGGAACCTCGTGGTCGTGGTCGTGGTCGCGGCCGTCACTCTCCATCCACTGCACCGGTAATTCATATTGATTTGACTGTTAATGTAATTAGGGTTTTTTTATGTGGTGATATGTTGCATGGGTATGTGTAGGTTGTTGTTAGATATGAGGAATCTGAGCGCGGTAGTGGCAGTAAGGAGAAGAATTCATCAGCTGATTCTGATTCTGTTGAAATGAGAGTGGGAAAGTTAAGTATTGGCGATGATAAGCCGGCAGCATCAGGGTTCGATATATGTCCCCCTAAACAAGCTGGAAGCGTTGTTCTGAAACCTCCTTTGTTTTTAAAGAACAGAGAAAAGAGACAGTCTAGTAATAGCCGTAGCAATGTGGTCGTATCATTAAGGCCTGGGATGGTGTTTCTGAAGGGTTACCTGTCACTAAGCGATCAGGAGATGATAGTGAAAAGATGCAGGGAGTTGGGGGTGGGAAGTGGAGGATTCTACCAGCCTGGTTACGGGGAAGACACCAAAATGCATTTGAAAATGATGTGCCTCGGAAAGAACTGGGATCCTCAGTCCGGTCAATACGGAGACCGACGCCCATTTGACGGAGCAAAGCCACCGCAAATTCCTCCCGAGTTCCACAGCCATGTCCACAGTGCACTCAAGGATTCCAATGCCCTCCTTCCCTCCATCTCCCCTGACATCTGCATTGTCAACTTTTACTCCCAAACCGGCCGTCTGGGTCTTCATCAGGACAAGGATGAAAGTCCAGATAGTCTTCGCCTAGGCTTGCCCGTCATATCCTTCTCCATTGGAGACTCTGCTGACTTCCTCTACGCTGACCACAGGGATCTCGACCAGCCTCAAAAATTGCTACTCCAGTCCGGTGATGTTTTGATCTTTGGTGGCCCCTCTAGAAATATATTCCATGGCGTCGCCTCTATTCATCCAAACACTGCCCCCAACCTCTTGCTCCAACATACTAATCTACGCCCTGGTCGCTTGAATCTTACCTTTAGACGGTACTAAATTATATATGCCTTTCTATGCATTGCTACCTATTTTGTAAAGTCTCTTATGTGATACAGACTAAATCAACAATGCTCCTAATGCTCTACTAATTTTGATGATACCTATAGTTTCTTATTGCTTTTTAAATTCTATAGTTTTTAGTTGCATTGCTTCTCTATCATGTGTCCCTCTCTTATTATTGCATTTCCGCTATTATGCTTGGATTTATTAGTTTGTCAAACCACAAAGTATGTTCTTTCCCTTTAGAACCAGGTATTGTTTTTGCACTTGATCTAAATAGCACTATTATCCATCGAATTCAAAGCTTTCTGATGTGCTTGACTCTGGCGTACTTGTATCTTACTATGGATATCCACAAGAAAATCATTTAATAACTCAACTTTGAATGTCAACAAGAGCCATAAACGGCTTTTCTTTATTTTTCATCTACCAGAGAAATTGAAATTTAACATCAAGTCAGTACCTCTTTTTTTTTTTTTTTTTTTTGGGGGGGGGGGGGGTGGGTACAAATAGCATCATAGATCAACATTGCACTTAGACAGAGTAATCCAAGCTCTCATTATCAATGTTTGGCTCAATCCCGTTTAATAATTTAACTAATAAATAGAATTAGAGTTATATTGTTGTGAAGCAGTTTCTTGACCTAGAATCAAGCTCGGTTCTCCAAAGCTAATGCAGCGGAATCAATATGTACAAGCAGACAAGAATAAACTTTTTGCTTCAACCTGTCAACAGTCTCCACCAGCCCTTCACTTTCCGAGTTAGAACTGCTTCTCAATTTGTCCAGCCACTCATTTGCATGCTTAAGGTGTGACAACGTGAGAGCTAAATGGTTGGTTTGCTCCATCTGTCTTCCTGCATTATCCCTACTTTCCTTGCCCTTCTCTTGGGAGCCAATGGAAAACCCAGCATCTAATGTCTTTTTCAAGTACATCAGAAACCATGATCTTGTTTCATTTAAAAAGACCTCTTTCAGCTCATTGATCTCTTTGGTGCCATCCTCTTTGGCCCATTCTTGCTTCTCAGTTCTTGATAGATTGGTTAAGGGTTTTGGAGTCTTTGACGTGCTTTTAACAGGCATCACACCTGCCGTCTTGCCCGATTTATGTTTTTCTGCCGCAGTTGGAATCTTATATAGTTGAAGTGGTTTATCTTTCGACTGAGTTGTACCATTTGGCTGGTCCATGAGTTGCTGGAGGGCAAAAAATTTGTTCAGTGTGGCATGAGGGTTCTCTGATGATGCAGAAGAGCAGATATTGGCAAACATACTGAAAACCAAAGATGAAGAGGTAATTAGGCATTCATTTCTCCCCCAAAATTAACTACTAATGTGCAAGTTTCTAAATATCGGTTGTGTTGTGGTTTTGTTGCGTTTGTTGATATCGCAGCAAATCGCGGACAAATGTGTGTCAAAGTTTAGATGAAAAAAAAACTCTATATACCTTAGGCATTTAACTGTCATTGCTGCTGCAGATGCTTCTTTTTGGGCTTCTAGTACAACCTGAGAAGCTATTCCCCTATATATCTGCCTGATCTTTATATTGAGGTGATCAGTTTTAGAGTCAGTTTCACAAAGAATATTGCCATCTGATAGAGATCTTTTAATAGTTGACCTACCAAAGTCAAGGAATAGAATTATCAATCTTTCGGCAAAGAAGTCACTCTTTGGGCAGTATCAATTAATATAATAATTCATAAGGGGTACATAATGTGTATTCATTTGCATGCATCCAAATAAAACAAGGACAAGTTGGAAACACTGTCTATATGATATTGCTGTTATACAGATCCTAATTAAAGCCAACATGTCTCAATTTCACTGAAAACCCCATCTGAAGAAAGTAAGGAGCTTTAATTATTGCTAGCAGCAATCTGAGGGGTAAAAACAATACAATTACCATAAACTTAAGTAGAGCAAAGGGGAAAAACATGAGAAATGCTTTCAGTACGCATATACTGATACCAGCACCACCACAAACTACTTAAGAAATTTCACAAATTTAATTTTCATATGTGAAACAACACAAGAAGAAAGGTATTCTGCATTCCTTATATTGTAAAATCATTATAAGTTCTACCCATATGCTTAACTAATATTTTCAATTTGAGAATTAAGCTCTGAACTGAAGGCAGATTTAACCAGGAAAATATAACTGAAATTTGACAAGCATATATCCGTTAACTTCTTGAAATTTAAACATTTACTGGTTATAAAATCTTTCTGGTTTTATATATATAACCCCTAGCTCCCACAGTACTGGTTTTGCCTGTTGCGGCTGAAAATGACCCAAGAACCTGACCAAATATATATCAAGCAGTGTGTAAAATTATGCAACAAGGATAAATATATGGCCAATGTTTGCCCGTTATGGAAACAATTACACATATACTATTAAAAATAAAAAATACTTCTACTTGCCAGTTAATTGCCTTCTGTTTATTGCCATCCAAGTATGTGTAGTTGTAATAACGCTTTAAGGTTCGAATAAATTCTTAAGACTGCATTGCTGCCTTCCATTGACCCCTTTTACTTACGAATATTGAATTTCATTTGCTAGATGGCATTCTCCTGCCTTGTTTAGTTGACACTTTTAAACGTTTCAAACTTATCGGAAGCAAAGTTTTCCAATGTCCATTACGCATTATATTGACTTGACAATATGTTACTATCTCTTAATGGATGAGAGAGAGAAAGAGAGGGAGTGATAAGGAGGGAAATATTATGAGGACTAGTCAATAGATACAAGAATAATGGCACACTGTTATGAAAGTATTGCTTCATTAATCCATCAAGATGCCACAATTTAACTGCCGAATACATTTATTTTGCCTTATTTATAATACAAAAAACATAATAAGCATGTCATTTATTTAATTGAAAACGGTTGGATTATTCTTCAAATAGTGTTTTCAGACTGTATGAGCCAGCAATAGTTTGATTTCCGCTCCATATAAGCTGGGAAACAATCTGATGAGCCATTTCAGTGGGATGAAGCGAGTCAAAAAGCACATATTCGCTAGGATTCTCACATAAGTCATAATCTTTCACTGCTCTCTTACCCCCGCAACTGTAATATCCCTTGTAAGGGCCGCTGCCACAGCATGCCACGCTGCCTTCTTTAAACCCTTTACAACAAACCATCATGTACCAAAATCAGATGAGATTAAATTTTCACTTACTATAAATAATATTTGCAGTCACCTACCATATTTAGAAGGGTTGTTTATAACATCAAAGGTTAAATTAAAATAATTGACGTATGAATATTTAAATCCTTTTAGTTGTTTCTTTAACTTCTCAAGTTCCACAGAAAGCACACTGTTATGTAGTTTGGCTAGTGCTGAAGCTTCTTCCACGCAGGAACCTTTCGATCCATTTACTAGTGCCTTCACGAATGGAACACAACCCACAGCTGGCAGGTTAAAAACCCCAAATTTCCTCCCTCCTGTCTTGTGTATCCCCTAATGTTTCATATTAGATAAAACAGTAAGAATGGTAGAAAATTGAACTTTGATTCTAGAATTCCACAAGCTGTAAGAAACTTCTACATACCTTGATCACAGTTGTAAGATTACCAACTACCATGTCTATATATTTCTCAGTAGTGTGTGTACTACTCGAATTTTCTGACAAAGAGATTTCATAATCATTCCCTCCAATGCTAATCAAGTAAACAGCTTTGGCGAGCAGAGTTGTGGTTTCTGCATCTCCTAGGTCCTGCCTCAATACCTTGCTGACTTTCTTGAAATAACTTAGTTGAGTTTTTAGATCTATCACCTGAAATTAAATATCAATATGAACAATGATATATGAAGACCTTTTAATTAAGTACAAACACCTATTATTTTTCATTATCCTTTTTCCTACGATCATATAATATCACCTATATATCTATATTTTTCTTCACTAATTTTTTATCTTACTAGGTGTCAAATAACAAATAGTGTCGTACAAACCATGCTCATATTAAAATAGATACCATAGACAAGTACGGTTGGATATAAAAGTGAATGACCAAGTCAAAAGAGTACAATATTCATAATTAGTTAACAATTTTTTTTTATAAGCACTTAATTAGTTAACAATAACATACAACAGAGTAACAGACCAGTCCTTGATGGGTTTCAACCAAAGCCCCAGCTCCTCCTGATGCAAAATTCACTCCATCAACGTATTGTTGATTACCAGGAAAAAGATATGGTTGGATTAGAGGCAACTTAGCATACTCAGCTGCAATAAAGTTCTCATATTATCGTAGGTATAGAAGCAGTAAGGTATTGCTAGTTGCAGTTAATTAATTAAGCTCATAAAACAAAAATTACCTATGAAATCTGGAATCACGCGACCATCAGAAAATCTACCAGTTGGATACTTAAAGAAGGTTTCCCCATATGGAGAGTAATTTGCCTGATTATCAGCAGTAGTATTGATGTAATTATTGTTTCCAACATCAAATAATGAATCTCCAAATACAAATAATGCAGCGTTTTCTTTTGGCTGGCACATATCACCAAGGCAGCAAGTTGGAATCAGTATGCCACAGCATACAAAAAGAACTAGGAAACTGAATTTTAGACTTGCCATCTGAGTTTCACTTCAATTTTCTAATGATCTCAACAGTAAGCAACTTGTGTTTATAAAGGCCACTTTTTTTTTATCAATTATAATTATAAAGGCCAGTTTGACCTCATGGAATAAAAATTAAATTTCATCATTATGTGAATAAACAATTAAATGTTGAAAAGGTATTGTGGAATTTTGTGAGTTCCTTCCTTAAGACTTAAGAATACCCACAAGTGTACAAATCGTATATTAGCATATAGTTGAATAAGGACGAGAATCGAGCCTGTAAAGACTAAGTTTAAGATAAATAGTTTCCCTAAACTGATTAATAAATTTTTTAATTGAGATGCATAGAAAAAATTAAACAACCAAAACAAATAATAAATTTAATTAACATTTTGGTTATATAATAAATATAATTTATAATCAATTGAACTAATTAAACGGTAATTCACTTAAATTAATTAAAATTGTAACTATACCAATTACATTATTTCAAAATAATTTATCTCATCAACATATAATAAAATGGCTTAAATAACCTTTGGTCCATATAAAATGGGTGCTTTCTTATTTTAATCTTGCAAATTTTAAAAATTTTAAGTTTAGTATCTGCCATTAACTCATAATATAATGATGACAATAATTCATTGACTTGTCACATTATAAAATAGTAACAAAATAATTATGTATAATTTTTTTTTAAAATTGTGATTTTAGATCTTTCTTAAATGTGTTTTGATGAACATATGAAGATTTAAAAATAGATGAAGATTAAAAAAAAGTTACCAAAAAAAATTACACATGACTAATATATTAGATTTCTGATGATATGATAAAACTGTCGACATTATCATTACATAATCAGCTATTAATTAATATTATTATTTTACAACAGGAAACAAAAAATAAAATAAAATCAAAATCAGACTTAAAATCTTTAAAACACTAAATAAACTTATTTTATAGGATAAAAACAATATCTAAGCCAAATAAAAACCAGGTGTTTAAATCTTAAAATAATTATTATAAAAAACGATGTATCGGGTAAGAAATCATAACTGATATTTAATTATTACCACCAGTAATTAAATAACATAAATAAACTGAATGGTAAAAAAAACTTAAATAAATCAAAAAAGGTAGAAAAAAGTAATTTAATTTATCTAGAAATTTAATAAACATCAAATTCTAGAATTCAGTGATAACATTGGGTTTAGGCAACACTCCTTTTTTTTGTCTATTTTTTAAACCAACAAAACAACTTATTAGAGAACATAACGAATTAGTCTAAAATCAATTAGTTTGGCTTTTTTTATTATTCATAGAAATCCAACATATATAATTACTAAGAAATTTACAAACAATTAATGTATATTGATCGACTAATTTAATTAAACCTCCTTAGAATATTAGTCTAGATTGTTTTTTATTTCATATTTAATTGAAAATTCTTTTAATCAAATAAAAGTTCTATGTTAATTTATAAGCCCACGCAAATTGACATTGTTTAATTTTTTTAACATATATAGAATATATATAACATTTTATGTTAATTAAAATTGTTTTATGTTAATTATTTTTTAATTGGGGAGTATTCACAATGCATTCTTTAATACATCCATTTTAGCACACTCTTTTATCATTAGTTAAAACTATATAAATCACAGATTAGACTTAATAAATAAGAAGTGAACTTTATAAAAATTTATAATTTTTAATAAGTTTCAGTCAATAATTAAGAATGCGTTAAAAAGAGTATATTAAAAAATATGATGGTAATAATTCTCTTTAAAAACTTTTCAATATTTACATTAGTTTATCAGTTTATATATTATTAAGCATGTATTTAAATATTACCAATTCAGTCAGATTCAATGTCAATTTGATTATAATTAAATTAAGGCTTATATAACTTTTTTAGATGGTTGATCAATTTTCAATTTTACTTTTTGCGCCACTCATAAAAACAAGTTTTGTTGTTAACCGCCCGTTTGTACGTTGTTGATCAAGGATTTACAGTGCTTTGGGATCCCTCACTTGTGTAAAAAAGATGGTGGTTATAACTCATTTTTTACGCTTTTGTATATGATTGTAACCCACTATACCAAATTATCTCAAGTAAAAGTAAAACATGGAGAGTCTACCAGTTACTTAGATTGGTGTATTCTTAATTTTTAAGTCATTAATAAATTGAATTAAAGATTTGAGAGATGAAAAATTAAAAATAAATTGACATAAAATTAAACTAATTATTTAAAATAGACAAGAGCAAAAAGAAAAACAAATACTTTGAGAGATGTGATGCAAAGGTTGATCGAGAATGTAAATATAATGGGGTTTAACTTATCAAAATTACTCTCGATATATTGTTAATTATTTTTCTCTATTTAATATTATTCCAATTATCATCTATATCTATTCATTTACTCTAACTATGATTCCTCACGTGAAAAAGTTTAATTTATCTAATGTCTCTCCTAATCCAAGAATAAACTAGTTAAAATTGCATTATGAATAGAAATGCATAAAATAGACTAAATAATATTATTTTATCCTTAGATATGAATCATTTTGACGCTCTTTCTCAGTTCTTATATGATAAACATTTCTCAATATCTAAATCCTAAAACATATTATGAATATGGGTGATCAAACCACAACCAATAAATTTAAACACAAAAAAGAGACAATGAAATAGAAGTAACATTAAATAGATAATAGGAAACAAATTACATCACGAGCGTTTGGTTGCTAGGCTCAATAATGGGAGTTTAGCTTCTCATTATCATGAGAGACTTTACAATCGTAAAAGGGTAATAGGAAGTGAAGATGATAGAGAGGGATGAAGATGGAGGGAAAGAATGACTCCTAAGAGTGGATTCCCCATCCTGGTCTTTGCTTTCTATGGAAAACTCTAATCTAGTGGATTTTGAGTGTCTAGTTGTGTGTTTTTTTCCTTTACTTCCTCCTCTTTGTAGGTGAAGTTTGTTTAAAATTTATGCAACCTCACGCTTAGCGAGTGAGTCGGTGGTTATGCGCACGCTAAGCACACCTTCATGTGATATCTGGCTTTTCCATGTAATTTCTTTATGTTGAGCAAGAATATTTCATATCTTCAGTTTCTCTTTCAAGTTTTATTTTGTATTTCTATATCAAATGTAGCACCAAAATAATATAAATTCATCCGTTTAAACTTCTACTAGACAAAATTTTAGATAATGCTGAAATTCTAATTATTCACACAAAAAAGAGTAATAAAAAAAAACCTAATAATTTTTATGACTTAATCATAAAATATATATATATATATATATATATATATATATATATATATATATATATATATATATATATATATATATATATATATATACTAGACAAAATTTTAGATAATGCTGAAATTCTAATTATTCACACAAAAAAGAGTAATAAAAAAAAACCTAATAATTTTTATGACTTAATCATAAAATATACATACATACATATATATATATATATATATATATATATATATATATATATATATATATATATATATATATATAACGGTTATCAACGATCACTTTTTTTATTGGGTTTAACTCATTTTATTAATAATAACATAATCAATACAAAGAGGAATGTGCTCAAATACTTGAGGACAAGTGAAAAATCTAGATGTAGTAGATATGAGCAATTATAACTTCCGATTACATTTATTCTGCCTTTTAGTACAAATAACAATGTCAGGGTCTCCGATGTAGTTTATAATAACATGGTTGGATTATTCTTGAAATAGTGTTTTAAGATTGTATGGGCCTGCAATACTTTGGTTTCCACTACACATAAACTGGGAAATAATCTCATCAGCCCTTTCAACTAATTCAGTGTACTGTGAATATAAAAGTTACTATCACCTTTTTTATATATAAGACTCTTCAATTCATTCATATTTTTTTTAAAAAATAATTAATTTAATTAATTACATTAAATTTATCAATTATTTATATTCCTCTTCTAAAATTATCCTTTATTTTTCTCTCCACTTAATTATTAATTCTTATCAAAAAGTAATTAATGTCTAGAGTGATAATGTTGTAATTAATTAAAAATATTATAGGATAAAAATAATTAATGCACTAAACTTTTAAAAGAGATTGTTATAAAAAAAGGGACAAGTGAAAATGGTTTTATATACATGGACGGTAGTAGTGATTAAGAGTACAGCATTCAATTTCATCCTTAATTAGTTAACAATAACATACAACAGACCAGTCCTTGATGGGTTTCAACCAATGCCCCAGCTCCTGCTGAAGCAAAATTGATTTCGTCGATGTATCGTTGATTACCAGGAAATAGAAATGGTGGGATCAGAGGCACAAGGTATTGCTTGCTGCTAATTAATTAATTAAGCTAGTAAAACCAAAATTCTTATATATACCTATGAAATCTGGAATCACGCGACCATCAGAAAATCTACCAGTTGGATACTTGAAGAAGGTTTCCCCATACGGAAAGAAATTTGCATGAATATCAGCAGTAGTATTGATGTAATTATTGTTTCCAACATCAAATATTGAATCTCCAAATACAAATAATGCGGCGGGTTTTTTCGGCTGGCATATTTCACCAAGGCAGCAAGTTGGGCTTACAAAAAGAACCAGGAGGCAGAAACTGGATTTCGGACTTGCCATAAAGGCCAGCCAGAGTATCTGCTTCCTCCCTAAACACATATCACATCACATTGATAAATAAAAGAGAACTGTGAGGCCATGCAAGACTCTTATAGCTAGCTGTTTGTAATCGAAAAGCTTTAGATGTCAGTTAAATAAGTGATACGGTGGTCAAGATGCTCCTCTTTTCTTGAATAATGACAATTGAGTTACTGACAAGCGTTTCAGTCGTTTGTGTGTTATATGTTTGTTTGGTGTAATCAACATTACTGTCATCTTTCAACGTTTCACTTTCTTAATTTCGCTCAAAAGTATGTAGGCCATGACACCATACAGAGAGACAAATAGCATGGGAATGAATTGTGCAAATAAAGCTTGACCGATGCAGATTATCTTTCAAGTCTAAAAGCCTTGATTTTCGAATATAGACAGAGTCATTCTGCGCATCACTTTTTAGATTTGTAAGAAAATTCAACATTACAAAGTTTCAACTTAAATGTGACTCAGTCACAGCCACATGAAAAGGCAAAAATCTAGAAAAAACAAGTAAGCCGAAAGGCAAAAGCACAAAGTGATGAGAGTTGTTTAACTTTACACATTCACATTGAGGTGGATTTGACAGAGGGGCCTGGCAATGGGATTATATATAGACAGATGAAGCGCAATTCAAAGAGATGGATCTGGATTTACTGAGAACAGAAGCCTGATACAAATTTTACAGGTATATATGGGTTTCAGTCATACTTACTAAGAAGTAAATAAACCAAGTTCAACAAACTAAAGTACATACCAGGTCACTCTTACTGATTTCGGCACCGAAAACTTCATTTCTGAAAAAAGCAAGCTCTGTTAAATTACCGCAATCTAGTGCAATCTGCAAAATTACAATCAGTAAATAACATTCCACCCCCCTTCATCTATGTACAGCTCTATAATTGATGCCGGTGGATATTTAAATAATAATCATACACATGGAAATAAATCAATATAAACAAGAAATAAGGTAGAGTTTTTTTTGGTAGAAATTAAGTATTGTATGTAGCTCAAAATATAGTTGAATCCAAAAAAAAAAATGGAGAATTTAAAAAAGAAGAAAGGCAGAACTAACCTTAACTACAAAAAGTTTTATATGAAGTACCCACACGTGGGCTCTAACATCCCCCTATGATGTTCATCCGTGCCATGTTTTGCTATGATATTTCTTGTAACGATGTGTTGGCGACGATTTTGGTGAGATTGACACTTTGCAATAAGACACGGGATGGTACACTCACATTTTCACTGTGAGGAGGTTGAAAAAACCAAGTAATTCTAATAGTTCCTATATGCAAACCTTCATGATAAACAAGAAACCTTGATCAACTAAAACCTATGCCAAACTTATTATGATTTTCTGCATTGAGGGTTAAGGAGATTACAGATGAAACCAGCAGAGTTAGATTTGAACGATCATCAATCTTGTAAAAGTTTATATTAACCTCCCGAACAGAGAAAACAGGCTTGAGGGGTCTAATGATGAGGATCACAAAAAAGAGTGGCTAATCCAACCACCATGCATATGATCAAAAGGAAGAAACAGCATTTCTTGAAAGAAAAGACGGGATTCTAGGTGGAAACATGCATTGCAAATAATCATTCTTGAGTTTCGGCGGGCTAATTAACCCTTGGTGTCTGTTTGGTTCGCTTACATTGTTAATCAATTAAGTGGTACTGCTTCAACGTGAAGGACGAATGGGATGTCTTTCTTGGACAGTAGCACTCAGTTCTTATTTTCTAAATTATATAGGCCAAAACCTTTTGAAGAGAAAACCTGTGCTGAAAGAAAGCAACAACTTTTTTTGTTTAACAAAAACAGGACTAATAAGATACTCAAGATTCAATTCAAGACAATGATGGCTTCCCTCCTGTTATATAGCAACACAACCTCTAACAATTCTTTACTAGTCAAAGTTACGATGCAAAGTGTGTTATAAAATAGAAAATGTGTTGCTACAGTCGCATACCAAATCTTGAATCAGCTAAAGGAGCGAATTTCTACACCATATATAAAGACCAGCATGGAATCAAACGCAGACAATAGGCTAGCAATAGATTTTTGTACAAGACACATTGTGACACACTAAATATCATACGATGGAACGCGGAACTAACATTTAACATGAGCAGTAGGCTGGGGTGAAAGAAGTTAAGTGATCTCTCGGAGGCATATGGTTTAGTTTGACATCACCTATTTAATAAGCTACAAAATTTATTTTATTTTTATCAGAGACCATTAATCTTTAATGTGAGATAAAGTATTGGTAAGGGCATTCAAGTACAATATTATAAGTGTCGTAATATTTATAAAATCAATCATTGATAAAGTATTTAGCTGCAATGGGCAAATTTTTGGGAGGCTTTTGAAAAAAGAAAAAGACATGAGCTTGAGCCACAATCAATAATACTCTATAATTTGTTCAATACTCAAGGTTTAATACGCACCTTATATGTGTAACTAAAAATATCTTTGTTTCATGCCAAGAGAACACTGTAATGATCGTAACATAAATATTCACGTCACTTCGTACTTATACGCAACGGGGTCCTGAATTCGAGCACGTAAGAACTTTAGTTCGGTAAACTTCTCCATCTCCTCCGAACCAACCTAACAGAAAATTATTGAACACATAAGCCATACTAATTAGTAGTTGTCTCTTTCAAATTCTATAATTGCATATCTTTAAAAGCTCAATATTGTGTAAGGCCTAGTTACCCGTATATAGGATTAAGGCTAAGTTTTAACTTCTTACTTACCTAAAGCTTTTAAATTATAAAGTCCTATAAGTTTTTATGAAAAAATGTTGATTAATTCTGAAATTTTGAGATTAATTAATTAATCAAAAGAAAAATAGGTTAAACACTAATAATATAAAATAATTTTACATTATTATCAAATCACAACATAAAAATGAACGTTACATTAGAAGAATATATATTTTTTTTTTTTATCCATCATTTACCATTACGATTTACGATATTAATAGATCGTGCGTAGCACTATCAACAGCGGAGTTTCTTCTACTGTCGTTGATAACCTGACATGGGAGCTTTTCCAATTATTATCGTGTTGATATTCTTGTATCAAATGCTGCACATGAATAATAAAATCATCTATCCTTTTTGTTTGAATAAAATGAAACCTACAGTGCGAATCTTGTAAGACTTGGTGGTTAGGTTAGACTTGTGGAGGAAATCCTCCACGAAAACACAAACAATTTTTTTCCGCGTCTCCAAATCCCCCTAATCCCATGGTAAGCACCTGAAAATAGAAGTTTGTTGTCATTTTTTGTCAATGTGTTTTTAAAGTTTACCGAAGACAAGCCACTATCTTGAATCAAGACCCGGTCCAAACCTAACCCTTCTAATCAAAGGAATTAATCTCTGATCAATGCATGAGCATGAGCATGAGCATGAGCATGAGGCAGCCATATCTGGTCAGCACCAATTGCCCGCCTCACCAGCTGATGCTTCCCACACCGTTTACATTTTGATCATATATAGTGCTCTTTTTCATCCTTCAAATTTAGTCATGAGAGGATAACCATAGAGAAACAACCCAGTTAAAAATTATCAGCAGCCAAGATTGTTTCACAGATCATATATAATCACCCTCGAACATCAATCGAGATTCCCCAAAACTAAGGTCTTTGACAAGGCAAAGAGCACCTAAATAAATTGTTTTAACTCCATCTTCAACACAGATGACAACCATTCCAGAAGGCAACAGAAATGGAAATAACATTCTTTTTTTTTCAGACACATGGAGATGTGTCCAACAAGAGAGCAATAAATGCAACAAAAACCAAAAACAAAATTAATGAACCCAGAAGGAAAATGAAAAATAATTTGTAGCTTTATTTATACACAGGAAGACCAAAGAAAAAGCTGTTCAGAAAACTCCGCTAGACATGGAAGGAATGTCATCAAAGCTCCAAAGGTTCATGAGGTTTCCACCATCCTGAGTTGTGTCACCAGATAGCAAGGATTCCAACGAAGTATCGCCCCAGCTCCCTTCAAGATAAGCCATCTGAAAGAACTTCAACTCAGATTCGATATCCACACGCTCCTCAGAGAGTCTCTTTGCAGAATCATCTTCCATAGATACCACATTCTGAGAGTTAGGCTGCTGGTTGGCATTTTGCACAAAATGAGATTCACAATCCAAAGGAGCAGAAAGCATGGATGAGATCTCAGGAGTTTTGGGGCCCTGTTCACTCCACCCAAATGAATTACTCCCCTGATCTGAACTGAAGTAAAGGGTGACATCATCAGATGACGGAAGGGATGTGAGCCCATTTCCACTTCCAGGGAAGGAAGCCATGTTAGCATACTGATTAACTAGGGGTTTCTGTTCCACCAGATCCATGTGATTGTTGCCAGCACCGAACTTGTGACTCAGATTTTCCTGTGGATTTACCTTGGAACGTTTTACAGAAGTACCTGGTGCCTCCTCAGGAAAATTCACCTTGGCTTTCTTGCCACGAATCCTCCGTGCTTCAGCATCATAAGCTCTTGCAGCTTCTTCAGCAGTGTTGAAGGTTCCAAGCCAGACACGAACCCCCTTTCTAGGATCCCGAATCTCAGCTGCCCATTTTCCCCAAGGGCGTTGACGGATTCCCCTATACTGATTTTTCCTCTTCCTATTTGCAAATTTCTCAGCTCGAACTTGGAATGCCACAGATTTCGCTGTGGTAGACCCTTTAATATAATTGGAAAAGTGTAAAAATCGCAGTAAGAACAGAGACATTCAGAACCATTAAACAAAGAAAAAATAAAAATAACATCATAGCACAAACACGGATCATATAACCATTTTTTAGCCAATTCTCCCAAAAAACCCTGAGGATATTAGAAGTCTCAAAAAGGAGAATGAAGTCAGAGATGATAGCGCCTCCACACATCTCTCTCAGAGACTCGAAGAATAACAAAAGCGTCAGTTTTGGTTGAATGCAAGTGAAGGCTATTCTGTATTCTCTGATGTCGGTAAATGGAGAAGATCAGTGAGCAGTGTTACTATTATGCCCTTGCCGCAGTCCGGTTTTCTGAAGTTTTTGATACCGGAAATAATATTTTTATTCTTAAAATTAAAATTATAATTAGCTGATAAATATGTTTTTAAAAAATATAAATATAAAATTTAATGCTTGAAAATGTTTAGGGAGTGTTTGTTGGATTTTTGAAAATATTTTTAATGAAAATAAAAATAAAAAACAATCAAATGATAAAAATAATAAAAATTTATTTTTATATTTTCAATTCAAGACAGAAAATACGATGACAAAGAATATAATTTTAAGTAAATTTAAAAATATTGAAAAAGTAAGTCAATAATATGAACCAAACATAACAAAAATATCGGTCAACTCTACAAGTTTCAAAAATATTTTTGGAGATCAAAACTGAAAGGGATATACCGTAGACATAATTGTGAATGCTAAATTTAAAATAATAACTGAGAAACTTTTAGTGTGTCAATTGCAAAAGGAAAATGACTAATTATGTCAGGGTCATTAAAAAATGTGCTTAATAACAATAAGTTTCATATTACTGATCTCCAATTTATACATACGGCATCAACAGCTGCCTCAGCTGGACCCCTTAGGGTAGTTGGAGAAGATTCAATTTGGCGACGTATCCTTGTTCAGGAGCTATTAGATGAGGTTCATACCCATCAGCTTCCGTAGTAAGTTTCCTTATATTTTCCATCTAAAGCTGCTTATCAAACTGCAGCCTTTTTAAGACAGCGGGCAGCAAAGTGTGGGAGATGAGAAAAATGACAAACGTATGACAACAAATACTTACTTTAGGGAATAAGTGTTATGTTTTGTAAAAAAAATTTCTTTTGAAAACGAAAAAAATGAACAAATACTAAAAGAATTATTTTCCAGACAGTTTAGGAAAATCAAAGGTCATTAAATTTACATATAATAAATATGTCTCCATATTTGTAGTTATGTAAGTAATTTTTTTATTGACAAATTTGTGCATATGTGTCACATAGATAACTTTTTTAACAATAATTGAAATTGACAGCACTTTTAATATTTTTGATGACTAAATTTTGTATTTAAATCTTTCAGGAATACATTTGTCAACAAATTATGCTTTCAGAAATAAAAGTGATTATTTACCCACATATTTATTTAATTAATAGTGAGTTTTTTTTACTTATTTAGTACTGACTCAAAATATTTAATTAATAAAAAAATATTTATTATAAAAATTTTAGTACAATTATTAATATTATAAAAATAAGTAAATTTATTGGAATTTCAAATATATTGTTTATTAATAAAAATATTATTAACATAATTTTTAAATTAATTAATATAAAAGTTAACAAACTTATTATATATATAAATTTATAATTAAATAGTAGTATAAAAATTCTTTATACCATCAATAGATATTTATTTAATTATTTATATGTAATAAGGTTTTTTATTTTATTCAGGGAAACATGTAATAAGGTTCTTGACACTATATCTTTAGCTGAATTAAATTTGTTGATACTTTAATTTAATAAATTTATAATTGAAAAATACTATTAATTATTAAGGGGAAAAATCAAGGTAAAAAGGAAAACTAATTAGTCAATGTCTACTTAAGCCAATAAATAATTTAATCAAAAAATTATTCGTACCACTTATCCAGAATTTTCCACAACAAAAAGATCTATAAAAAAGGCTTTTTTTTTCCATATAAACCACAGTTAATAGAAACAACCTTATTCAAGTATACAGAAAGGCAGTTGTACATACATAACTTAAACTCGAAAAAAATTGAATTATTTCTCTCTTTATAAATAATATTACTGGTGAGATCAACAATTACATTATTAATATAATTGAAGAGTTAAAAAAATAATATAAAAGATAAAATAAAATTGCAAAGTAACATATAAAATTGTCTATATTTTTATAAATACAATCAATTATATGTTGCATATTAAACTTCAAGATTGACAATAATGAAAAAAAAATACTACTATTGAGAATGATGAGAAATATACAAATTACGCTAAAAAATAATATATAATAAATTATTTAATAAACTATTAAATTTGCAGTAAAAAAATAAACTATTAAAATCATTTTTAATCATAATCCGTCTATGAATTACTTGTAATATAAAGTATGAATTAATAAAAGAAATTAAATTTTTAATATATCTTTATATTTTACATATTCAAACAAATTAATAAGACGGACTGGCATTATATTCATTAATATAATAACACGAGTAAGATGTGAACACTATTTCTCTTAATGAATAAAAACCAAGATGTGAACATTGTGCTATGAATATGTACACATAAAGGTTGCGGCTAATTACGGTTATACCTCTCATTCTTTTAATAAACTTTAATTTACTATTAATAATACAAACACATAAAATATTAAAGTGAATTTACTTGCACTAGTATTAGTTAAAATATATTTTAAAAATACTTAAAATATGTAAATATTAAAATAAAACTTATATATCAAATGTAATCAAGATAACAAAAAGAAAGTGTGATAAACATTCTCTCTCTTTATGGACGCACATATTCACAATATTTTCATATTTACTTGTCTACTATATGTTTGAACTAATATAACATGATTGTGGGGGACATAAAACATTATACTTGTAAGACAAATTGAGGGAAGAAACATTATATCTCCCTAAAAGGAAATAAATAAATTTTTGAAAAAGAATTTTATATAAAAGAAGAAAATATTAAATTTACAGAATAAATTAATTATGATTAGTTGAATATAACGTTAAATTTAGTAATATTAGGTTTCGGCTAGGGTGAATTAGCTTGTGGGTGATTTATGATGAACAACTTAAAATGACCTGCAATAATATTCAAAACTTTTATATTCATTATTTGATCCCTGATCCACGATTGTGTTCTTCCGTTGGTAGTGATTGATTTCAAAAAGCACCACAATCGCTAGGAGCTATTATGACTATCACAACGACAAGAACGTTGTTGCTTGGGTGTCTGTGTGGGATCATGGCCAAGAAGTGGCGACACGGATGAGGTGAGGCCAGAAGAGGGTACCAGCAGGGAGACATGGTAAAAGAATGACCAAATTGTAATTTCAGGTAAACTTTCTCAACAGGTTGTTCTTAAAGTCAGGCAGGAACAATAAGCAATCAGCCAATGTTAAAGTCAGGAACTAAATTTAATAACTTTTTTATGATATCAAAGAATAAATTTACACGTGATACTATTAATTTCTAAAAGTAAATTGATATAGTATTTTGGTATAACAGGCACAAAACAAAAAAGAACCCGTCCTATTAATGGGATTTTGTCTTGTTTGTCATTATCACGGGGTGAAATTGTTGGTTCACGATCTGGTTAGTAGCTTGGCCTACAAAGATTCATATACATAAAATAAAAAGATTACCGTGTCTGTGCACATGTGCTTGCCAAATCTTTGACCAAGCAAAGTATGGGAAAGAACATACAGAAATGAAAGCATTCAACAAAAATTGCTGTAAAAGGATAGGAATCTTTGGTCCCTTATCCTCGTCCTCCTTTTAACACAACATTTTCTACAGACATTCATTCTTGATAATTTTACAACAAGAAAGAAGGAAATATATATATGTTTGGTACAACAGTCAAACTTCCACCAGGGAAATCCTTCATAGATTCTGCGCTACTATCACAGTATAATAGAACTACTAATTTTACTATAACACAGTCCTAACCAAGGTAGTAAGATGGAAAAAGTGCAAAATTTATAGACCCAAACCAAACCCGAAGGTATTATTAGATTAGATTAGAGAGGTTGCTGCATGGTGACAACCAAGGGACTTGTGACAGTGTGCTTGGCATCCGACCAAACAATGGAACCAGTCTTGACAGTAGAGGTCCCAGGGGAAAGCTTAACTGCCCTGGTTTGCACCCTGACAAGGAAGTTCAATTTCTGACCCAATCTCCTGAAAGCTAGCGTGTCCGGAACCACCGTGACCTCGGTGCCGGGAGGGGGTGCAACAGTGACTTTGTAGAGCGAGTTGGGGTCTCCAACATTGGTGAGAGTTCTGATGAAGTGGGTGGACATGTGCTGCTTTCCATACTGTTGAAAGACGGCAGCTAAGGAGGGGTAATTGAGATTCCCAGAGTGACCAGCACTCCTGGCCCCACTGCAGACAGCAGCCTTTCTGGTGATAACTCGGATGTTGTGGGAGGTGTAGTTGGAATTGCAGAGGAAATCGACATAATCGTAGGTAGAGATGTCATAGACCAGGCCAGGGTTGATGGCCTTGTCGGGATGAACATGGCCAGCCCCATGATCGAAGACGGAGGAAACATTGGCATTGGACTCATCCAGCAGAGGGCCTCCTCCGTTGTCTAGAGTGTAAGCAGTGGTGATGAGGGCAGATCTGATGGCGGCAGGACTCCAGTCAGGGTGAGCCGCTTTCAGAAGAGCAGCCAAACCAGAAACGTGGGGGCAAGCCATTGAAGTGCCAGACAGAATGTTAAACTGGCTCCTGCGCTCGTCAGAGGGAAGCCCGGAAGGGGAAAGCGTACTAGGCCAAGCCGCCAGAATGTTCAATCCGGGAGCTATCACATCCGGCTTCAGAATCTCAGGGGACTCCGGGTTTGGCCCTCTGGCCGAAAAAGATGCCACCTTGGGCGCTGGTTTAATCCCGAGCCTTGTGCCCTTGAATATTATGGTTGCCGTTGCTGGTGTCCGCAGCTGTGCGGCGAATGCCATGTATCTCCTAAGCTCGTCCCCTCCTTCAGCACCCACGGAGGTCGCCGGGAGGACTTGGCAGTCAGCCACCAAGCCTTCCCCGTCCAAGGGTCCATTCGTCAACACCATTCCAACCCCTCCGGCTTTCTTCACCACTTGGCCTTTGGCTGCTCTTGAATTGACGCCTCTCTCACACACAACAATCTTCCCCCTCACAGACTTGGGATCCAACGAATCTTCCAAGCAAAGAGAGGAAGAGTAACCATCCGAACCCGCATACACCAGAGGATAGAGCCGACCTGGAGTCAGACCCGGTCCACCGTACACACTCATCCCGCCAATCACCTTGCCGTTCCCCAGCACAACATCCGCCGGGAAATCTCTGTCTATGGTTCCGGCGCCCACAGTGGTGACCCAGGGTGCCACATTGGTCACCGTGAGGCCGCCGGGACCGCCGTTACCCGCCGAGGCAGACACGAAGACGCCAGCCTCGGAGGCTCCGAAGGCCCCGACGGCGATGACGTCGAGGTGGTAGGGCACCACCACGCCCCCGACGCTGAGGGAGACCACGTCGACGCCGTCGGCCACGGCGGCGTCGAACGCGGCGAGGATGTCGGAGTCGTAGCAGCCGGCGTTCCAGCAGACCTTGTAGACGGCGAGGCGAGCCTTGGGAGCCATCCCGGCGGCCATTCCTTTGGCGTAGCCCATGGTGGAGGCCGGGAAGACGTACCTGCCGGCGGCGATGGAAGCCGTGTGGGTGCCGTGACCGTCGGAGTCTCTCGGGGAACGGGACTCCAAAGTGTCGTTCATTTTGCCGTTGGTGGCTTCGTAGCCAGCGCAGAAGTAGCGAGCTCCGATGAGTTTCCGGTTGCAGGAGGTGGGGGGAAAGTCTTTAGCAGCAACGCAGTGGCCCTTCCACTTAGGGGGAGGGAGAGCGAGATGACGGTCGTTGAAGCTCTGGCTCTCGGGGGAAATGCCGGTGTCGATGACTCCGATGACGAGATCGGAGCCGAAATCGGTCTCCTTGAGAAGGCCAGCCCTGTCGGCAGTGTTGAGGCCCAGGAACTGAGGGGAGCGGGTGGTGTGGAGTTGGCGAAGCTGTTCGGGAATGAGGCTTATGACGTGGGAGAGTGACTGAAGCCTGTTTGCCTCGGCGGGGGAGAGCCTTGCAGAGAAACCGTGGAAGACAGTTTGGTATGTGTGAAGAATGGAGGCTGTGCTGTCGGCAAGGGCAAGGGAAGACTGGTACCAGTGCCTGTGCGTTGGGAAAATGGAAGGCTTGGCTTCTTGCTGGACTTGCACTATGTATGTTGTCTTCTTTTCTTCTGATGCTGTGCCCAAAGAGAGCAGAAACAACAGAATCATGATACGAGAGTGGGAGTAAGCCATTGAATCAATTAGATGATACGAGACTCAGCTTCAGCTCAACACAATTCCTTTTTAAATAATATACACTATTACAAGCCTCAATTATCATACACAAGTAGTAGAGCTGTCAAAACGGGCGGCCCGGCCTGTTTCGGGCCGGCCCATTCGGGCTTCGGGCTACATCGGGCCGGGCTAAAAAGCCCGGATGAAAAACGGGCTAGGAAAAGTATGGCCCGAGCCCGGCCCGGTACGGGCTTTCGGGCCAGCCCACATTTTTTTCCTTTTTTTTTTCTTCATCCAATGTGTGTGCTTAAATCCAAGCTGGAAACATATTACTGGGCAACCACACCTGGATCATGGAGCCTTCCACCTCTCCATAAATCATTATGGACACTCCAATTATATAATTATATAATACTGTGTAAAATTGAATTCAACTATTTTGCAACTCACTTAGAATCAAAGTATGATCAAAGTGAAAGCTGGATGTTCATAAACAATACAGGTAATAACATCCTGTCAAAATTACTAGAGCAAGTGGCCAGTACTGACTACTGAGAAGCATAAGGTACAACAGGATTTCATACATATATTAACCAACAGTTATATCAAACACATTCAAATTCTTACATATTAAGAGACAATATGTATATCCACCTATATATTAGTGCTGGTGCAGCAGCAAATACAAGTGGCCAGTAATGTGTTTTGTTTGTGTGGGCTGTGGGTTGTGTTTTTGCATTGGCCCAATTACTTTTTTTTATTATTTATTCGGGCTGCGGGCGGCCCATGGCCCACTCGGGCTAGCCCATATTTTTTTGCGGGCTTTATCGGGCCGGGCTAAAAAGCCCGGATGTTAATTCGGGCTGGAATTTTAAGGCCCAAGCCCGGAAAAAAATCGGGCCATTCGGGCCGGCCCATTCGGGTCGGCCCATTTTGACAGCTCTAACAAGTAGTCGAGATTAACTTTTAGACTTTAGTGAGAGGCCCTTATAATTGTCAATGAAATTGATGAAACACAGACAAAAGATATGTGTAAGGACAATTGCCTGATATTTATTAAACAATATTTTATTATGTAAAACATTTCTCATGAAACATTTTTTCTTTTTGGAGAATTATGCTATTTTTAAGTCAAAAAGTAAAATTATTTACTTTTTATAAATCATGATTGGGCTTTTGGATATGTTCAATCTTATGAACACTTTTGGACTCGCCAGCGTGCTCGGATTAATTTCATAGTGAGAAATAATTAAATATTTTTATGGTGAAGGCATAAAATAAATTATTGTTTTTACTTTTTAACTGTTTCACCATAATTTTATGAAATAAAATTATTTTTTACGTGTTATCCTGACACTGACAAACATAAACTCAAAGTGATAGAGGCATCTTGTGAAGGGATGGCGCGATTCGTTCACAGAACTATGAGTGGGATCATTCCTTCCGACCTCAGCTCAATTAACAAAGCTTTAGGTAAATGTATTACTAGAACATCGAATCTTATTTGAGAAAGTAATGTTTTCTCAAAAGTTCCGGTGCCTTAAGTCCTACCACATTGCTTTCTTCCTCCTCCCTTATCAAACATGGGTCACAATCCCCTACATGGTAACAGGTTTTGGCTTTTATCTGTCGTTGATTTACCTTTTTTACTGCAAAAATGAGTCATACAAATTCATTCCACATTCTCTTTTACCTCAGGCAAAAGAGGGAAGAACTTGGATCGATCTTCCTCTGTCCAAGTACGTGTTGCAATTTCAAGGGTGAAGGAGAAAAATAACAAGTTTGTTTCGTCTTACTGGTCCCCCACCATGGTAACTTTTGGTTCAAGATTTTTGAGACTAAAAAGAAACAACAGCACGACAAGAAGGGCCAGCAAAGTCCACCCTATTCAAGGAAGATGATGATTACACAAGAATAATGTTATTTTTTATAAGATTCATCTACTATATTTTTATATTTCAAAAAAATATTAAACAAAAACAAACATATTTAATGATTTAAAATATAAATTAAATTACTCATTTGATCCTTATAGTTTAAAAGTGATTTTTTTAATAATCTTTATAATCTTTATAGTTTATATTTTAATTCTCTTTTAGTCTTGAAAATAATAGTTTTAGTTCCTATAATTTGTATTTTATTTATCTTTTAGTCTTTACTAAAAAAATTATATAAAAATAATTAGTTACAAATAAGTTATAAATTATTAACTATTTCTTTTATTACAAATTATCTTACGATAAATTAGTTAAGAATTACTTGTTAATATTTTTGTAATTAATTATAATTGATAATATTATTAAAAAAAATTAAAATATAAATTATAGACAAAAAAAAATCACTTTCAAAATATAGAGACTAAAAAAAAATTAAAATACAAATTATAAAAATTAAAACAACTTTCACATTAAAGGAACTAAAAGAGAATTGAATTAAAATATAAATTATAAGGATCAAAACATAATTAAAATGTAAATTATATGAATTAAAAAAAATACTTTTAAATTATAAGAACTAAAAAAGTATAAATCATACAATTATAAAGATCAAATGAACAGCTAAATCTAAAATATATAAAAGTATTTAATATTTTCCATCCAATAAATAAAATTTGTAAAAAAAAAGACTTTTGTCAACTTTTATAAAATTAGAATATACAACTTGAAAACTACTTAAAACGTGTTTTATAAGTCATTACTTATAAGCATTTTTTATTGGCTTATAAGTTAATTTGACCAAAGAAATCGCGTTGTGCTTCGAAATTCAATCAAAGAATTAACAAATTACGTGTTGCACACATACGCAATGCCTGATACTAAAACCTATCCCCAATTAACTGAAACAATACACGTGCTTGTCACAAAATTGTTTCATGTGAAATACATGATCTTGAATTGAAGGCAACATTTTTAAATGGATTACTATAAGTATAGCTGGATAAGCTCATCACTAACGACAGATGGAGTAAGAACACCTAAATCTGTGAAAAGCAGAGTCAGGTATTGAGGAGGGGTGTAGTCCCGCGCGGACCTTTCAACCTCAACCTTGGATGGAATAGGTACGCCAAAATCAATAGGCCGTAACGCAGGGGCTAAATCCTTTTGGTCGAGAGGGTAAAGGCGGGCAAACTGCAGTGTAACACAAACAAGACAACATGTAACTACAGAACATAAATTCCTAATTTGTCAAAAAAGGATATGAATGCATTCAAATGTACCTTGTAGCTCTCAGCAGCGACATAAACTGGTTTATTCATACTGTGTGCAACCAATGCTATTTGATAGGTCCCCATCATGTTGATTATGCCCCCACTTTCGACAACTCCATCTGCACCCACAAAAACCATGTCCACCTCATCCATAGTATATGCAACAGCAGAATCTATTAGAAGTTTCACAGGAACATCAAGCTTGGCCAGCTCATTCGACAACCGCAAACCTGTTCGGTCTGGTCTTCCCTCTGTGAATTTGTAGACACAAAGGTTGAAGTGCAGACCACAATGAAGATGCCAAAGATACATACTCCACCAATTTAAAATGGGATTGATGAAGAAAATTATGGTGACTAAAATTTGAAACCAAACTTCACAGGCAATATCAGCAACAAGGCTTTATATCACTACGTGGGGATGTTTCTATGTATCAATCAAGTCAGTAATCATGAAATTGAAATTAAAAAAAAAATGACAAGGGCCTCACTTGTAATTTGGATTTTGGAAGGAAGGTGTTTATGGTGAGCCAGTTTAGTGGCTTATAAGTTTATTTGACCAAAATAAGTTTAGTTTGTTACTAGTTTTTTAGCCTATAAGCTACTAGTTTTTCTTTTTCTATTTTTATCCTTACTGATTTACTTAAAATCTCTTTTTTAACCCTTTTTCTCATTTTTAAAAATCCTTTTGCCTAGTGCCTACCGTATCCCTCTCAGTCTCTCAATTTTAGAAATAATGAATTGTTTATATATAAAGTTATAACCAAATAATTTAATGTCTTTCTATGTCATTGTACATTTATCAGTTAGTTCATTAGCTAATTTCACCAATTTACATGTAATTCAATCAGCTGCTTAGGTCCTAATTTATAATAGATTATAAGCTTTCAATTAACTTTTTAATTTTCAGCTGGGTTATGAACTAGTTTTGCTTTTGCCAAGACAGTCTAAAGATGAAAATGAGGCTTGTGTTACATATAAATAATGAGAGTAAGAGGGCAAAAACCAGTGCAGAAGACCCGAAATAGTTTGTTATTTTGTGCAGCAAGTTTCAGGACTTCAAAGACGACTCTGGAAAAACCATGAACCAAAATTGTACAGCCATCAAATATAAAATCCTGACTCAACATTGCAATAACTTTGCGGGCCTGCAAAAAGAAAGAAAGGAAAATGGGCAAGAGAGTGAGGAAAGAAAAGAAAATTAGAGTGCAGCGAGAGTTGGAAGTTGCCTTGTAGGAGATTTCCCCAAACTTCTCAGCACGTTCGATCAAGCGAGACTTAGCGGAATTGAAGTCTTCATACTCTAAAGCAGAAGTGCGAGTGACATATCGCATAAAGAGATCACAGCCGGCTGTCAAAGAGATAGAGGAGGTATCCCAAGACTGCAAAGGAATGAAGAAGAATAAATCATCAGAGAGAGAGAGAGAGAGGGAGAGAGAGAGTTGAACCAATACTTTGAGAGAATCGGAGGCCTTCTTGAGCTCGATTTCGAGCTGCATCATGGTGGTAGCCTGGCTGGATCTTATGACGGCGGCCAGGGCGCGAATGGCGGCGACGGCCTCGGCCAAATGGGGCTGTTTCCGCCAGCTGTTAAACTGGTCGATGACACTGAAGGGCTTGTCAGGATCGGGGCTGAGTTGAGGTTGAGGTTGAGGTTCGGGGCCAATAGCGGCCTGAGCCTGGGCCAGCCAGTCGCTGGTGACCACGCCGTGGTGCGCCGCTCTGGTCTCATAGTAGGCAGAGATATTAGGGTTTGAGGAGTCCCCCTGGTTCTGCTGCTGCTGCCTGTCCATGATGAATGATGCTGATCTCCACCACATCTCTGATCTTCCCTCACCCTCACCTGGGGTTTTGCTATTGAGTAATCTTGAAAAAATAATTAGGGTTAGTAACAGACTGGTTGAGACTAATTAATTGTAGTGGCTGTCAAAATAAATAATAATAATGATAGAGTTAGAATATTTTGTTTAATGGATTAACTATAAAAATTAAAATTTTAATATTAATATATTAAATTTAATCAATAATTTAAATATTCTTGATAATTGATTATATATAATGAAAATCATAATAATTTAACCTGTTATGAAAAATCATATTTATGGAAATAGAATCATAAGCAATAATATTATATAAATTCATTATTAAAAACTTACTACATTCGTCTCTAAATATAAAATATTTTTTAAAAAAATTGTTTGTGCTATTCTATAAGACTTTTTTTTTAAGTTTCTTTTGCAATAATGGTTTTTTTTTTTTATTGAAATATCCTTAATTATTTAATAATATAAATTAATAGAATGAATTCATTCTCTCTCTTAAGAGTATTGGAACTTATAACTAACATATATTAATTACGTAGAAAGATATTAAATGAAAAGAATAAGACGATAAGTCCTAATAATTTTAAGAATAATTTTAAAGAAATAATATAAATTTTCAATAAATTTAATATTATTAATTAAACTAATCAATTATTTTAAAAAATATGAATTAATTAAAAGAGTCTAATAATTAAAAATAATCTTAGAATATATATACAAATTATATGTGTGTGCAAATGTGTATTTCTTAAGATAGTCTTATATATAAATATTTGAGAGGGCAGGGTAAGGTCACCTTAGCAGTACAAGTGCCTCCGCTCATAAGCACAACTTAAACTTAAACATGTAATGACTGGAGATTAGGACTTGCAATTTTTTATGTATATAATTTTTTTGCTGACTGATTTTTATGTATATAATATTGACTAAGAAGTTTGAATTTAAGATTGTAGGCAAACTATTTAAAACTTATATCATTAATCATTAGACCCATCTTATTAATTTATAGCTTGCATCAAATGTCAGATTCAAACTAAATTTTAGAGTGTTTCATTATTTTTATTTATTGTTCATGTAAGTTAACCTTGTAATAAGTTTTTTTTTTCTTTACTCAGTGCCGGTAACTTTTTTTTTTTTTATAACTTTTCTAATATTATTATTAACGTAACATTAATAACGTGTCATTTAATAACATGTCATTTATGTTAATACGACGTGATATTATACTAACATTACATGGGGTGACATCATCTCACGAGGTGGTGTAATACATGACTGATATTATAATTAATATTTTTTAAAATAAAAAATGTAAACGTACAAGAATCAATACTAAAAATACAAACAGAGATAAAAATGAAAAAAATGTCAACTTATAAAAACTATTTTCATATTTAAACCTTTAAATTGTTAATTATAAATTCAAAATATAATTTATATACTAAAACTATTTACTTATCTTTGCACTCAACAAATTAAAATACTAATTTCTTACTGCAACTATGAAAATGTCACCATGTCTTCTCACTTTTAATCATTAACTTTCTTTCATTTTATAATGTATTTCTATTGTTTTTCTATTATTATTATTTTAATTTTTATTAGCTTATTATGTGATTCGATGGCTCGATTTAAATTAGCTCGAATGTGTAATTGGGATAGTTCAGTTCAAATTGCCAATTTTTCTGTATAAAAAAAATGAATCAATTCAAATCAATTAACATTGATAGTTCGGATAAAAATATCTCATAAGTTTAAATTAACTCGATCTGTGATCACCCTATTTAGTATTTACACTTGGAAAGTTTGGCTTAAAAATAATAATAATAATAATATCAAGTGATTAAGCCTTTTAAATCATAACTTAAAATTACACCATTTCTTTCATTCCGTGAAGAAGGAAGCAACTCTTTGTCGGGTGTTGGTTGAAGGAAACATTGCATTACAATTGAGGTTTCAGTCAGGTACATGTGTTGACATATAGCATGACTTAAACAATGAGTGGTCACTGGTCAGATAGGTTGGCCCCTATAACCCATGCCGTTTCTTTCGAGGAATTTAATTAATTATTTCCCTGTTTAATGTCATGTGGGTCTGAAGAGTGAAGATTAGTGACCACGGCAGCAAAGACAAGTATAACATTGGAAGATCATTTTTAAAATCCAGCAACTTACGCATATCATATGTTTTTGCCCTCGATCGCCTTTTTAGCAATTGCCTTATTTAGAATACAAAAACATACAGACAATTAAATTTATTATTGCTTTGTGATAGGAAGTCATCTTCATTTTCTATCAGATAATACAACAACTAGTCGAAAAGGAAAGGCAATTAAGAAAAGCATTGCCATTATAAAAGTTACAACTCGCAAGACCCTCTGCACATACAATCAAGTCTTAATTTCTGATGATACACATTATATGTTGCTAAGCTTATTAGCAGAATGAGTTAAAGCCATTACAGTTCAAGTCCTTTTGCAGACCATCATTCGAGTTCTCTCCTTTAACTATCTGAATCCAACTTTGTCGTAAAAGAAGATTCTTCGTGATTTGAGCATCTCTGAACCCATGCCAGCACAAGATAAGTATTAAAAGTACTAATTTGGATTTGGAGTAATAAACCTCTGATTATTTTATTTTATTTTTTGTTGATGATGTTAAATACAATACAAAATTGGGTACCTTGGACGATTGGTCGTCTCTGGAATTCTTTGGAAACAAGGCCCTTCATCATACCCTTCACAAACTATTTCTCCAAACTCATCTTGGTAGCAGATTATGCCCTGGGAGTGATCTTCATAAACCTGTTTAATTAGAGACCAAGTGGACATTAATTAACACAACTTACCAAAAAGATCTCTTTCACAATCAAAGATAAAATTAAATGACAGAAAAAGATGAAGATATTGACCTTGTTCTTGATGGATGCTGTGATCCTCAGTACCGATGCCTTTTTCATTGGGACATAGCTGCGTTTGGACATCAATTTTTTGTTGGGGTACTTGAGAAATGATCCATATTTCTGAATTGGGATTCGAATTGAGGAAGTACAGTTTACAGCCATCAATCAAATTCCTCCAGAGTTCTCCGTGAGGAAGAATAAAATTGGTGTCGGATTGGCCCTGCCTATATAGTAACGGAATGATCAATTAGTTTCTTATTAATGGTAGGCATTGGTTTTGTTTGTTTATATTATAAATTCAATTATTGGTGGCTTGTGTCTTATCATGATGCATTAAAATATAAATAGTCATGTAGGGCCAAAGTCGCTTATCCCTTACTTTAATTGCCGGTGAACTCCAAGTCACAGTTTTGGTTCATGCTTGATGGTGCTTCTCTCTTATCATTAAGTTGGTTGGTCCATTCACCATTTCACTATGGAATGAATCTGTTATTTGCTCTTGTTCGATAACAGTTCTCAATTTCCATAGTGGGTGTGAATCATAATATAAATGACACAATAATAATGTAACCAACACAGAGTGCGGATAAGTCCTGCAGCATGGCTTTCAGATAATTCTAAGTTAAATTAAATTCGATTTAAAGAAATTCACTTATATTTTGTAGTTTACTTTTCTGCTATTCCCGTTCAGGCCACGCAAGCTAGCAACCACAAATAGGTTCACTAATTATCAAAAGAATTTGCCAGAGGCAGAAATATGGAGCTATATCTATTATCATCGGTATCAAAAGTTTGTGAAAAGATAAAGTACGAAACCATGACTTACCAAATTCGACAAATTATACTTGCTGTCATGCAGTGATTTTATAGGATATCAATTTTCACTTCTCCATTCAGTCAAGTATGGTCATGCGTTCTTAACAAACAAATAAATGGACAAATTCACTAGAGTAAATAATATAAGCTTCTGATAGTATAAAGAGGTTTTATATTATTATTTAATTATAATTGATATTTATGATAAATTTGTTTATTTTTATAATTATTATTTTTAAAGTCATATTTATTATAATTTCTGATTGATTGATTTTATAATTTTTTGTATTGATATTGCATAAATTAAATTATTCATTATATTTTGCACAAATTATTTCATACCAAATAATTGTTATAAAATAGTTTTACATAATTATACCAGAGAGAAATCTTAGAAATATACTTTTTAATATGTTTTTTATAAAATATTTTTTTATTAATTAAAATTTATTAAAAATCTAAAAATTTTATGAGTTTCACCTCATATTTAATAAAGTCATCTCTTGATTATGTAAATTTTAATAAATTTCAACTAATAGAAAAGAATGGTTAGAAAGAGTGCCTTAAAGAATAGTATTATTCCTCTTTGTATATTTATTACACCTTAAAAAAATCTACGACTTCTATACAAAGATATAAATTTCAATAATACAGTGTATTGTTATTTCTTGATAGTAAAAAATATTCTAATTCTAAATTGAAATAAATTTACAAATTTATTTAATTATTATTTAAAGGCACTGCATGTGAAGATGACACTGTAAGATTACATGGATTTTTCATGTAGGTTATGATGGTTTTGATATAGAGTCGTGTCTAATTTAAGGTTTTCAAAACTTTTATTACCTTCAACGATGATTTCTCTAAATATAATTAAGGAGTAACAACGTCACGTCAAACCAATTGAGTAATTGAATTTCTAACTTGATGGAAATTACATGAAAAGCTAAAAAAATAATGATAAATTGTTTTTATTTTACTCGCATAAATATCTTAATTCGGTGCTTATTAATAGATAACAAACTCATTCGTAAAAAAAAAAAAAAGATAACAAACTCTTAAAACATGTATAACAAACATTACACTTGTTTTATGCGGGTAAATCAAATTTGACCATTTGTTAGGATTTATCCATGATCCATTCAATACATATGTAAAATTCAATCCAATCTATTCAATTATCTTAAAAATATATATGGCTAGATCGGATGGAATAAATCATTCAATTTTTTTTAGAAAGATGTAAATTATATTAAACCCAAAATGATACAACAATAAATGAGATATATCCCGCAGCTAAAAAAGATCAAAAGTCTTTCGAATAAATCATTTTATTACTTCTATCACTTATTACATAGATAATATTATCTTTTTGTTAGGTAAACGGTAAAATTTATAGAACTATTATGAGCACTTAACCTTTAAGTCATATTGTATTTATCTCTTCGTTATGATGAACATATATGAAAGAGTACTATGAGGTATAAACACTTAGGCATATAGACCGTATTATATATTTGCTAAGGCAAATGGTACTACAAGATTCCATGATAGATATTCCAATAATTTTTAAAAAATAAACTACGATAATGAAAACACAAGAAAAAATCTCCAAAAATAATTTTTAATCTTTCAAAGTTCACATCTATCTCTCACAAATTATTTCTCCTTAATACTTGTTAACTTGTAAATTTTACCAATCTACAGCTTGACACATAAATTATATTACGATCAAAGAATAATGATAACAAAATTATGGAGGACATGATTTTTAATTCCATGAGAAATAAATAATTTATAAGAGCATTATCTCTAATTATTCATAGAAAATATAACTAAAATTTCTCCATGAATGGAATAATCATATAAAAATTGATGCTAAGTAAATTAGCTATTGAACTATATAGAACCAGGTTAATTTCTTCCAATGAATCTAAGCATAAGAATAATTACGAACAAGTAAAGAAATTAAAAAAAAAAACTCCAATTGATAATGCTTAGAGTTTGGAGGAAACCTATAGATATCCTGATATTTAAATTTTCTATAATATTGCATTCACAAAATGCATGGTCAATCTATGTCATAAAATAAAGCTCTATATGTATGGGTTGTGTATATCCCAAAGAGCTACAAATAAAGAGTTTTAAGGAGTGGGTGTCACTCCTTTCAGCTCGAAGCACTCTTTCGGTGGTAATGTGTCTCATGAGTGGAAGGAGTTTGATGAATTCTGAAACAATGGAGGGAAAGGTGTGAGGAGAGTAAGAAGAAGAAAAAGATGAAAAAGGTGGAGTGAGGGGGGGAGATGCAAGAGGATCACATGTTATTGAGGGTTTTCTATGTTCTGGAGCTTCTGGGAAACACAAGCGCAGATTGATTACAAAGTATGCCTTCAACTATACGTCTTGCATTTATGTTCTCTAGGAAATTCTTATTTATGCAATTTTGCTAGAGGGCTTAATGTTATGAACAAGATTTTTATATTATGTTTTCTATTTCTATATTAAACTCCAAAATTTTCATCATTATATCACATAATTTATGGGATTTTTGTTCAAGTTTTATTTCATTGATACATGCACAAGAAATGAGAGCAATTATTTGGCAGAGATCTAATTTATTTTATTCAAAGTTAGAGTTTGTCCCTTTGTGGTTTAGGATCCTTTAGATAATGCTTTCTTTTGACTAACACTAAAGTTGAAATATCATTTGTGATACTTATAAAATTGAGGGGATGTTAAATTCCAAAATTGAGAGTTGATGAGCCAAAACCTAAGTTTTGAAAGGGGTATTTACTTTTTCCCTATCGATTTTACCTTAAATTTTCCAAGACATCAAGTTGAAAATATTAATAAATCTGTATTTAATGGATTTCAAAATTGCTACTTTGTTGTCTCTATCTTTTCACTTTATGCCTTTCATAACTTATTTTGAAGACTTCCGAAATTCCGCTAGGGTCCAATTCTGAACGGTAATAAATACCAGGGCTTTGCAATATTTGATTGATTACAATTCTGTATATTCCATTTACTATAGAAGTTCCCAGAGAATTCATTAAAGGAATGTTTCCAACAAAAATAGTTTGTTCTTGTATGTCCCTACTACTTTTCCAAATTAATCCCGCAGATACATATAATTCAGCAGAATATGTAAGCCATTCATATACAGCATCTTTTTCGTTTATTAAGGGTTCTAATAATTGATATGTTTCTACAAATAATTGAAATTCAATTTCTTATCTGTATCCTCAATTTTAAGGGCATTTTGGAGAGGTTGCACTCCAGTCATCTGGTGCTTTTACCATTGAAAAGTGCTTCACTGCAAGTAATCTGTCACTAAGAGAGGCTATAGTGTCTGAGATGTTGGCTGTGCGAAGTGATCTTTCCAAGACAAAACAGGGCTCTTACCTATTAAGGAAACTAGATATTGACGGGTATGCTCTTGTCTATTTAGTGTATTATAGAATTTCCAGAGTATTACTTTTGATTGAGAAAATATATTTCAACTTCTTGTGTGCTCAAACCTTATGAGTATGACATCTGATGGAAAGTTGTACTGAATGTTGTTTGGTTTCAGCTTTGAGTTTATAAGTTTATTGAAGTTAATCTTCATGATTTATACGCTGCTTTATTACCACAGATTTGCTGCGAGTCCTGATCATTGGAGGTCAAAACAAGCATCCCAAGAATCTACTTATAAAGATTTTTATACCATGTTTGGTTCCAGTGATACGAAGTTGACGAAAAATTATGCCTTTCTTGCTGACACTTCAAATAATAAATCAAATAAAAAAACTGTAAAGGAAATGAGTAAAGAAATTGATCAATCCCTAGGTTCTGGTGCACCATTTCTGAGCACCCAAAACTTCAAGAAAAACCCAAAAAAAGAAAAACACAAAAGTAAGAAAAATGCTCAGACTAGTGGAGATGATGATAACTCTAACAGGAAGAAGAAAAGGTCTAACAAGGAAAAGGTTGAAAGTGGGTTTGATATTGCTGCTACTGCAGCAACCAAGAAGACATTGAAGAAACGACGAAGAGATGGTGACCTTTCCGAGGCTTCTCTGAAGAAAGTGAAGGCATCAAATGCAGAGTGAAAGACAAGTTTTTTCCGTAATGAAATTATTTTAAAGAGAATGATGGCGTAAACATGTCAGCAGGGTCCCCAAGATTTAATGCGTGAATGTTAGAATGATTTCCTATTTGCTAGTAATTTTTGTATCATTTTACCATGTAGCATAGACTATGTAACTGGCAAATTGCATTAAGAAAGGTAGTTACTGCAAAGTATGACTTTTTTTAATCTAACGAATTTCCTTAGCACCTCCTTCCCCCTCGCCCCAATATACTGTGATTTGCTGGATATATATATGACTTCAGTACGAACTTGGAGATCATTCCCCATTTTTAGAATACAAATATTTTAGATTTTAGGTATATAAGAACTCAAAAAGCTTGGTTGGCAAAACTGTAAAATTCAATGTAAATTGCAATACATATAAACATTGCCACTTGGCAGTTGAAAGGTAAGATACAAGTAATCAAGTATACACTAACAGATATGTTTGTTTCAAAAGGCGCAATTGAAACAAAATTAAGGAAATAAATATTGCTGTTTGTTCGGTCTGTCTGTCAATCATATGTTGGAGGATTGAACCTGCAAAAGAAATATGATTTTTCTGTCAATAGTAGGGTAGCTGCGTATAACGGAAAGGCTGGAAACTGTTAATAGTAAGTGTTACTTGTTCTGTGTGGGATTTGATTTGCTTGGAGGTATCCTTCGGAAACTGGAATCCACCTGCTTAGAAAGATTCTTTCTATGAGCGTGCAAATCTATTAGAGCGTGACGAGAAGATGAAGTCTTGCTTGATGGCCAAGAGTTCACTTGTATTGATGGGAGAACCTCAGCTTTGGCCCTGGTAGACCAGGTTAATGATAGCAGTGACAGTGTAAGAGCAAGAGTAGTCAGTGCTATGGACCAGCTCTTCATGGTAGTGAAGGATCTTGGTTCTTATGGTCGCGATGCTTGTTGTATAGTGAGTCAAGTAAAGCTAAAGATAGTGAATTCTGAATTATATATTAGTGTTGATTCATTTCTTATTAGTTATTACTGTCTGAAATGCCAAGGATGTTGGGATCCGATGCCATTTTGGGTTCATGTGGGATCATGTGCTCAACTTTTGACTGCTGCATCTTGCATTGTCTGGACTTTGGATTTGGTGAAAATGGAGACAGAAATCTCAGAGAGGTCATGTGATAAGCCACGTGATGGTACTATATCTTTAAGCTTTTAACTCTTGATATTGAATATCATTAGACGATGACTTTATAAATCAGCTAAACGCTATGTAGCAAGTGTAATCGAAGTTGGATTCCGCGGCACCGCTTCCGCTAAAATATCTTCCTTCTTTTAACTTTTTCTTTATTTTTAAACAAATTATCACTGTTTTCTGTTTGTTTTTGGATTCTAGATCACTAGAAGGCTTACTTAAATTAGGGGGCAAAGATAAACATTTTTAATTAAAAAGGATATGAAATGGGGGATTTAATATGGCTCCATGGAAAGAAAATTGTTATCTTATACTAATTATGTTTCCCACTCTTCTTTGGAATACTAAATGTTTGGATGAATAATTTGTCACTCTCAATTCTACCTTGATTTGTAAGTTTGTTTTATAGGATTGCATTTGAATGGGCATATTTCTTCTTTTTCTTTTAGGCCGTTTAATCTTGTACTAAGTCTACAAGAAAATCCAATCCTACATTAATTAATTCTTCCTTAATAAGCAAATGTCCTACACTGCCATTTCAACCACCAGAGCCTGTAATTGTAACATCTTTATGAGGAGTTATTGATCATTACATTAGCTTTTGTAATTCAACCGAAAGTGGAATGGTTTGCTGCAAAGGTCAGAAGCTACTATTTTCCGTTTTAAGGTTTTTCTTACTTATTCAAACTTGAAGCTGTTTTTCTGTTTGTATTAAAATATGCCCGTTACTTGGCAGCTATCAAGTTTATGATGAAGAAATCTCCAACACATGAACTATATCAGGAATGCTATTACGAAGCCCGTGAACTTGATCTGCACGAGAACTTTTCCCAGGTACTAAATAGCAGTTTAATTGTTGGTTTTCTACCCACTTATTTCACTTGTTAATAGAGTTTATGTTTCTTTTTGTATCAAAAAGTGGTAGAATGCCCCAACGCTATTTTGCATATTATTAATAGAGTTTATGTTGAAGCATGTGATTTTGATATTGAAGAGATTTCAACAAGCAGGCTCCATAATTTTGCATATTGGATTGTATTTACATATCGTGGTGGTTTGCTTTGATTGGTTATTGGAGGAAGCAAAGCAAAATGTTGTAAACGAAGCAAAACTGAGGAGTAACTGGAAAACAGGAATAGAGAAAGTGAAAAAAGGAAAAGTAATGTGATAACATGGTGGAAAGGTGACAAGAAGAGAAAGCAGATAACAAAAAGGTTTGTGGGTTTCGGGTCCAATTCCAATATATAAGTGTGAAGTACCGGCGTCCAACTTCTAGTTCTTCAAACACACTTATGTGGTGACTTAAATGCCATCAATAGAAATATGGCTTCTGCTGAATCAAATTAATATTTTCAATTCGAGCTGAGCTCCATGGGCATACACTTGGATTTTTATTTTGCATCTCGCCTCTTTCTTACTGAAATTCTATGCTACCACCTATTTCTTCTTTTTTTTAGTTTCAATTTTTAATTTTTCAAAACGTAATTAGTCCTACACATGCTGAAATCACGATAGTACCCTTAGTTGCACACTCATTCTTGCGCCTCACTTCTTTCTTATTCAAATTCTACACTAGTACCTAATATTTTGGGTTCAATGTTTAATTTTCCAAATCCATTCGGCTTTAAGCCCGAAGAATTAGACTAGTCTAGTGGTGAAGAATTTGAAAAAATTATACGAGGTGATAAATTCAAACTTAATCATCATTATCATTGTTATACCATTAGAAACGTTCCGTCCTTTTCAGCCTATCGGAATAATAAATTAATAATGTTGTACACCCTCTATTTAGGTGTGACCACAACCTGTATATATGATATAGATACAAGAATTCATCGAAGCTATAAAATATCGCAAATGAGTGATTGACAGACTAGATACTATCATACTAGTGTTAATGAATTTATCAGGATGCTAGCTGAATCAGAGAAACTGTGCAACAAATCAATGAGAGTTTGTTTGTGATTGTTGCTGAGGAGAGTGATATTGTTCCTGCAAAGAGGGCAGGTAATGGTATTTGTGGTGACATCTTGGTAGCGACCTTAGCTTTCCTCCTTCAGAGATTTGGCATAGACACACTGCACAACAATCTCCTTCACCATCACCATGACTATGCAACAACCTTTGGATTGTGTATTTTTGAACAACTACGTACAATGGCTGTGAGGGTGGTGATCATGTTGGCTCTGGTGCTTCATGTAACAAGTAGAAGATAAGTTATATTCCAGAAAATTACATTCTGGATAGACTTTTCCCAAATGTAAAAATTTATATTTCAGAAAAGTTATTCTAGAATAGAATGTAAATTTTTATTTCAAATTAAGTGTTTTGAAAATTTAAAATGATGCAGAAAACAAGTTATATTGTAAAGAACCTTATAATTCCGATCAACGAAGGAAGATTATAGAAAATTGTAAAGAACCTTCAAAGAAATGATTGCTAATCGTTGACGTCAAATTTTAACAACCTTGAGTGTACCGTGTACAGTATTAACGGTACTGCTGATTATTCAGAAGAAGAAAAAAACGGTACTTGTGACCCTTTTTTATTTTTATTTTTTTTAAAAGTAGAGACTCATTTATGAGAAATTATCTGTGATATATGGTACTGATTTCTTGGTTGTAGTATTAGTTCTCATTTTTTTTAAATAACCCTTGTAAAATGTCTTTTTAGTTTTGATCTGTTATTTTATTTTAGTCCTTGTGGTATGTAGATAATTTATTTGTCTCTATCAGATATTTTAAAAAAAGAATAATTTAAAATGAAAAAAATATCATGAAGAGTAAAATGATATTAAATAAAATAATAAGAATTAAACCCCAAAAAAGAAGTTAACAAGAAATATAGAATTTTATAAAACGAAAAAGATATTTGACCCATCGTGATGGGAGGTACAGATAACAATTTATGACTCTGGCATTTGAGTTGGAGCCGAATTAAATTTGGGTTGGGCTTGCGTGGTGTCATAAAGGTAGAGAATGGATCTATAAATAGGAAGAGAAAGAAAAGTGTGGGATGTGAGGCCCAATAAGAAGTCGATGAAAACAATACATTATCCTATTTGGTTCGGCTTTGTGGTGTGCGTGCTTCTTCTTCCAATGCACTTCTGAATTGCACTGACCCGAGCTCCCATGCCTTTGTTAGGTAAGTAGTCTCACTTTCTGCTCCTAATTTGATCTTCTTGTGTTGTACATACTACATAGCATAACATGTTAATGTTGTGAGCAGAGATAACAAATGCGCAACTATCCTTCCGGTATTCACTGACAATCCCAATGCCACACCATCATGCTAAAGGAGGAGGGTCTTGGATTTCCTTCCGCAGCCTTAGAATTAGAAACTTGAATGTCATTAAGGCTGTTGCCACCTTGGATGCTAAACCTCGCTTGGATTTGGATGCACCTCACCCGCCTGGCTTTTTGCTCGAATTCTCCGACCCACCTGATGATAGGGAGAAGTTGAGAAGATTGAGAATTTCCAAAGCTAATAAAGGAAACACCCCCTGGAACAAAGGACGAAAGCACACTCCTGGTACTTTTTACTCTTTTCTTTTCTTTTCTTTTCTTTTCTTTTCTTCTAATTTTCATTTTCTCTCTTTCCATGTCACCTCCAGAGACTTTGCAGAAAATCAAAGAAAGAACAAGGCTCGCAATGCAGAATCCTAAGGTGATGTCATGTAAGAATATTCTTTATGTCTTTGTTCAACATAGCATCCAATCCATCTTAATTCAATACCATTTTCACCTTTTACTACTCACAATTTCAAATCACACAATATCTCTTATTCTCTGCTTCATGTAACAGTTTCTTATAATGTTGTTTTATTAAATGTTAACATATATCTGAAAATGAGGACATGGAATGGTTCTTGGGTTTTTTAATTTTGGCTTGTATAGATTTCTTGACAAAATTTGGTTTTGCAGGTCAAAATGAAGCTCATTAATCTTGGGCATGCACAAACGTAAGTATATGCCTTTCCATGTTACTAGTAAATACTGCTTCTTTGTTGCTGATAAGTATATGCCTTCTTTATTGATTGCACAGTACAGAAACAAGAAAGAAGATTGGTGTTGGAGTGAGAAGGCGATGGGAAAAGAGGCGTGGAAAGAAAATGGTGCAGGAATCTTGCTGCACTGAGTGGCAGAATTTAATTGCAGAAGCTTCTAGGCAAGGCTATGTTGGTCAGGAAGAGCTGCAGTGGAATTCTTATGAAACTGTGAATGAACAGCTGAAGCAGGACTGGTTGATGAGTGTTGAACAGAGGAAACAAATGGCAAGGACACCATCTAGCAAAAGAGCACCCAAGTCCCCTGAACAGAGAAGGAAAATTGCAGAAGCCATTGCTGCCAAATGGGCTGATCCTGTAAGTCTATGTTAAATACATTCAACACTTGAAATTGGGTGATTTATGGTTTTACTACAACTAAGTGTTTCCTAGAGTTTTCTGCATAATTTGATTACTTTTAATACTCAACTTTGTCCCTCCCATGTATTAACTAGAATGTGTGGTATTTTTGGTATCAAATTTTTTAGACTTGTATGCTCATTGACTTGTCATGTATTCGATTGTTTGATACCATCACACCATTTTTTTCTTATAAGCTCCTAAAGTCTTAAGCAGTTGTTTGTTGTAAGACAAAGCTCTCGTAACTGATTTCTGTAAGCTACCTGGATTAATTAGAATATGAGGCTTAGTAGTAGAGGTGTTTTTCTCCTGTTGGAAACTTTAATTTTACTTTTGTTTTAGCTGTAAAACCTGTCTATGTTGAGCTGTTTCACAAATTGTCTTCCAAATTTCAATAATTGGTGATTATTGCTAAAAAGTTAGGTCGAAGGCCGCCCATGGTTCGAATTCTCTATTATACAAAAGTTGGAAGGGGAAGGATGAACTGTAGTCAGAATAGTCAAAGGTCCAAATCATAAGCTCCATGTTTTAGATGGAGATGTTGTTACCTAATTACTCTCATTTTTTTTTTGTGTCTATAATTGTTACCCTATCTAAAGTGAATGTTGATATGTATCTGTTTGGTCCATCCTTGCTGTGGAATTTGCCTTGCAGTCTTACATGTGTTCAAAGTTCAAGCAACTTGTTACACCAAATGTGGTAGATAAGTTTTGTCAAAATAGTGTACCCTAACAAATAATGTTTTGTCAAAGTACTCCTGTTAAGAACCAAAGCAGATTTGGGGGCAAAATCTTTCTGTTACTATTTCTCTCTCTTGAAGACCAATTTATTTTTCTGCTAAATCAGGAATACCGCGAAAGAGTTTGTTCTGCATTGGCCAAGTATCATGGCAGTGAAGTTAGAGCTGAAAGGAAACCTAGAAGAAGGCCAAGTGATGGTACCCAACCTACCAAGAAGAAACCTGCAAAAAAAAGAGATATTGATACTAGCGCTCATGTTAAGAATGACTCCAAGACCCGTAAGCCTATCCTGTTGAAAAAAAGCAAATCCCCAGCCTATAAGGATCCTTTGGTGAATTCTAAGCTTGAAATGATTAAGAATATTAGAGCACAGAGAGTTGCCGCAGAAACCACACAAACTCAGGCCATTGAACAAGCAAGGTAAACCCATGTTCTACTAGCAAGGGTCTGTGCAGAATATTATATTATTTTATTTCAATTATAAGTATATACCCCTCCCACCGTTTTTCCTTTTCTGAAGTTATTGGCCTCTTTGTTTCTATGGTCATGGTGGATACACTAAACATTGGTCAATTGAGTTTGGTTTGTTTTGGAGATTAGGTCATAGAAATACAGGTTTTGATTTATTTGATCTATATTGTAGTAGTTATCCTGTATACATTCATGAAATGATATGTTATGCACAGAGTATTGATTGCTGAAGCTGAGAAGGCTGCCAAGGCACTCGAGGTTGCTGCGACAAAGAGTCCTATTGCACAGTCTTCTTTGATAGAAACCAGAAAGCTAATAGCTGAAGCTATTCAATCACTTGAATCCATTGATACACAAGCTATAACTGAGGAAAAAGGATCAGCATTTGAAGTTCTAAACCAATCTCAAATGGCCCAAGTAAATGGACACACAATGTTATCATCAAGTGACTACAAGTTCTCTGAAGATTTTGGCAAATTTTCCTTGGAGAAGCCAGTTAATGGTGATGCTGAACTTCTGCTAACCAATGGTTGCACATCCTTACCTTTTAGTTTGAATAGTCAGATGAATGAATCTAGTCCATCAAATCAACAAAGGGAAGCAGAACAGGATCAGAGAAGTGAATACGAAACAGATCCTTCTCCAACAGTGATGGGAATTCACTCCCTTGAAAATCAGACAATGTCTGTAGTAACTAAAAAGTGGGTTCGTGGAAGGCTCGTTGAAGTGGCTGAAGAGAAACAATAAAATGGGTAAAAAAGCTTAGCTCAGTTTTCAAACATTAATACAAAGCAATGTCATATTGTTTGTTGCGTTATAAAGATCATAAATGCACGAATATTTTCTGCTTTAATAGTGTGATCATTGCTTGCTCACCCATTCACTCCTTGAAATCAAGAGGTGAGTTGTATCAGCCCTGCAACAGCCAACTACGTGTAGTAGACAGATGGAGGAAGACTAAAATAGATAGCTATCACTAAGGAAAGAGGGGTGGTTCACTGGATACTTGTACTTGTTTTAGTCATGTTACATTAAACTGAGTTAATCGTATAATTATTGTTACATTACAGCGTATCAGTTGATCTTCTGAGTAGTTTTGTAGCCACTGCACAGATTTGAACCCAAGCAGTCAGCTTGGAGAATCTATTACTACTACACTTGAATTATGAAGAGTAGGGTAGTGTTGCTCAAGGGTCTACGAATTTTTCTTTTACATTTTTTTGTTCAAATATCTGGATCTGGACTTCTTAATTGGCCCTTAAAATACTGTATGACAATTGACCAAACTTTTTTTTGCTTTGCTCATTTCTGGTAGTAATATAGTTGAATATTATAAGTTATATGTTAGTTTTAACGTGAAATATGAAATCGTTGGGTGAAATGTGCATAATAGAAATAGACTATGTAAGGATTGTAAGTCAGCCATCCACCAATCCCTAGGCAACCTGGATGTATATGGCAGTATAAAACTATAAAGGACTAAAAAAACGGATAAATGTATCTTTTGCCTAAGCCTACATTAATTTTGTTGCAATTTGTAAAAATTAGTTTCTTGATGGGCAGCTAATTTAAGTATGATGCATAGACCCTATGAAATTCATGGACCGCGATCAAATGTATTCTATGACTCTGAACTTGGAAATTAAAAAAGTGAAACAGGTTAATTGTCTGTTTTCATTAAAATACAAACTTGGAATTACATGGACTAGGTACAACTAAACTGCAGAATGTAAGGATCAATGAGCAGAACAGGATTCAGATTTGGTGGAGTTGTTGATATGGGATTCTATAGTGTCCTCAATCTGTTTCCTCTTGGCTTCTTTCTCTTGTTTGGCTTTTTGAATCTCCTTTTCTACTTCCTCTTTCTGCAAAAAGAGAATGTTATTAAAAAAAGGTATGAAAATGAAATATAGTTTGTTTAGGTAGGTGGGTGTTAACTCGTTGGCAAGTGCATCAAATTTGTACTTAGATTAATGCAAACCCAATTTACAAGCAAAAGATAATAAATTTAAAAGAAAAATAAAAGATAAGGTAAAGATTTAAAGATAAAAATAGAAGATAAAGAAAAAAGATAAGATAAGAAGAGTGAAAGATGAGAAAGATAAAAGATTAAGATAAAATAAATTCAAAATATGATAATGTTGGGACTGGACTTGCCTTGTCCGCCTAGCATGTATGTCTAGCAATGATATTTTTATGAAATCTTTTTTTGTTGTTCTATTAGAAGTTACCCTCTTCTGATTGTCTAACCCCTAAAAAAATGTAAAGATGAGACTAGAAAAAATCCAAGACTCCTTTTACATTGATAATTATGAGAAATACATCATACATCGCTTAATCACTCATGGTCATTGAGAGTTTTACACTAAATGGGGTACAAAAACGGATGAAATAAAAATGTGAAGGAAAGTAAGGGAGTAAATGAAACTGGAGGGGATTTTGTCGTTTAGAGGCGTGGTCTGAGTCTTTGTTTGAAATGGACTTGGACCTGATATTAAATTTTTTTTCTTTTTGATATTTTCTCGATTTTTTTTCTCTTTTAATCTATTCTTTTCATATCGATCAGTAATAAAAATATCAATTTAAAAAATAATTGCTAAATAAATATTTTTAAAAATATTTCAATATATTTTTATTATTATTAAAATTAGCTAATATTTAACCATTATCATATAAGTGGGTACCGTACCAGTAGGAGGATGTGAGGAACAGGAGGCTCATGAACTGCAGCCCGATTGGAAGCCTTAGATGTGAGAGGCTTCCAATAGCCAGGAATGCTCCTCCCAATCATCAATACAACTCTTGTCTTCTCCATATGTACTCCACACTCCCAGCTCAAATCCAATTGTTGGGTTGGAGTGGCTACATACTCATCTAGCAATTTATACATGTTTCAATCGCGTGATGGTGGCTTCCATGTATTAAATACCAGCAATCTTCTGCACTTTCAACTTCCAAATCTTATCAGCGTTTTTACTACTCTAGACACTTGCCTGCAGGAGTAACAACTAACAAGGATTCGAAAACAAAATGTATTAAATATGAGATTAATTGTTAATGTAGAGCGAAATGCATCAATGTGGATTATGTTTAAATCTGAAAAGTTAGTTTATTTTTATAAAATTAACTATTGAAGTAATTAAAAAATTTAAAATAATTGAAAAATAATAAAAATATTTATTTAAAAAAGATAATAAAAATATTAGATAAACATATTAAAAATATAAATGAAAAACATTATAAAAATTAAAAATTATCATGAAAAAATTATTTACGAAAAAGTTAAATAAATTTTTCAATTAATAAAAAATTAAAAATTAATTAGAATATCTTATCAGACTAATGCAGTTGTCAAGTTTAAAATGTACTAACCTGATCAGACAGTGAAGAAATAAATAAATGTAAAATAACGCGTGTGCAAACTTTAATTAGCTGTAGACTGTAGTTTTAAATGACTAGTGCTATTTTGTTTTTGTTTTGAATACCATATTAGATGGTAATTTTGGTGGTAGTCATAGCCAATAACCTACAGATTATTGCAGCAGCAGGTCACAATCTAACAAAACAGTATTCTAGTTCTAGTTCTGGTTAAAATGAGAAGCTGTTGTATCGACAAAGCTGCATCTGCACTCTCTGCTCTTGATCTCTTCGGATTGGTTCTTAGAGGTTCACCATTTATTTAAAATCAAATATTCAATGGTGTTACTAGACCAAAATATTAACTTGCCAACTAGTTTTAGTAATAAACCTAGAATGTATTTGAGAAAATTATATAAATATTTAACTTATTTTAGTTTCTGAAATTTCCAATTATGTCTTCTAACAGTAGTTTGCGGCGTGATTGTTAGAAGAAAGAAAGGAAGAATAGGGTAGTTGGGCCCTTAACTAAAACTCAACTCAGATTCCTTCCGTAGCCAGGCCAGCAATGGAAAGGGACTTGATCCATGAGAATGCCCCTCCATCTTCATCTTCCTTCTCGCCATTCATTTCCAACCTCAGAAACTCACAAATTCAACAAGTTCTTGTCCAGCAGTGGATCAGAAGTTGTCAGAAAGAAGAACCATTGAGTGGAAGCCTAAGGCTGATAAATATGGTTGCAGTGTGCGTTTGGGGTCAGATGTCTAACCGTCTCATTTGCTTGGAGAAGCACATGTTGTTCGCGGCTCTCCTGAACCGGGTTTTGGTCATTCCCAGCTCCAAGCTAGATTATAAATACAATAGAGTCTTGGATATTGATCACATCAATAAATGTACTCAAGCTAATAATAAAGTGCTCATCTCCTTTCAAGAGTTTTCTAGTATTAAGAAGCGCATGCATTTGCTATGTTATTTTTCATTGCCTAAACCGTGTTATCTAGACCAGGAGCATTTGAGCAAGTTGAAGTCGTTTGGGATGAGGATGCCAGGAAGCCCAATAAGAGGACCGTTGAAGATGTTCTTTCAAGGGACGGCTCATCTTTGTCCATATATATTGTCATGTATGATAGTAATAATAGAGTTAGCCATTTCCCTCATAACTGGAGCTTTTTATGTATACTCTACCACAATAACTATAGATTGTATGGTTCACAGCTTTGTCCTGACCCCTGAATTTGTTTCCATACCAATGTCTAACTCTTCAACAATCCCAAATCTAAATCCTGATTAGTTGGTAGTTGACATCTGGAGAAGGAAAAAAAAAAATAATGCAATAGGTGATGATGTAGTGGGATATGTAAAGATATTTCTATATCATCACTCTTTATGGAAATGAATGCTCAAGGTACCTGTGGATTACTTGTAAAGAGCTTTGAACTGGATTACTCGGGCAGAAAAAACACCTGAAATGGATGACATGCTTGGGGGTGGTAATCCAAATTCCATAGGCAAAACCGTTGTTTTGCTCGATAATATCCAAGATTAACTGGGAAATTGATGGCACAGACTTTGCAAGCTGTCTATGTGATGTATGACATTCAATCTCTAAAAACCGCTAGAGTAAATAACTTAGAAGAAAGCCAAAGGCTCTCCATGTGTTTTTTTGACCTAAAACGCACGAGGCTGTAAAGTACCCTTCTAAACAAGATCACGCTGTAAAGGAAATTGGCGTTTAGATTGATTCTATAAATTCGGCTGATAAGATATTATTTTGATTATTAAGTTTTCTCGAAATTTAAAATTAAGCAAGCGTGGTAATTATTTGACCAACTTGATGAATCCAAAAATTCAAACCAATTTAACTAAGTTGGTTTGATTTAGTGTATATGTTTAAGACTATCAAATTATGTCAATAAAACTTTGTTATTTTTTATTCAGATATCGGTTGTATAATTTAGATATTCCATAACTAATCAACCTAAACTTCCCCTCTCTCCTCTCTTTGCATGTAGGCACAATATAACTTGGTGTCAACAAAAAGTGTGGATGGTTCTTGAAATTCCTCTTTAATTTTCCTTTATCTTTACTTACACGTATAATACAATGTTGTTCTCGTTTTCACGATTAAAATGGATGATTATCTAAATTAACTAGCCCAAAATTTCTCTTTATATATATAATGATTTTTTTAAAATATAAGAATTATAAATTTAAATTATACAATTTTAACTATGTAATTACCTCAAGTATTTGAGAAATTTTTTTATTGTATATAATAATATTCAAACTGACCATGAACCTCTCCCATGAAACATACATGTAATCTCATAAAAAAATGTAATCCCACATAAATAATCCAAATTAAAAGTTAACTAATAATAATCATATAATAACTTATATAATATGAAAAATATTTTTTAGGTATTTTTTTAATAAAAGAATTGAATCTTTATGTTTCAAACAATACTTAATTATCAATTTAGTCCTTAAATTATTTAAAAAATTTAATTTGATTTTTAAATTTTTAAAAGATTCAATTTAATCTTCAAATTTTTTAAAATCATCAATTTTAATTTCATTAGATTATGAATTTCAACGTTTCATTTAGGAATGGTGGCGGTTTTACTGTGACTATGTTTATCATCATTTTTTAAAAAAATTGTTTATCATTATTTTCTAAAAAAATAAAATGTCACCAAATCTAAGGATTTCTCTGAGAACTTTTTTTTTTTTTTTTTTTACTTAACAGCGTGCGGCAACGGTGGGAACAATTGCAGTGGCGGCGGTGGTGAGGCTACGGAGGAAGGAAAGGAATCCGATGGCCTGAAAGTTGTCTTGATCATCAAGGAATAGATCCTCTGGCCCGTGGAACACTATCAGTTTGGTTCGTCTAGTCTCCTTCCTCACAACAACTACACAAATTAGAGATTATCACAAACAGTCATACATAGAAATAAAAATTGAAATTGGTGAACAGCATTCAAATCAACATTGTAGAGAGGCATATACATATACAATAACAAACCATTTATTTGCTGAGAACCCTCTCCAAGATAGAGGACAAGAGAAGAGAAGAGAGTACGAGAGAGGGATAAGAGGAAGTGTGACACAGCAGGGCGACAACGACAAGGAGGAGGAGGAACAAGGACCATGGGAGTACCGGGTGGTGGCGGGGTTTGTGATGGTGACTCACAAGGAGAAAATCATTTTATTTTTAAAATAACGACGATTAAAAACTATTATTTATATAAAAAAAATGGTTAAAATTCACAATTTTAATAATATTAGTTTAATTGGACGGAAATAATTAAATTGATATATTATAAAAATTAAATCTTTGATAACTAATTAGAAGAAGAAAAGAAAGGAAAGATTTTGATTTGGTGATGAAGGTTGGAGCATTTCACTGAGTTATATAAAAGGCGTGGCTTGTGGGCTGTGTAGAACTCAAATCGATCAAATAAATGGCTACTGAACATGAAGACGATTTCAAGGATGAGAAGAATCCCCGCCCCCTCGACGAGGATGACATCGCCCTTCTCAAAACCTATGTATGTATGCAACCAACACATCTCTTTTCATTCCATTACCAAATTAGGGTTTCTTTTCACCACTCTTTTAGCTATCAGCTCTTGTAATTGGGGTTCTGTTACTGCTGCTTCCCTAGTTATTCAATTTCCAACCATTTCACTACTCAACTGTACTTTGCATCCTGTTTCTTCTCTCTGTCATAGGGAAGCTGACTGATATGATATCTATTACTCCTTGTACTTGGTGGTTGAAAAATCCTTTTATAACAGACTTTGACTTTGGTTTATGCAGGGTTTGGGGCCTTATTCCACAAGCATAAAAAAAGTCGAGAAGGAAATCAAAGACATGGCAAAAAAGGTCAATGATTTATGTGGTATGTGTGAAATTGCCGTTCTGTCTCTCGCTAATGCTGACTGTAACATCTGAATCATCGTCTTTGTTAATAGAACATACTGATACAGATTGTATTCACTTATTGAAATCCTGTTGGAGGTTTTGCTGGCTTCGTCTGCCATAATTGCTTTTGCTTTGCCTTGCATCTTACTTCTGTTCTTTATTTCAAGCATATTCTTCTGTGGTTTTGCTTCTCATTCTCTGTAATAACAAAATCTCTATTTTGGACTTTGATTTGTTAAGTTTTAGCTCATGTATGAGCTAGTTATAAAATACTAGCCTTGTTTGTAAAATATAAGCCAACTTTCCTACATAATATGTTATGTACACTAATTTGATATATATATATATATATATATATATATATATATATATATATATATATATATATATATATATATATATATATATATATATATATATATATATATAATAAAATACTTGGATTATGTAATTTAATATCATATATTTATGGTTTCTACAATTAATATATAGTTATCAACAATTCCTAAAAATGTAGTTATCATATATCCTGTGCAGTATTTATTGTAACCTAACAGAATATCTATAATAACTTATCATGTGTAAGCAACATATACATTACTATATAGGATAATACAAGTGCAAGGAAAATTACCCATATAAATCTATGAATATAAATTCAGTTTAAGTTTTGTTCAATGTTATCATTTAGAAGATATTTTTCTTATCTGTCATATTTATCACATGTATGTCTTTCATCCTCTCCCGATCCTGTGTGAGATCTCAATTTTGACAACATTGGCCATTATTACTGATATTGTCAAATGATATTAATAATCCCCCGTTTATTCCTTTTCTGTGTTAGATTTATTCTTGGTAGCTTTAGTTTGCTGTCATCAATCATCAACCATGATAAATGACCAAATGAGTTGATAATTGGTATTTTGGGGATTTGCTGATTGTTTTAATTGCACAAACTGCATACAATCTTGTGTACTTTTGTAAATGTTAGATTTCTTTTGTTGTTGTAGGTATCAAGGAGTCTGATACTGGTTTAGCTGCACCAAGCCAGTGGGATCTTGTTTCTGATAAACAAATGATGCAGGAGGAGCAGCCTCTTCAGGTCATATTTTTGTAGATTTTGGTCGAAGTGCTTTTAATATTATGGGTGTTGCTAATGATGACTGTGTATTTAACAGGTAGCAAGGTGCACAAAGATCATAAATCCAAATTCAGAAGATGCCAAATATGTTATCAATGTGAAGCAGATTGCAAAGGTAATCTATATTTTCAACAATGTGAAGAAGATGCCAAACTGTCCCATTGTTTCTCACCACATTTATCCTATATTCTTGGTTTGAAGATGTTAGACTTCACTTACTGTTATGAAATTGTCAATGGGTTGGCAAAGCTGTTGATTCTTTTCTTTATGCTGTCAGGACTAATAATCCTTCTGCGTTCTTTTTATGACAGTTTGTCGTTGGGCTGGGTGATAAAGTTTCACCTACCGACATTGAGGAAGGGATGCGTGTTGGGTATGTTCCAATCAGTAACTTTTGATGTTAAAATATTCCATGTTGAGAGAAGAAGGGGTATTCTAGTGTTATGCTGTCTGCTTGTCTGACTGAACTTCATTGCATCATTTCAGGGTTGATAGAAACAAATATCAGATTCAAATTCCACTGCCTCCAAAAATTGACCCTAGTGTTACCATGATGACAGTTGAAGAGAAGCCTGATGTGACATATAATGATGTTGGTGGTTGTAAGGAACAGATTGAAAAAATGCGAGAAGTAAGTGATTGGAAGTTCCCTTCATTTTTAATCTGTTATAATTGAGGATGCAAGTTACATGGCGCTAATTTATTTTTTTATATTTTATCTGCTAGGTTGTTGAGCTTCCCATGCTCCACCCAGAGAAATTCGTTAAGCTAGGAATTGATCCTCCAAAGGGTGTTCTTTGCTATGGTCCACCAGGGACTGGCAAAACACTTTTAGCTAGGGCTGTGGCTAATAGGACTGATGCTTGTTTTATAAGAGTTATTGGAAGTGAGCTAGTTCAGAAATATGTTGGTGAGGGTGCTCGAATGGTTCGTGAACTATTTCAGGTGAGAATGGCTAAGATGCACTTTTTTTTTAAATTTTTTTTCCCGTTATTTCCATGACATGATTTCATCGAACTAAAATTTTATGTCCTCTAGATGGCCCGTTCAAAGAAGGCATGCATTGTGTTTTTCGATGAAGTTGATGCAATTGGGGGTGCACGGTTTGATGATGGTGTTGGCGGTGATAATGAGGTTCAGCGCACTATGCTTGAAATTGTGAATCAGCTTGATGGGTTTGATGCTCGTGGAAACATCAAAGTCTTGATGGCAACTAACAGGTTTTCTGATTTGGCTATTATATGATGATTTTCACTTTAGTTCATACTCAGTTTTACTACAGATGTTCACTGTTAAGTCAAGAAAGTATCTCCAAGCATGCACTGTGCCATTATAAATAATCATTAATTAGAATGCAGTTAAAACGTTGTGGCAGACACCATTTATGACATTCACTTTAGGTGCTATAATTTGTTTACTTTGGGGTGTTAGGCTTTATATAACAAATTTTAGCTTTGAAATTTTACACACACAAAAAAAAAAAACATTTGTCTCACCATTTTAGTCCTTAATTAGAATGTTGTTAAAACATTGTTTTTCATTTCATGGCTAAGGTTTTTCCCCTCCTATATGGAATTTATTGCTGCTGGAGGGGCTGATCATTTATGGTATTTTGTTCACAATTTCCAGGCCTGACACTCTGGATCCAGCACTACTACGACCTGGACGATTGGATCGTAAAGTTGAATTTGGCCTTCCTGATTTAGAGAGTAGGACTCAGATATTCAAGATACACACAAGAACCATGAACTGTGAAAGGGATATCCGCTTTGAACTTTTAGCTCGGCTTTGCCCAAATTCTACTGGTAAGAACACCTTCTAAACTTGGTATCTTGTACTTTTTCTTGATATAGTCGTGTACTTTGTATGTTGCTTTATATTTTTTGACCATCAATTTTTTTGGTTTCTTTTAGCATATGGTGTAGTATGCTTTCTGCCGAAAACTTGTTCCTATTTTGAGGGATTTCTGCCATTCCCTTTCTTCCCTATGACCCACGATTGAACATCGTGCTTCAGGCTTTGGGTAGTTTATAGAGATTGGTTTTTTGACCAGGATACTTTTTGGTTCTCTCCAGGAGCCGATATAAGGAGCGTTTGCACTGAAGCTGGTATGTATGCTATTCGAGCCAGAAGGAAGACCGTGACAGAGAAAGACTTCCTTGACGCAGTTAATAAAGTCATCAAAGGATACCAGAAGTTCAGTGCAACTCCAAAGTATATGGTCTACAACTGAGCTATTCTTTCCTCTAATTCCCAGAAACTATATTAGCGGTTGCCAGTGAAAATTTAAGGGCGCATGTTTCTTTCATTAGCAGTTTGTGAAATTCGTTTGTTTGGATGTTGAGCCCAAAATCTCTATGAAACGTTTTCAAATTGTTACATCCAAATTGTGTCTCGTTGCTTTTATTAAGAACACCAAGAGTAATTAATTATCAACTTACGCCGAGGTATGAATAATCATAAATGTTTTTAAAGTTTAAGTAGTGGGGTTTTTTGATATTAACGTCCGACAAATAGCGAACACAAGTGACTTATCTCCCGTCGTGGGTAACATTAATGGCTAGGATTTTTTTTTTCTTTCTCTCCTCCTTCCTTTTCCTCTTATGCACACCACCATAGAAGCCTCATAGCTGCCTCTCGCTGAACGAACTATTTGAACCGCACCTTTGAGGGTGCCTATGGTGGAGATGAACAGGTTCTGATGGTGGTTTGGTTGCTGGAATGTTAGGGTGGAGAAAGGGGGATGCGACTGGACAGAGAGAATTCAGAGAACGGTACACAGTCAGGGACATATAGGTGAAAACGTGGAAAAGAAGAAAAGTCAAACAAAAAACCTAAGCCCTTTGTTTTCAAATTTATTTGCCATGGTGGGAGACATGGTTCAAAATGATTATATCCAACTCTAGCCTCCCTGGTTAGAACCCAGCTCTAAAGTAGACTTTGGTTAACTTTTCTGTGCGTTGCCGAAACCATCTGAATATTAGATGAAACGAACTTGTGAGATGAATTAAAGTTAGTATTGTCCTCTATTGAATTTTATTGTCATCTATCGTTGGTACTTAGTGTGAAAGGCTGGTTACATTGCCAGTGCAACCGTTACTGTCATTGTAATAAGCTGATTTGGACAGGTTTACATAGGTATCAACAGAATATGGAACCCATCAATTCAAATTTGCAACTATTGGAAATTATATTACAAATAACCGAACTAGCTTGGGAGAAAAATATAACTACATTTGCTTTGGGATTTAGATGTCTCGTAGAACTGGCTCATCACTCCCTCGTTGGGATCCTCCATGATCACTACTACTAAATGTTCGCTTGCTCATGTTAGCTCGCTGCACTAGTCGCACCAGTGCTTGAACCACTTCTGACATCGGTGGTCGGAATTCTGGCTCCGGCTGCCCCAAATAATATAAACAAAAAATCACATGAACAAGCCATGCACAAATATTTCCCATCCACCCCCGTGGTTTCCCAAATCCATCCATATTTACAAAATCAATAAATTTTGGGTGAATCAAAACGTGTCTGACAGTACCTGAACGCAAAGAGCAATAACATCGGCAAATCGAGAAAGAGACTTAACAGGATATAACCCTTTCATTGCAGGATCAACCATTTTAGCCAATGCATCAATATCATGGAGTTGAGGTGTTGCCCATCGAACCAAAGACTGCTCAGATCTTGGCCTTGAGCTGTCATGGAATGTTTTGCAATCAGGAGACAACATTATTATTTGTGCATAATTTCAAAATCTGCAGAATATTGCTCAAAAACGTGAGAGCAGACATAAAGAAAACCATTAATTCACCTATCAAAAGGGTTCCGTCCACTGAGAAGTTCCAACATGACGACTCCAAAGCTGTAGACATCACTTTTCAAAGTATACTGACCAGACAAGGCAACTTCAGGTGCATCATATCCAGATCCAACATTATGATTCAATATCTGAATGTGAGACCAAGAGTTAGAACAATAATTTTATTGGGTTTGGTGTCACTAGGTAAAAGGAAAAGCTGCATTTGTTAAGAACATGATCAATATTCATTCTGAAGAGGAAAATAACTACAATATACATCCAAATCCAAAGGAAATGGAATATGTCAGACAAAATACAGATCTTCTTTCCCATATAGGTAAATTACACAGTATATTGTGGATTTGAACCCTCTGACACATCGCACATGGTTTACCTTGTTAGATTTAGAAGCTTGTCCAAAAAAGAACATTTCCTAATCAATTAACCCAAAGAGCCAACTATGCTCTTCTATTATTCTGTGATAAATAATAGCTGAACTGATTCATTTCTACAAATTACGGCATTCATAATATGAAAGTTATTCATGTAGTCACCTTCATATGGTCATGAAGACCACTAAAATATATTTGGAAGCATCCATGACAAACAGGAAATTCAAATTGACAAATTGATAATGATCAGCATAGCATAAATATATGTAGAAAACTAGCAACAGAAACAACAAAACCATGTTGGCCACACATAATACGATCAACTATAAAAACATAAATTCACAACATTATGTTCCAGAATTTTGTAAAGTCACCTGGTCGGCATTTGGAATATAACTTGCCAATCCACTATCTGAAAGATGAGGATTAAGTTCTGTATCAAGTAATATGTTGGCTGACTTAATATTCTTATGAACAACTGATGGCGAACTAACTTCATGTAGGTACCTAGCAAAAAAAAAAAAAGATTGTGGATAAAGTCTGGTCATTTGAGTCTCGAAGATAACATTTAAAAATCAGAAAGAAAAAAAAAAATCCATAAGTTGGTCATTTGCGGCAAACTAACTCCAACCACATGTTTCCACATTAAAAATCAGGAAAAAAAAATTCTATTGTAAGTAAAATGTTTAATTACTTCCATAGTTGGCACTTTCCTATTTAGGGACAGTGGATCAAATTTAAACTCAGTTACTATTTTCTTTCCAAACTATTTCTTCCTGTTTTCATATTTCCAAATTTGAACATTAGATAAAGTAACTATCCAGAGTCCACACATTTTTTTAATTAGGTAAAAAAAAAAGAGCAAGTTAGAAACTTATTTTTAAATCAGTCAAGCCCATACAGGTCAGCATGCAAGTTAGGCAGGAAGACAAGCAAAATACATAAAACAGAAAGATAGGAGAGGAAGGAGAGCTAATAAATCTGGGGGAAAATGATTTATATGATTCAAATATTGATCATGAATTAATGTGAAATTTCCTCACGAAAATGTAGTGTAAGAATCTTCTAATCCCATTAGCCCACAACTAACTTACTCTAGAGCACGTGCAGTCCCCAAAGCAATCTTGACACGGGAATTCCATATCAATGGTTTACTATATTCATCTGATAGGTGAAGGAAGTCATGCAGTGATCCATTTTTATGAAACTCATAGACCAAGAGGTGTTGTCCATACTCTGAGCAATAACCTACAAGCTCTGTCACATTTGGATGATGTAAATTGGAGATGTTTGAAATTATTTGTATAAAATCATCTGTCAAATCATTGGGAAGGATAGATGAATCTATCTTCTTCACTGCAAGAACCTGCAGAAAAATTCATGGTATTTAATGAGATATTAGCTATATCTGTAGTGTTCACACTTTACATGAAATGTTTTTCCAGACATCTTTGCTTCTTTTTCTTTTTTTTCCAGTTAAGGGAGGGAAAGTTGGAGATGAAGATACTGGAGACACTAAAATTAACATGACCTTATTTCATATCATCAATGCATGCATCCATGTGCTTGTGTATAGATACTACTCAGATTTGATCCACTTCCAGGGAAAATTAAATAATAACATGACACTAATCTGGGTATACTAATACTTGTCATTGGAATCAGACAGTGAAATTCCAGGAATACCTGTCCATCATCAAATTGAGCACGGTAAACACGCCCAAAAGATCCCTCGCCAACAAGGTGATCCACACTGAAGCTGCCAGTAGCAATCTGCAGTTCAGCAATAGAATATGATTTCACATTTGCAGGAGCTGTTACAGTCTTCTTCACAATTGTGGGCCTCTTGGAGAATTCTTCATCATCAAATGATTTATGACGGTCAATAGGTGGGGGTTTAAGATTTATTGAGGCAGAAGTATCAAACGTCTTCAAGTCTGTTACAGAGGAAGTTTGCATGGACTTTTCTTCTGCATTATGGCACATATGTCAATTTGGATACGTAAGTCGAAAAGCAAAACAATATGCCAAATGTTGAATTGCAAGCTTTAATTTGGTAAGAACCATATTACTATATAAAAAAAAAGACAGGCTGGTCATGTTCTTAAAAAAAAAAGTTTGGCAATTTTATAACAGATTTCTCTAGTCTAGTGGCCATAAAGATGTCTTCCGTGTCAAGCATGCACCAGTTCCTGGAAAAGTGTGTTAAGTAACCTACTACTATCTACAGAACAAATTATCCTAGCTCCTGAACACAGAGGAAGACATCTGAAAATACAGAAAACTGAGAACAAGTTCACAAAGGAAAAGAACCAGAAAAGCATAACAATAGGATCCCAAATACCAGGGCACTCCCAAACCCAAGCGTCCCAGATGCACTCAATTCTTACCTAACCACTCGCACCCCACAACTCCCCCCTCCCCTAAAAAAAATACAATCACCTTTATCCTACATTCAGCATGACTTTCACTCATTAGCTCATCCCTCCTAACCAGCTAGCCATTTACCAAAATGATGATGCAATTGCAAAACTCATTTATCAAAAGCAGATCAAGAATGAGAATAACCAATACAGTAGGTGGCTTCTGCAAATATAACTAACCTATAAAGTGCAAAACTACGAAAATGAAAAATGCTACAAATATAACAATTAAGCAACATAAAAATAAGGATGACCTCATCATTGAAAAAAAAAAAGATCTTTAAATAGTATGCAAGATGCAGACCATGCACTTCATTTGAAGGAAGTGGAGCAAAGGACTGATTATCCTGCTTTTCTAAATCAGAAGATGACTTCTTGGATTTTCTCTTCACCAGAAAGAATGCTACTATTGCCCCCACAACTATGACAGAGATCACAATTCCGGCTATGGCACCACCTCCTGTACCAGATTTTTTTCCCTCGTCAATTGAGCTGCTGCCAGTGGCAGTATCTGAGGGGGTGGTGCTTCCACCACCAGACTTGTGGTGCTGGTTGCTTTTAGGTGCTGGAGGTGTCCCAGGAGGAGGTGGGGGTGCAGGCCCTGAGCTCCATGCATTACCACCGGTCCTATTGTTAAATTTGTCCAATATTAGAGTTTTACAGAAATTTATGATGAACATTTGATTCCTAGTTCCCAAATTGCTTATAATAGGAAAAGCTTACTGTAGGTTTATGTTCTTCAACTGTTCTGGTATCCATCCAGTAAAATTATTATTTTCCACATTCCTGAGAATAATTTAAGATAATAAATACAATTGGCTTTAGTTTTTATTTATTTATGGAAATAGGGTATTCCAGCTATGTTATATGATACAACAGAGACGCACAGATTATCCAGAGGCAGATTAGCAAGGACATCAATAGTGCCTGTAAACTGGTTATTTTGCAGATACCTTCACAATTGTAAACATATCAACTTAGAGTGCAATTAATAACATGTAAAGTATTAACAGAAAACATCAACAGTTAGAATATTTACATGGTGGTTATGCGTGAAAGTGAGCTCATAGTCTGAGGGAGGTCACCTGTTAGAAAATTGAAAGAGAGATCCCTGCAATAAAAGAATTTAACCCACTTGTCCATGATTTGTTACCAAGAACCAAAAGTAGCCTCAGTTGTAAAGAGTATGTAAATCAGAAAATTACCAAAACCATATGACATGAGATAATGCAAATCACAAGCAAAATGTCCTAAAATGCAATAAAAAATAATAGTGAAACTATTACACTGCACATACAAAATGTTACTTAGTCCAGAGAAACATCATTAAAACATACACGGTCAAAAGGATCATGACTTTATTGTCAAGGTAACAATAACTTGACAGCCATTTAGACTAATTTTTAATGCAGCTGAAGGGTAGGAGGAAATCTCACAATGTGGAGAGAGTAGAAAGATTAAGAAAGTCAACACCCAGTCCTTGCTGGAGCTGATTGTGACTAAAATTCCTGCATAAAAAACCAAAAAAAAAAATAAAATTACTCCAGGTGCTTCTTGTGGTGGTTGATACAAATGATAAATTTACAAGAAGAAAATTACACACAGGTCAGTAAGAGCAGTCAAGTTAGAAATCGAATAAGGTACTGTCCCTGTGATGTTGTTATAAGCAAGATTTCTGCATACAAAGAACTAAGAATGTTACAAATCATAATATCATAAATAAAATACACTAAAGAGGAACAACCCCATATATATAGAAACATACAAGTGCTGCAAATATGGAGGAAGTTGGTACGGTATGCTGCCACCAAGACTGTTGCTACTCATGTCTCTGCAAAAATTTACAAGGTCACAACAATAGTAGCAATGCATATATTTAAGGAAAGAGATCATTAATCTTACACGTAGGTCAAAGATGTCAAGACTTGTAATCCATAAGGCAACGATCCAGTTAGTCCAAGATTAGATAACTTACTGAGAAGTAACAAACAAGATTCATGAAAAAAAATCAGCATTAAAGCCTAAAATGTAATCATGATCAAGTGATATAAAGTGAAGAGGAGAGTGGGACTATACATCTCTGTAACACGATTGCCAGAGCAAGTAATGCCTTTCCAAGATTGTCCACATGGATCATCACCATTAGGAGGCCAACCTAGCTGGGGTGGTGAGTTCATATTTTGAAACAAAAATCTCACAGCAGCAGCTGCATCAAACACTCGGAAATTCTTTTTTTAAAAAAAACTCAGCAACCCCAAGACATAAATTATGGAAATTCATTATCTAATAGGTTATATCCTCACCACCATCCGTTTTACATATTTCAAGGTATAGATTACTCTTCAGGCAAAACTAATCCAATATGATAGAATCCCTGAATATACTACTTCAGGCATAAGTGAATGAATTGGAGCTTAGACTTGAATACAAATTCAAAAAAGGTTTGCTGACAATGAATTGGTTATTCATGTTATCGACTATAAAAGCTGCACATTTATAAGCATCAAAGGGTAAAAAAAAAAAATAAGGAAACCCACCTTTTACCTATGATTCGCAAAATAATTTCTTAGATGGAAGTAGTATGGCTAGGAGATTATTAAATTTTTCCGTGCGCATAGATATAAGTTATAATAGCATTAGTGAATACTAGGGCACCGGAAGAAAAACCATTCAAAATTATATCCCTGAGCCAGTAGCCCAGTACCAAAACAGAAATTTCAAGGATCAAGATGCACCACATACAAGTTCATATTTGGGGATGTCAATGAGAATTTTAAAAGTTCACCAAGCAAGCATCTTAGACTTTCTGAAGGGTCACAAAAGTAAAACAATTAGGACATGTACAGGATTAAATTAGGCACGAACTATATGATACAAAAAGAAAGTAAAACAAGCTTATTTAAGCCCTGCAAGTGTACTCACATCTTAGATAGATAGCTAAAACCTGCAAGACTATATGCTAGTGATTTGCAAATCAGAAGTTAGAATGGTCGGCAGGCCTAGTAGTCTTGTGTGTTAATTATTTTAATCACTTTGTATGAATTACTTCAAATCCCATATTTGAAATATGGCAGCTCAAAATGTGCTATTATGGGATTAAAGTCATCCATGACCATGAATAACATTGATTTGAATATTGGAATTAGGCACAAGTGAAGCTAAGACATTTCTAGGTTACCGTTCATGATATTAAGCATTTAATCTCAGGATACAAGGGAATGCTGAGAGGAGAGATATTATAAGAATGGTTCCAAAGTCCAGGAGGGCCAGCTGCAGCAAAGGGCTTGCAACAACCAAAAAATATTTATCGCACATGCTCTAGTCTAGTGCTTCGTTAAGATTGCTATTTAGTCCCTTTGGGGAACATGAGGCAGTGTTTAAGTGCCTTTTCACTGCTTATCTCTTAGAATTTATAGTTGTATTTAATTTAATTGCGTAACATAATACACAAAGGATTTGCTTGCACGTCAAACAGAACACAAAAATATTGAAGAAGTCAATGGAAGGGGATGAAAGAGAAAGAGTGTCGGCAAACTATAAAACAGACACACACACCAGGAAAAAAAACTTCTTACAGCATTAAAATATCAGAAAGAAATAATTAGAAAAACATCTTCTTTTTCTCAGACTCTGAATGTGTTGTCTGTGCACTATTACATAAAATTCTTGACATTTGATCCATAGTTGGTAAAAGTTAATGGGGAGGTGGAGGAAGAGGCATTGAACATTTCCCTGATCAAAAGTAGAGGGAGAGGAGCTTTATACACGGAAAAGGAAAAGCCATGGAAAGAAGTGAGACCTCCATCCATGCCCATCAACAACCGAATAATGCAAAAGACTTGATATAAGGATTGATTATGATATATTTAGCACTTAGAAGAACATATATACCTTAAAAATGACGCAAGGGAAGGTAACCAATTCCAAAATAGTAAGAACCGACAATCAAGTACACAGAACATATAGCTCAAACTGGAAAGGAAAAAAAAAGTCATTCATTTGTTGAGATCAGTGGCATGCAAAGCAAAAGGCACCCCACCGAAAAAGCCAACAAACTGTCTAAAAACAGTAATAATCAGGGTAATAGAACTGATATGAGCCGCTCAATAGATCAGCTACAAAGCTTCTCATTGTTTCAGAATAAAAAAAAAGAAAACAGATTGTCAGAACAGTTCAAAGCAGATAAATGAGATTGAAAACTAAACTAAACAAAACCCATTGAAATAAAGAAGAGAGCAAGAATAGCACAATGCAAAAATCAACAATAAGTGAGAGTGAAAGAAGACACTAACCATCATTTGGATCTGTGGCGGCAGTGGCACCATTGGGCATCCAACATAGAATGCAGGTGGTGATGCACACCAACAACCTTTGAAACTCTACCATCTTACAAAATTCTTCCTACCCAGAAAGCTGAAAGGGATTTGCAGTCACCCGTTTATGCCAAGTTCCAATTTTTATTTTATAGGTCTATGCTAATGCTGCCCCCATAGCCAAGTAAAGCTGGCTAGCACGAATTGCCAGAAGAATCCAAAGCCACAGAAATTTTATTTACTTTATCACAGTCACAGTGTCTCCCTCAGTATGTGTATATATATGTAAATAAATTTATAATTCAATAGTATTACATTACATTACTATAAATAATAATGATTTTACTTTTGGAGTTCTATGGAATTGAGTAAGAACGAAAAATTTTGTGGAGCTTGGTTCTTCTGTTCTGGATTTTTCTTTTGCTAATTGAATAGGCCAATTCAAGTAGCTTTCACAAATACAATACACGGACATGAATGAAAGTCACGTTTCTAAAAATTTATTATATAATAACATTCATTTTCTATTATTTATTTATTTAATATTTATAATATATGTATTGCCGTATTGGTTAATAAGCGAGAACTGGTATATGTGTGGCTTTCGTGCCAACGGCTAAGCGAATCCTGAAGGGAAGTCAAAGATATCAATCACTTAAAATGACCGACAAGGAAAAATTAATAAATTACGAAAAGGAAGTGATGCAAAACATTTATCTTTGTCTAATTTTAAAGATGGAATTGAAGTATTTTTTTTTAATTAATTATAATGGAAAAAGACGTTTGAACTAATGCCACCATTTCTAATGGCCTTTGTTTCGGGTTCAATTATTTCATATAGATTCTGGGATCATAATAATTAATAATGTGTGTCTAGGTCTAAGGAAATGAAGCCAAGTTTTGTACTGGACACGCTCAAGTGTTCGACGACAGACATTGAAGCAACAGATTCGGACAAGCTAAATATAACTTTGACTTACATATTTTTTTTCCTGACTAAATTTAATTTTAATTCTGTAAAAATATTTGTTAACTTTAAATTTCATAAATTTAAATATTTTAAAATACTTATTATTATTATTATTTAATAATTTGTTGCATATATTTAGACATATCATCTCAATAATTATCATAAAACGACGTATATAATGTGATATATTTCGATAAATATCACATCATCGAAGAGATACTTAAAAAAAAATCATAAAAACTCAAACTTTACAAAATAAAAGTAAGTAATAAAGATTAAAAACGTATCATATCCTATTACTTTCTTAGAATTTTATGATGCAACAACTCTGGGAGAAGTAGCTCGGAGAGGGAAGGATTATAGGCCGAAGAAGTAATTGCATGTTGTACGTGTAAAATAGTTTCAAACTCTGTCAATATATCTGTAAAAATTAAATTAATTATAATACACTCACACTGTAAATTTTTGTTATATTATCATTTAATAAAAAATATCAAATATAATAAAATTGTTAACTTTCATAATAAATAATAATTAGTTTATTACTTTAAAAATTATATCTAAAATAATTCATAATTAATTGATAAACTATCTATAATATATTTTTTTAAAACTTATGATATATATTTTTTTTGTTCATAAATAATTCATTATTACTCCTTTTTTGCTTCACCTCCTTCTTTTCCCATTTGGCTTACAGCCACATTAAAAATGTGCAACCTTTTCTATTTTTTTCGCTCTCCCCATCCTTAAACACAAGGCAATTACCCAAATTTTGAATTCTGATTTGGAAAAAAATAATCTGATTTCGGATACTTCTTATCCATTATATAGCATGTTTGTTTAAATTTGAGTGAGAAAAATAATTATTAAAAAACTGAATGAAAAATATTTAATAAAACAGTTATTGAACTAATTCATAAATGTAAAATAATATAAAGTTACCTGTTTATATGATTTTTTATATAATTCTTTATTTTGTAGATAATAAATATATTTTTAGGTACTTAAAATATTGAATTGTATATTTAATTTTAAACTTATTATTTTTTGTTTAAAAATCAAACTTGTTATTAAAAATTATAATAGTGTAATAATTAAAATGAATATTTTAACATTAAAGAAGATAGTAAATGAAGAATTTTATTAGGATATTAAGAAGAAATTATAATAAATTATAAACTCAAAGCTTAATTTAAATAACACCCAAGAAAAAAAACACTTTAAATTAATAAGATAAATTCATTTTGGCAAAAATATTTTTTTTTTATTTTTATTCTTTACCTTTCAAATTTAGTCAACATTACACTTAATTTGAAAGTAAGGCCATTAGGATTTTGTATTTCATAGTGATTATAAAATATATTTTGTGATATTTTGACCGTCATTAAATTTTAACCGTCACTAAGTTAAAGGACAAAAATATATTTTGTTGTTAGAGGCAGACTCCCCATCACCGACAGAGACACTCTTAGTCTTATCACTCCTCATAAACAAGACTTAATAAAATAAATTAATATACAATATTGGACATGGAATTATAGTATGTAAGACAATATTATATTGTATTAAATCAAATAAGATAATAATATGTCATTTTCATAATAAATTATATAATATTGAATGAGAAAAATGAGATTTACAAAAAGTGGCCTCACCAATTTCCCAACTTGTAAAAATTCACAAATTAAATCAAATGTGTTTTGGAATGAATAATTGTAGACTAATTTTTTTTACTCGCGGGGAGAATGAAAAAGAAATAAATGATTTTAAAGTCAATCAACACTTATAAAAAAAACTATATTTGCCTTATTGAATGAAATGAACGAGAGCTAGAATTTATGCAACATTAAATGCGAGTTTTTATTTTACTTATTTTTTAGTAGATTTTTTTTTTTTTTTACGTACAAACTATTTTTAGTATGTTTGGTCCGACGTTCACATATAGTTTCTACATGTTTCCATTATTTGCCGTGAAAAAATGAGTCTTATACATGTGTTAACAACGTCGAACCATACACATATTATGTCAATTAGTTAAAATTATAAACTTATAAAAAAATGTTTAGTTCATAAATTATATAACTGTTTTATTATTCATTATTTTTCTAATAAAATTTTGAGTAGCTTAATCGTAATTTTTCATCTATGTGAAATATATATCATTTATGAAAAATATTAAAAAAATCCCATATTTGGATTATAGAAAATAAAGAAATTAAATTATAAAAAGTGAGACTATTTGAGAGTTGTAGCAAAAAAGAAATGGATGGTTCAGAAATGAAATTGAGACGCTTGGCAGTTGGCACGGGATCGATCGAATACTTTGAGTTGTCGTATTAAAGAGAGAAGAATCTGGTTGTGGAGATAAGGGATTAAGGGGGGGTATCATCGTTAATTTAATTTAATTGTCCTAGCTAGCTAGTCTCTTGTTTAATTAATTAAGTGTTTAACCAAAAGAGAAAGAGAAGAAGCTACAGCTAGCAACACCAATATATACTAATACCAGTACATCAATGACCCTTCTCTAATCTCTACTCTCTCTCTCTCTCTCTATATATATATACACACTAATGCCAGCAACAGCCACAAAATGAGCCTTCGTAGACCACTGCTGCAACAAACCACCATTTTCAACTTCTTCCATTAATCCCGCAATATCCCACCCAACAACAACATGGATATATGCAACGCAACCCACTTGCAAACTCAACCTTTGGTTGCTGCCGACAACTCTTATAATACCTAGCTATATAACAAATCTAAATCAATCCTTCAAGTAAAACATGATATGTCTATTAGAGCTAGTATACTGGTAGAGAGTTGGATAAGTACACTACTTAGATTCGATTCTTATTATTATCTTTATATATATATATATATATATATATATATATATCCTTGAAATTATCCGCCAGTAGAACTCCTTCTATAGGCACATACACGTGATTTAATTATTAGAGTTGATGTTAATGGCATAGAATACTTCACCCGAAAACTTTTTGACAGAGTAACCTAAGGGTGTGTCTGGAACTGAGGAATATATGGAAGGATTGATAATGGAATAATGAAAAAAATTCATTCATTAATATTAAGTATATTAATTTAAAAAGTGAATGATGAAAAAAATTATGGGACTTGTGACTAATTATAATCCTTTTAATAGAGAGAGGAAAGAAGAAGAAAAAGTGATTTTTAAATTGAAGATTAAATTAATTTTATTTTTATATACTTTTTTATTCTTAGTAATTTATTTTTTCATTTCATACACATATTTTATTTATTTTCGTTTCATTTTTTACTAAAAAATTTATAAAATTATCTCACTTTTTGCTCTCTCTTTATTTTTTCTCACTTTCTTTTCTTTCCATTTATTTATTTTATTAGCATACCAATAAATCAATGACAGTGGTATCCGTCTAAAGTATCCTCCGACTTCCGCTAAACATGTAAAGACAGTAAAGTATTTTCTTTATTTTTTATCTGCCATTTTTTAATTTCTTTGTTTATCTATTATTTTAAAATTTTAAGATGGTATGAATTATTATTTTGCCAAGTAGATCTTAAAAAAAAGACCATAGAGTATAAAATGTTAAAATAATAAATGAAAGAGATAAATCGCATATTAAGAAATTATAAATAAATTTATAAATTTAATATAGATAAAACAAATTAATTGGTTTATAATCTATATTATAATCTAAACGATAAATAATAAACAAAATAAAGGGAATATGAGATATGAAATTAACGTGTGATATTTTCTCTGACACAAATCTAAGAATCCTTTTATCACAAGGAGAAAAAACAGACTATGTCAGAAGAACGGAATTTGGAAACTAAACAATGAGAATCAAGCCCATACTTAAAAGTTAAAACAGTTTTTTTAATGATAATCTTTTGCTTAACTAACATCTAGTCTTATTGTTTGGACTATGGACCATCGACAAGGACAACAAAAGTTAAATAATCCATTAAATTAGAATTTGTACCATGTCTCGTGTGTCTTAATTAATTAACAAATATATATCTACTTCCAAGTTTGGAACAAAAGAATTTTATTTTAGAGAAAATATTAAATGTCAATCAAGCAAGTTTGGAACAAAAGAATTTTATTTTAGAGAAAATATTAAATGTCAATCAAGCGTTTGGTCGGATTATACTTGTTAGTTGTTACATAATTATGTTTTAAATTTAATTAATATTTATTTAAAAATATCAAATCTAATATTATTTGAACCAATGACTCATCTGATTTGTATGTTAGTGTTAGGTTGAACTAGTTTTAGTATTTATATACGTACATAAGTTAAATTTTGATTATCGCCGTCAATTTTGTCGCTAGACTGATGATGTTATGGTTAATACTATTATAATTTTTTGAGTGGTATAAACTTCTTACAAAATTTTTTTGGTAGGTATTGAACTGCCAAAAAAATTCTTTTTATGGAAATAAATCTCCACAAATCATAATTTCTCTTTTTTTTTGTTATAGAAGAAAATTTTGACAATTTTAGACTCATGACAAGATTATGAAATAATTTTACACAGAAAAAAAATGTTATAGATACGTCAACCAAGCTAGTAATAACCAAAATATGATGTTTAATTAAAATATACAATTTTTCTGTATAGAAAAATTAAAATAAATAGGGAGACCAAAAAAATATTTTAATTAATAATAAAATTATCACTTATTTGCAAATTTGTTGTTTAGTAATAATTAATTAAAATAAAATTAGGAAAATACTAATATCAATGAACATAATCTTATGTGGTAATGAAAGAAGACATTATTATATAATCCTGAATCAACATATATATAATCTAAGTTAAATTTTACAAATATTATTGTAATTAAGTTTTATTAATATCATATAAATGATTATTTTTATTACGTATAGTATATAAATCTATCTCAAGTACATCCATACTTTTTTTTTTCTTTAACCAATAAGTATTTGAGGCTTTAGATGATTTTTTAGTTAATTTCCTCCCGCTGAATCGACTTGTTTGAAGAGCGAGGAGTTATAGCGGTTGTCACATCATTACAAGACAAGTAGCGAAAACTCTGGCTATGCCTATGCATGCCAACCAAACAAAACCTGAGATCATCATGTGTTAGGTGAAGAAATTTGTCGATGATATAGTACGAAATTATTATCCTATATTTTTTTTTATTTGTGTCTAATTGCTCATCATCAATTTCCTCTTCTTTTTAGTCCAAGATTCTGAACTCGTGTCTTTATTTAAATGATTTGATTTTCAGTTCATGAGTATAGTAAAAATCTAAAGTACAAAATTTACTTATTTTCTAAAATATTGACGGAATACAAGAGTGCGTGAATTATTTATTGGCAAAAATTGGCGTGTATCAAATCCAAGAAAGCACACAGATGATGATGGTTCACGGGTTACCAGATGCATTGCATAGGACAGGTCGGAAGAAAACAAAACCAGGCTTGTTTTGAACTTGGTTTACGGCACCAGTGTAAATTGGTTATGTTGGGTTGAACTTTAAATCTCTCATTTTATCCCATAAAAAATTTATGGATCTTGGGTTAGGTTTTTGTAATTTTTTAAAAAATTGATCCATTTTAATTGAATTATAAATGGATTGGATTAACATGTCTAAATATATTTTTATTTTGTAAAAAATAAAATTTTCAGAATAATAATTTATTTTTGTCTAAAATTTTACAAATATATAAATATAATGATTAAATATACTAAAAAAATAAAATTATGATGATATTTGATTAATAGAATTAAAAATCTGAATGCTGATAGGATATTTTTATTATAGATAAAAATAAAATATTAAATAACATAAACAAAATTAAGATAAAATAAAATAACAACTTAAAAATAAGTTATATGTTATTTAATTTAATAATTTAATAAATCATATGACTTAAAAGTTAATGTGTTTTGCATTTTGATAATTAATTTATATATAATAATAAATTTAATTATATGAATTAGGTTGAATGAGGTTTGACTCACACACTTGAAAAACATAATTTAAAATAATTGAATCCGATTCCTGTGACAAACAATTATTTTATGCTTATGCAAAATGCATAATGATTATATGCCTTTAATTTATCTAAAAATAATTATAACAAAAGGCACCAAAATATTATATTTTTATCGGAGTAAAATGGGAAATTCATTAATCCTTAAATTTTGATTTTTTTTTTCTTATTTTCTTTAACAACTTTAATTTAAATATTTTATCTTTTTTATATTCTCTTTTTATCTCAAATAAACAATTTTACTCTTCACTATTTTTCAATCCTCACACTTTCATTTGATCCCACCTTATCAAACACTACCTTAGGTTTACGATTTAACACAGCCAAATGGAATTTTATTTATTTATTTGATAAAAAACATACATTACAAGAAGTTTGTAAAATTAAATATTTTTTCCTAAGCAAACAAAATTTGAACATATATACAAAGACACTCTAGGCCCTAGCCCATTTGGTTTTCCTGTTTGGACCTCCATTTATAGACACCTGATGATGCTGTTTGTAACCTTGAATCTATAATGATGACGACATGCTAATTATAATCATGAAAATAATAATAATGATATTACCATATTAGTATTAACAACAACAATGATAATTATGATTGTGATAGAAAAATTTAAAAAAAAAAAAACAAATGTTTACAAAATTAAAAATAAACAAAAGTAATTTGATAATAGTTTGAATATGTTTTTTTTTTATTTCTTCTAATTTTTTGTTTCAGTAATTTTATATTTTTTCTGATTTCGTCCTATTAATTTTTTTAAAACATTTTAATCGATTTCATTAACCTTGATTTTGTTATGTGTTGAGATACTTAATAAAGATATATTTGAATTTAAGAAAATTATTTACCTTTAGATATAACATTTTAAATTTGAATTAGAAAGGATTGGTTTTGTTTCAATACATGAAGCAGAAATGACCTTAAGATATAGGATTATCGAAATAGAATATAAATATGAGTTAAAAGTGTCATATTAGATAAATAAAAAATTAAAAAATTAAATATTATATAAATTAGAAGAAAACTCATAAATTTAAATTTTAAGATTTTGGTCAAATTGTGATATTAAATTTATATATATGATTTGCTCAATGGTGAAAATTTTTATGATGTTTATCCCTCTTAGGTTTTACACGATACAATATTATTTCATAATAAATATATTATAACATTAGACAATTTATTGAAATAATAGAAAAGTTGTTAGGAAAATTGTAAATTATCCTCCGACATTTGTTTGCACGGTAACATTCTGAAAGTGTACAAAATCAATGAACAGAAATTTATTTACTAAAAATGATGTTGGAGTGTACTGAAAATCATGGTAGAAATGTATTAATATATTTTTTGATATATATTTTTAGTTTAATGATGATGCACAGAGAATTTAAAACAATTTTACATAGGTATGTAAGTAAAGTAATTGCCACCGGTTAAAAACTTGGAATAAATGTATCCATGGGGAGATTTTGTTTAACGAAATCTGGTAGATGAACTGTCCCTTTTCCTCATATTGCACCTTAAATACAAAGGTATCAAGTGACATTGAATTTTAGATGCAAAGAAAAAATCTGAGTCTGAGACGTGATTTATTAGTCCATAAGAAGAAATTCTGAATCAAAAAGAGGCAAAGCATGAGAAGAAAACTTGGTCTCTGAATGGTGAAATCGAGCTTTTTTTTGGGGGGTGGGAGGGGGTGTAAAGAACACTATAATATCAACACACATGGTTAAGGTTGAAGGAAAAAGAAAGGGACATGATGATGGGTTTAGTAACAAGTGTGCTTCTTTGGCTAAGGAGCAACGTTCTCGTCTCTACATCCTGTGCCGTTGTGATACCATGTTGTTAGAAATTTTATAATTTCTAATTAATTAAGGTGAATTACATATTATATTATAAATTTATATTGGTTATTTTATATTTTTATGGGTTAAATATAATTTATTTAATTTGGTGAGTCTATTAGACTATTAATGAGTGAAAATCATTTTGGCCCATTAGGGTATAGAAACAAGACTTCAAGAAGATTTTTTTTTAAAAAAAAAGTAAATAAAAAGATTTGATAGAATCGTAATTTCGACGATTTCTGGATAATTCAAGTAAGCATCAAGCAATCCAAGATATTCAAGTTAAATTGACTAGATAGATGCTTAAGTTAGATTTGAAAGCACAAAGATTTGGCCAAGTTACTTTTCTTTCAAAACAAATGATTTTAAAGTTTCATCTCTGGTAATCGATTACTCAAAAGTATAAAAGCTTTCAGAAAATCATTTCAAATATTTTTCAAAGGTTTTTAAAATGTGTAATCGATTACCAATGACTCTGAATGTTGAAAATTCAAATTTTAAATTAAGAGTTACAACTGTTCAAGAAAAATAACTGCTGAGATTGTAATCGATTACCAGTGAACACTTTTGAAAAATATTCCCAATCGTCACAACTTCTCATTTGAATTTTGAAAGGTTATCAAAGGCCTATAAATTAGTGACTTGGGAACGATTTTTTTTAAACAGAAAGAGTTTTACTTGTCCAAAAATGTCTTATCCTCTCAAAAGATGATGAGAGTTTTCATTGCCCAACAAGTTATATCCTCTCAAGAGATTAAGAGAGTTTTTGATTGCCCAAAAAGTTTTATCCTCTCAAATGATTAAGAGAGTTTTTCACTGAGTTCAAATCCTCTCAAATACAAATCATCTTATCTTCACAATTCCTTGGCCAAACACTTGTGACATTCAATAAGGTATTGAGCGCTCTTGTTGTAAGGCATCTGAACATAAAGGAAGGGATGTCCTTGTGTGCTTTAGAAGGTGTAAAGGATTACGAGATAGTGGAACTCCCAAGCGGATTTTTTGGGGACTGGACGTAGGCAATGGACTTTGCCGAACCAGTATAAAAACTGTGTTTGCACTTTCTCTTCCCTTAAACTCTTTTATTTATTGTTGCTTAACAGTTACATTCAGATTGTTTAATTTGAATCATCACTTAGAAATTCATCTTTAAGGGAACTTGGAACTTGCATTAGAATCAAAGTATAATTTTTAATTGGGGAAACAATTTGTAATATCTTAATTCAACCCCCCTTCTTAAGATGTCTGAGGCCACATGTCTAACATAGGGGATAATGAGAATCTTAATAGGTTTAAAACATGAGGTACGATTATAGTTCACAACACATCAAATCAAGAAACAGTTTTTTCCTATCCCATCTAAAGAGAAAACGAATGCCCCATAAGAAATAAAAAGATTTGATTGAGAAAGACCATTAAACCAACTATTCTTGATCACTATAGCTTCTGCTACGTCTCAATCAAAATTGCTTTATGGATTTAGGTATTCCTAAGAACTCCCTTCTCCAATAATTTAATGAAATGTACTCTTATCTGTTCCTTTGGTTATTTTATTTGGTTACTTAAAATAACCATCACATGCTTCTCTGTTGGTACATCCAAGGAGATCATGACTGAACTAAATTTTTCTCTCTTTATGTATCCTAATTAATTAAGTTTAAACTCTATTAGAAGAAGAAGATGGATGGATAAGGAAGAAGGGAGAATGACTAAAGAAGAAGAAGGATTTCTCCTATTAGAGATGCTCAGGTTTTGAATGTATTCAATAGAAAACTCTGAGACTTAATGTCTTTCTCCTTTGCTTCTTACTTCTTTTATAGGCCTACAGTAACTTAAATTTCATACAGCCTCGCGCTAAGCGGACTTTCTAGGCTTAGCGAGTACGACTGTGATCACACGCTTAGTGCAAGATTCGCGCTAAACACATCTTTGGATTTGTTCGTGGGTCTTCTTCATGCTAAGCTTGTGTTAGCCACTGAGTGAGTTGACGTGCTAGCCTGCTTTGTGTACTAAGCGAGCTGTTTCGATCTTCAACTTTTTCTTCAATGTTTTTTCTTCACGTTTTTACATCAAATTTTCCTCCAAAACACGTGTAATTTTTTTCTTTTTTTCTGAATCCTATTGGTTAAAAATTAAAATCTTTATTATTTCACTAAAAACAACAGTAAAATATAAGAATTTTAATCATTCTTAATCAAAATTGACTATTAATTAAATCCAAATTTCGCAGTTATCGTGGACAATTTTTTAAAGTTTGTTTATAAGACAATGATTTTTATAAGATCATTTTCTAATTTCTATATGCATTAATTATTCTTTTTTCTAAATACTTTTACCTAATTGTTTTTTTTCCAAATATTAATGAAAAATAATTAAGTGAATTGAGAGATTAGAAAAAAATTAAAATAATAATACAATTAATTGACATGTGATTAACTAAATTAATTATTTTTCTTAACAAAAATAAATTAATTAAAAATTTTTTATAATTAAGAACAGATAAGATAAATATATAAAAAAAAACACATGCTTAGTTAATAATACCTTAAAAGTTCAGTTTTACCTTAGTTCATAGATGAACCCCCTCGAATTTCGTATATAAGAGGCGGAACCCAACACATATACTCTAGATTGTGTGTAATAGGCTTTCATGAGTTATAGTTATATCAATGTTTCTCAACGTCAAACTTTGCATGCTATATAAATGCAGAAAAGCAATATATTACGATCGACAGCCTACGCATGCTGAGGAATAATGAATAATGATGTGAGTGAAGCAAGCTAGCCAGTTTTTTCTTTTTTTACTAGACAATAAGTATCTTTTACCAAAATGAATCTTATTTGAATAGGATATAATTATTATAAGTGATAAATTTTTTTAAAATATTTATATATTTAGAGTTCATATCTAAAATTTTTAATTAAATTAAAATAATTTTGTCAATAGATTTTCATGAAAGGTGATGAAAGTAGTTAAGATTGTTCTTTGCTAATTAATTTGAAGAGAAATGCATAATACACATTGAGTGGCCATTATTGATGAGACATGGTCCCTCCGGCTAAAGGCGTGGCAGTGCGACAAAATCTTTTACACTTTCTTCGTTTCTGCGTAGATTGCGGGGATTAAGTCAGGTTGCGACTGGATTCTAATATATCATTGGGGACACCACTCTAGGAAGCAAAATCATAGCTGCACTGCTAAGGTTATCATATTGTTTCGCTTTAATGATTGATGCCCTTCTAACCTCTTTGACGTGACTCTCACTGCCCCCATTAGTATTATCTTATTCTGACGGTGCTCCACTCCACATATACCAAAAGTACACTAAAGTTTGGGATTAATTAATCATACTACTCTTGCACTGCAGATAATTCGACTTGAACTCAACGTCTCCACTAACTTCAAATCTTCAATAGCTATATAATTTCAAAAAGCTTATTGCAGCTGGGTCCAACTCTAATAATTGAAGAGCATGGTTGATCTTGAACTTCAGGACAAAGTGAATTTCTTCCACATCAGGGAGATGGAGATGAGGATAAATATAGTTCTAATACCAACTTCTGATTCTTCTTAAGCAAAATTTTGAGCCGCTAATTGGCTGGTACCATTTAAGAGACGAATCCGTACGAAATATTTTATATGCGTTGTTTCTTCTGATAACTGGCTCCAATCATAAAGTATCCAACGGTCAATATTTTTTTTTTTTTTTTTTTTTGTAATTACAATATGGATTTTACAATATTTTCCTGAAAATCAATAATACTTTTAAAAACTTACAGCCAAACTTGAGAATGATAGATTATGAAATTCACTTTTTCTGAAATTTGGAAATAATTCTAGACAAACACAACTTTAACCGAGACTTGGACACAAGGACATGAAAAGTCAATGAAATGGGCGTGGATATACAAACTTTGGGATCATAGAATCCCCTAATTAATCATTAAGTGTGTGGAATAACGGATCAGGTGCATGGCGTGGCTGTGTGGGGAGCCACAATTGTGCTGAACTCATTATTTGGAGGTTCTGCGCCTTCCATTTTGGAGAGCTATAAAAGTGGAAGCCATAACGAACGAACAGACGGAGCAGAGGACAAGATGGGTAGTGTGAGTTATAGCAATCTGAAGAACGCCATGATAGCATTCTTGGTCCCTCTACCCTCCATCCTATTCTACCTCTCATTCCAATCGGCCATTAGTACTCCTTCTTCTTGGTCTTCTCTGTGGACATGGTGCTATCACCACCCTCTGCTATTGGCCAATGTCCTTTTCTTCTTCAATGTCAATTTCCTCTTCTGGCTCATCGGCCTAATCCAATCCAGCCACTGGGTACACTTTCCACTTTTTCCTTCTTTTCTGCTTTGGTTTTTCAAATTGACACCTTTTGCTGTTGCTGTTGGTGCAGATGATTGACCCGTATTGGACAGTGATACCTGTGATGCTTGTTCATTACTATTCAACTCACCCTTTGGCACAGTATCAGTGGTGGAGGTCGAGGATCGTAACGTTGTTGACTTGGGCGTGGAGTGTTAGGCTGATCCACAACTACTTCAGGCGAGAAAAGTGGCAGTGGGGTGCCAGGGAGGATTGGCGTTTCACTGATTTGAGCCATCGCTATGGAAGGCATTGGTGGTGGGCTTCTTTCTTCGCCATCTACGTCCCTCAGCAGGTAATTAAGGTTACTCTTAGTCATCATTTTCCCTTGCTTTTACTTTTAATTTACATCAAGACAACCTTGCAGGTGTTTCTGATTGGATTGTCTCTTCCGTTCTATGTCATCCACTCGGTGAACCAGCCTCTGAGCATGTGGGACTTGGTAGCCATAGTTGTGTGTGTATCTGGCATTGTCACGGCATACATTGCTGATACTCAGCTTTACAACTTTGTGAGTAGAAAGAACAAGGAGGTCCCTATTCTTGACAAAGGGTTGTGGTATTATTCTCGGCATCCAAATTACTTTGGAGAGCAGGTGTGGTGGTGGGGAATGGCTGTGTTTGCTTGGAACCTGGGACATGGATGGGCTTTCATAGGGGCATTAGCCAATACCATGTGTTTGGCTTATGTCACTAAGCTTGTGGAGGACCGAATGTTGAAACAAGATAGCAGAGCAGAGGCGTTTAGGCTCTATCAGAAGACTACTTCCCTATGGATTCCTTGGTTCAAGTCATCTCCTTTAGGACTCAAATCTAAGGATGCTTGATTTTCTTTTTCCCCTTGTTCGTTAGTTGATTGTACCACCATCTTCTTAATTTTGCCTAGTTTGTTCGATTATGTAAGAGAGCCATGTGTGTGCTCCATGATTTTTGTATAATATAGCACTTTCCTATAGACTATCTCATTTTAATGCCACAAGCTATTAAAACCTTCAATATAAATATTTATTTATTTTAAGAGAAAAAAAATTATATATTGGTACATAATTTTTTTTTACACAATCATTTAATAACTATTATAAATTTCTTAACTTTTAAAATAAAAATAATTATCTAAAAGTAATTCAAATGTTAATACAATATTATTAAATACACAAGCATTCAACTCTTATTTTAAAATTATTTTTCTTTTAGTTTTAACTTTAATATAATTAGATTCTCAATTTTAATTTATTAAATAAAATTTCAGTTCTAAAAATGTTTGGCATGAATATATGCTTAAAAAATAAAAATATTTATAATCATATCATAATAAGTTGGTCATTTATCAATTAATTTTATAACTTGACTAATCATTTATGATGTAATTAATGCAATTGAGATCCTCAGTGGATGATAAAAAAATGTTAAAATCTGACACTAATATTTATTTTAGAAAAATATTAAAAAATCCTTTAAAATGATTTTTGAAATAAAAAAAAATGAGTCCGGGAGCTATCTATATATTTAAAGAATACAAATAAAAAATAAATATATTAGAAGAAATAATAAAACAAAGATAAAAAATAAACATTTTATTTTATAAGAAACTCAAGAAGGCAAAAAAATTATTAGCCACAAAAAATAAAATTTGTTAATTTATAAAAAGCATGCTTAAGCCAAAAAAAAAAATCCTCTACTTGTTGATCTGCATTCCTTGTTGTCGTCTGGCATGTCTTCATCCAAACAGTGAAACTGACTTGACGATAAAGAAGCATTTCCATCAATTGAAGTGATGATTGAGAGTGGGTATGGCACTCAGACTCAGAGGAAAATGGGTTTTGATTCCATTCTTTTGGTTTTGCCTGATTCCGTTTTGCTTCTCACAACAGAAGCTGCGCTTGCGCTTTGGAAAAAATGGAGAGTTCAAGATCTTGCAAATTGCTGACTTGCACTTTGCCAATGGGAAGACTACCCACTGCTTGGATGTGCTTCCTTCTCAGTATGCTTCTTGCTCTGACCTCAACACCACCGCCTTCATCCAAAGGATCATCCTTTCTGAGAAACCTAACCTTATTGTCTTCACTGGTATTCCTATCCTATTTTTTTTTCTAATTATTATTTTCTCCCGTTTTGGAAACACTATCTTTCTATTTTACTGCACCAAGATGCTTATTTTGGGAAACACAATCTATCTTTATACAGGTTTTGGTATTGGGCAATTGTCAGTTCACAATTGATAACCAAAATTAACTTCATTTATTACTTTGATCAATGGAATGCTTTTTTAAGAAAATGAAACTTTCCATTATAACAACTTCTACTTATCAAAGATCCTGGCTTTATTCCTATTACTTGTGTTTAGGATGAACTCTAAGAGAGTAGATGATTACAAATTTAACGAGTCTGCTGATATTAGCTTGGAGTTTGATTTTTTACTTTATTAAGCAAGTTGCAAAATTTCCTTAACTGTTGATACCATGTTGTGTATTCATTTTGGTGTGACAGGAGATAATATATTTGGATATGATGCTTCGGATCCAGCTAAATCAATGGATGCAGCATTTGCACCTGCAATTGCTTCAAACATTCCTTGGGTAGCTGTTTTGGGCAACCATGATCAGGAAGGATCCCTCTCAAGGGAAGGAGTGATAAAATATATCGCTGGGATGAAAAATACTTTATCTATAGTCAATCCTCCGGAAGTACACATAATTGATGGTTTTGGGAACTATAACTTAGAGGTTGGAGGAGTTGAAGGCACTGATTTTGAAAACAAATCAGTGCTTAATCTGTACTTTCTTGATAGTGGAGATTACTCTAAGGTTCCTTTTATTCCTGGCTATGGCTGGATCAAACCCTCTCAGCAACTTTGGTTCCAACGGACATCTCAAAAGCTTAGGGTACTCTTTTACCTGTTTCATTGACTAGCTATATTTTGGCTACTGTACATTGTATCCTAAGATCTGCTAAAAGTTTGTGGATCTTCTGTTAGCAATACAAACCAAGACAGCAGCAGGCCCAGAAGAGTCATTAGAAGGCCCATTCATTTGGATGACTACGTTTGAAGACCATTGGAAATTCCCTGCACCTTATCAGGCAATCATGAGAGAATTAGTGGAATCAAGTTAGTGGAATTCTGTTAGTGGAATTCAGTTATCGCAACATAACCATTCTGTTATGGTATTACCTGCTTTTGTCGCTTCTGTTACTAGGCCTTGTAGCCAATTTCCACCAATATCAGTTCTGTATTAGCCTCTATATATACAAGATGAATCAATAAAAGAAGCAAGGAATATCTCTGATGGAAGCTTGCTTGTGGAGCTTCTATGGAGGCTGGATCTTTGAGCTTCAATGGGGTCCTTTAATGGTGATTTTCCACCATGGAGATGCAGCAGAAGACAAAGGAGAAGAGGTGAGAGGAGGCGCCATCTCCTAGGGAATAAGCCATGGAAGAAGGAGCTTCACCACCAAGATGAGCCTTGGATAAGAAGCTTGAGAAGAATGCTTTTAAAAGAAAGAGGGAGAGAAAGAGAGAGGGGGGAGCACGAAATTGAAGGAATAAAAGAGGGAGAGAAGTGGAACTTTGAAGTATGTCTCACAAGACTCTCATTCATCAAAGTTACAACAAGTGTTACACATGCTTCTATTTATTGACTAGGTAGCTTCCTTGAGAAGTTTTCTTGAGAAAACTTCCTTGAGAAGCTTCTTTGAGAAAACTTCCTTGGGAAGTTAGAGCTTAGCTACACACACCCCTCTCATAACTAAGCTCACCTCCTAGAGAAGCTTCCTTGAGAAGATTCCAAAAGAAGCTAGAGCTTAGCTACACACACCTTTCTAATAGCTAAGCTCACCTCCTTGAGATGAGAAACTAGAGCTTAGCTACACACTCCCTATAATAGCTAAGGTCACCCCCATGACAAAATACATGAAAAAACAAAAAAAGTCCCTACTACAAAGACTACTCAAAATGCCTCGAAACACAAGGCTAAAACCCTATACTACTAGAATGGCCAAAATACAAGTCCCAAACGAAGAAAAAACCTATTCTAATATTTGCAAAGATAAGTGGGCTCATACTTAGTCCATGGGCTCAAAATCTACCCTAAGGCTCATGAGAACCCTAGGGCCTTCGCTTGGATCTCTGGCCCAACCTACTTGGAGTCTTTTATCCAATGCCCTTGCGGGGTAGAATTGCATCAATCTCAGTAATTTTAGCCTATAGCATTGCAAATTTTGATTTACCTAACAAAGTGGTCCGACCTACCGCTTGCTACTACCTTTACTATGCCAAAGCACACAACACGCGTCAGGCTTCCATTGAGCGCCTGGACGAAGCAGAAGCTGCCCTCACTCGTGGCCATGCTGAGTTGAACAATAAGCTCGAATCCATTATGGATCGACTTGCCACACTCACCATCCCTCCTCCCTTGCCCAAAACACCTCCCACCCCACCCCTTGTCCAAATCAGACCCCATATGAAACTTGACGTCCCCAGATTTGACGATCAGGACACCCTTGGTTGGATTTTCAAAATCCTACAATTTTTTGACTTATCAGTGTATCCCAGAAGCAGAGAGGCTCACTGTATCAGCCTTCTATATGGAAGGTCCTGCTTTATCATGGTACCAGTGGATGTATCGGAATGGTTTCCTCACCTCCTATAGTTTGCAATGCTCCAAGCATTGGAATCACGTTTTGCACCTTCATACTACGACAATCCGCAAGGGGCATTATTCAAACTGCAGCAATGGGGTTCTATAAACAAATATCTCACCAATTTTCAACGCCTAGCGAATCGTATCATCGGGCTAGCACCGTCTTCACTCCTCCCTTGCCCAAAACACCTCCCACACCACCCCCTGTCCAAACCAGACCCCATATGAAACTTGACTCCCCAGATTTGACGGTCAGGACCCCCTTGGTTGGATTTTCAAAATCCTACAATTTTTTGACTATTAGTGTATCCCAGAAGCAGAGAGGCTCACTGTATCAGCCTTCTATATGGAAGGTCCTGCTTTATCATGGTACCAGTGGATGTATCTGAATGGTTTCCTCACCTCCTAGTTTGCAATGCTCCAAGCATTGGAATCACATTTTGCACCTTCATACTACGACGATCTGCGAGGGGCATTATTCAAACTGCAGTAGCGGGGTTCTATAAATAAATATCTCACCAGTTTTCAACGCCTGGCGAATCGTATCGTCGGGCTAGCACCGTCTTCACTCCTCATTTACTTCATTTCCGGTCTCAACCCGAAATTAAGCCGTGAGGTCCAGGCTTTCCAGCCTCTGTCCTTATCTCACGCTGTGGCTCTTGCCAAGCTACAAGAGGACAAGCTATCAGACCGTCGCCGCCCTTACCGTATCCCATTCACTCTGCCACCGCAAGCATCGTTTGCTCTGCCTTCGCCCAAAATCCCATTCAAAAGACTTTCCCAAGAGGAGATGGCGGTTAAACGCAACAAGGGATTATGCTATTATTGTGAGGATAGGTGGGTTTCTGGACACCGATGTCAACCTCACATGCATCTACTTATAGCAGATGATGATGGTGACAATCTGTCCCTCCAGCCAATTCCGGATTTACCCACACCTCCTCACAAACCCGCTCCATGTCCTGAATCGGACGACACACCACAACTTAACCTCCATGCTATGTCAGGTATGCTAGCCACAAACCATGATCACACTTCATCCCCTTTCCTCGGCCTTGACCACTTACCAGAACCACCTGAAATCACCACCCCATTTCTCGATACGAACATTTATTCGCCGACGCCACACAACTACCACCCTCTCGTTCAATTTCCCACCATATTCACCCACCACCCAACTCCAACCCCATTAATGTCAAACCCTACCATTATCTCCATAGCCAAAAGACTGAACTGGAGAATCAGGTCCAAGCCATGCTCGATGCCGGCTTTATTCAACTCAATCACAACCCCTTTTCTTCACCGGTTTTGTTGGTAAAAAAGAAGGACGGTAGTGGGCATTGATGTGTGGACTACACTGCCCTAAATGCCATCCCCATCACAGACAGGTTCCCCATGCCAACCATTGATGAGCTTCTCGATGAACTTGGTGCAGCGTTATGGTTCTTGAAATTGGACCTTCGGTAGGGCTTCCACCAAATACGAATGGCAGAGGAGGATATCCCAAAAACTGCATTCAGAATACACCAAGACCATTATGAATATCGCGTAATGCCTTTCGGACTGTGCAACGTGCAGACAACTTTTTAGGCCACCATGAACGAGTTGTTCAAACCGTTCTTACGCAAATTCGTCGTCGTTTTCTTTGACGACATCCTCATTTACAGTCCGTCCTTCCATCAACACTTGATTCACCTCGAGGAGGTCTTTTCTGTTCTTTCTAAGGGCTCTTTTCATCTTCGTAAATCCAAATGTTTGTTTGGGTCACATAGTTTCTGCTGAAGGGGTGACTCCTAATCCCTCGAAAATTAGTGCCATGGTTGATTGGCCCACCCCAGCCTCTACCACTAATCTGCATGGTTTTCTTGGTCTCACTGGCTTCTACAGACATTTTATTCGTCACTATGCTCTCATTGCGGCCCCATTAACCAAATTGTTGCGCAAGGATCAATTCTTATGGACATCTGAATCCCAGGAAGCTTTCGATAAGCTAAAACATGCAATGACCCATGCCCCTGTTTTGCTTCCCCCTGATTTCTCAATTCCATTCACCCTTGAAACAGACGCGTCTGGTTTTGCAATGGGCACGGTGCTAGCTCAAAACCACCATCCAATAGCTTTTTTTAGTAAGCTATTTTGCCCTCGCTTGCAACGCAGTTCCACGTATGAAAGGGAATTACATGCCATTACGGCGGCGGTGTGCAAATGGCGGCATTACCTCCTCGGACATCCTTTTGTAATCCTCACTGATCATCAAAGCCTGAAAGAACTCTTGACTCAGATCATCCAAACTCCAGAACAACAGACCCATCTATCCAAACTATTAGGATACGATTACACTATCGAATACCAGTTTGGCTCTGACAATGCTGCAGCAGACGCTCTGTCACGTATACCGCCACAAGGTCAATGCCTTACACTCTCCCTTCCCACTTTCGAATTCCTCGGGGAAGTACGAACCTTGCTTCATCAATCTTCGATCTTCTTGGACATGTGGAACAAGGTAAGGACTAGCCCCACTGACCTTCCGGGCTACTCCATTCGCCGGGAGCTACTCTTTTATCACAACAAGCTATGGCTTCTGTCAGATTGCTCTTTTATTAGTGGAATTCAGTTATTGCAATATAGCCATTCTGTTATGGTATTACCTGCTTTTGTCACTTCTGTTACTAGGCCTTGTAGTCAATTTCCACCAATATCAGTACTTTATTGGCCTCTATATATACAAGATGAATCAATAAAAGAAGCAAGGAATATCTCAGTATTTTTTGGTCTATAGTATTGCAAATTTTGATTTACCTAACATCTTCATTAGACGCACAACTGATATTCAGTTCTTTCCCTTGATAATCTTTGGATTAACTACCTACTCTTTTGTTCTACAGGAAGCATACATGAATGGACCAGTGTCTCAGAAAGAACCTGCTCCTGGACTTGCATACTTTCACATCCCGCTACCCGAATATGCTAGTTTTGACTCATCAAACTTCACAGGTGTGAAACAAGAAGGCATAAGTTCTGCTTCTGTGAATTCTGGCTTCTTCACAACATTGGTTGAAGCAGGAGATGTGAAGGCAGTTTTCACTGGCCATGATCATGTCAATGACTTCTGTGGCAAGCTAACGGGTATACATCTTTGTTATGCTGGGGGATTTGGATATCACGCTTATGGAAAAGCTGGATGGTCCAGGAGAGCAAGAGTGGTGCTAGTTAGCCTGGAGAAAACAGATAATGGCCGTTGGGAAGATGTCAAATCAATTAAAACATGGAAGCGCCTTGATGATCAAAATCTAACTGGTATTGATGGTCAGGTCTTATGGAGCAAGAGCTTTGGCAGTAAGATATCTCTGGATTCTGGAATACTTGGTGTACTCTATTTCTTGATTTCAAACTTGTGCTACAGACTAATAGATGAAATCTATCTTTAGAAATTACATATAATGTAGCAGATGCCAACTGGAGACTGAAAATGAACTTCTGTTTAGGCATCATACTTGGCATATCTGAGTTTATAAAAAGATACCAGGAAACACATAACTTTTGCTTTTTTAACTATCAAATTAGCTTTCTAATTACTATTACTTGATTGCCCTAGACGGTGTCTAGCTAGCATAAACTACTTCAGTTCAGTTACTCATAGGGGTAGAATCTGTTGGCTATTAGAAGACATGTCACATTAGTTATTGTCATATGGAAAGATAAACTAGAACTTGTATAGAATTGAAAAAGGAGGGTGATAGGATAAAAACATCAAATAATAGAGGAAAAAAATAAAAGGAAATAGAGTGAAAAAGATGTGTTGTTTGGATGTATAGAAATAGAAAAGGAAAGAAGTGGACAATTTTCTCTCCACTTGTTTGGATATTTGAAAAAGAGAATGGAAAGAAATTAATAAATTGTACGGAAAATACTTTTGTACTAATTAAAAAAACTTAATTTGGTTATTCCACTTTTTTTTAACAAAATTATTTTTTTTCTAACTTTTTATATCATATAAAATATTCAAATTTATAAGAAATTAAAACAAAAAAAAAGGAAAAGAGAGATGGTTTCTCTCCCATTTAATGTCAATTTGGGGGAGAATTTTTTGGCTGGTCCTACGCTGTCTATAGAAACAGAGGGTAAAATAGTTTAAACAACTTTAAGCAAGTGAAAAAATGGTTGATATTTTGTTTTGTTTGAGGTATTAACTATGGTTTCTGTGTAACTTCATGCTTTCCATTTCAGGTTCATCTCCCTTGATTTATAGTTTGTTCTGGTTTTGATGTAACAGGCAACCGCAGGAAAAAACAAGATGATGGCTCTTAAGAATTTGCATGATGCGGAAAATATGTTAGTAGCATGAAAGGATATTTTGGAATGACCAATTATGTTTTGTCCACGTATTTTTTATTTTTTATTTTATCAAATTAACCCGTTTACTACTTGTCCTATAATCAAGATTCAGAATGCAACAATACAAGGTAGCTTGGGCAAAAAAGAATATATAAAAGGGATTGAAGTTCATTAATGTGGTGCAATGACTGTATGCTATGCGATTGCAATCGTCTGTTCACTCATGTAAATTTCATGATGTCCATGTCTTTAATTTGTTCTTAGTTGCAGCCTCAACATGAAAGGTTTCTTTTAGAACATTGTAGATGTAATGCACCATGAATTGAGAGTAGATTTCTACTTGTTTTGCATGAATCTTTATGCTACCTGATAGTGATAAAACGTTTGCTATAAATTCAAAAAGTCACACCGCAATGGCAAATACTGTATGCAATTTATCGCTTATTGCCAAGCTTAGACACTGGTTGAATCAGAAGAGAAACATCCTATCCTTTTTGCACCAGTGTTTGATGATATTATAGATTAGATTAACAACATCGAGTTGGAGTAAATCGAGGGTTCTCCAAGGAGTGAATAGAGGGAATTGCAACTGCTAACTCCAGGTAATGTGACTCTGCTGCCTCCCCTGAAATTGGAATCTGGTTTGCCATCAGAGTTGTAGGCTTGTAGCTTAGCATGATCTTGGTAAAGTTGTTCAACGTGAACTTAGTTACTGGTGGTTAAGTACGATCAACCACGGTGCAAAGTTGCTACAACTTGCAACTAGTGAACAGAGATTAAGGGACAGGAAATTGGTTTGAAAGAAAAACAATATTCTTTTATTGTTTTTCTTGTAATGATTTGACTAATAACAATTAAATAGTAAATTTTATCTTATACTGATAAAAAATAGTGAATGCTATCTTTATTATCATTTGAATCATAAAGGATTACCTAGTAAGCTTGAGCTAAAATGACTCTTGTGTAAAAATGATTTTTCTTTTAAAATAAAATATTAAAAGAAAAATTTAAGCAACTATATTTTTTTTAGAACTACACTCAATGATACATACCGGCAAGTTTTATCTAGTCAAGTCAAAATTATATTTTTATAATTTTTGTTTCTCTCTCTCTAAACAGGGCAATGTAAATATTCTCAAGGTTGTTTAATTTTCACCATTAGTTTAGGGTAATTGCTTTCGAGGCACCTTAAAAAAATTGCTTTCCAGGATTTGTATTTGGATGTAGAAAAATTTAATTGATGTTTTTTCTTGTGCCATCAATAATTATATAAGTAAATTTGACATTATACTTTAACTTAAACTTTTAAGGTTAAGTTTATGAATTTTCTTTTCATTTATATGATATTCAACTTTTTTATTTTTACTTAATGTGGAATTTCACCTCACTTGTATTTCAACATGTATAAATTAATAACTTTCCAACTTTTCCTAATTCTAATTGAAGTGAGGATAAAAGTTTTTTATATTTAATACAAGAAAATAAAAATACATTTTTAGTATATTTATTTGAAAATGTTAATTTATTAAAAATAAGAATGAAACATTTTTACCTTAATATATGAAAATAAAACTTTCATATAGTAATTGAATATAAAACTATTGAACTTTTGTATAATAATTAACAATAAGTATATTTTTATTATTAAATAATAATCAAACACATTTTATAATTTTTTTTAAAAAATATTCTTAAAAAATTAATTTTATTGTGAATAAAAGATTCCTATGACATATGACATATGACATATCCCTCCTAGATGTGAATTTGATTGGGCGTAGTGTAGTTTTGGGTGAGAGTAAATGGTAAGGAAATTTGATCAGGTAAATAGTCACTTTTGTCCCTAAATGTATAATTTATTGATAAATGTATCCCTGAAAGATAAAAATAAAAAATTTAGTCCCCAAAACTGTAAAAAGTGCAACAGATATATCCAGTTGTTAACTTTCGTCCGTCACTGTCAATAAAATAGCCTACGTGGCACACAGAAAGATGAATTTGTCACTGAAATGATTGTCAACGTGACCATTTCTAATTGTCAGCACAAGAGTATATTTGTCATATAATATTTTTTGTTTTACTTTTCGTCTTCCCATTCCATTGACAAATGCGTTCCTGAAAGATGAAAATACTAAATTTAGTCTTCGAAAGTGTAAAAAGTGCAATAAATATATCCGGACGTGAATAATAGATTGTGATTAGTTATTATAATTTGGGAAAATTTATAATAATTACGACAAAAGGATCAAATTAATAATTTAATATTTTTTTAACTTATCTCAATTAACAAACAAAAGTCAGTGTATATTTAAAATTTTGATTTGGTTTGTTAACTAAAATTCAAATAATAGAATTAAGGTTAAAGTGGTGAAAGTAAAAAAAAAATTAAATAAGAAAAAATATAATAAATAATTATTTTTGTATTTGCTTTATTAACTTTAAATTAATGATAAAACTCGTAAATTAAATTGAGTCTAAAAGAAAAAAGAATACTCGTTTTATAAACTTGTAAATAATTTTTTTATACTCTCATGCTTGATGAAAGGTTTAAGTAAAAAAAAATTATTTATTGTAAAACATTATAGTTAAATTAGATCCATGAATAATTTTTAGGAAAAATTGCAATTGCAATGACACTTTTAATTTATAAAAAATACTCACCTCTTTTAGAATGATTTTTTTAAGGTTATGATTTTTTAAATGATTAGTCAATAAAAAATAATTATGTACGATTTTTTAAAAAATTAATTTAAAAATCAACAAATTTTTATTATAATTTGTAATTTGATACCATTGCATATACTAATAGACATTCATATTTTATTATGAAAAATTTATAAAAAAAAACAATTAAATGAATAGTGTTTGATTGAACAGAAATAATGATTTTCTTATCGTTTTATAGTAAAATTTCTTTTTTTTCTTCTATGTCGATAACTTAAAAATTATACAATGAAAACAGACACTTACCAGTGTGATATAGCTCTTACAAAATTTTGTCGCAATCATTATAATTTTTTCTAAATTATAATAATTAGTCACAATCTACTATTAACGTTCAGATATATTTGTTATACTTTTTATACTTTTGGGGACTAAGTTTTGTATTTTCTTGTTTTAGTGACGTATTTTTCAGCAAAGTGAGAAGACTAAAAGTCAAAAAAATATTATAGGATAAATATGTCCATACACTTACAATTAGAGATGATCACATTGATAATTATTTTAATGACAAATTTGTCCTCATGTGTCACGTAAGTTATTTTATTAACGGTGACGAACAAAAATTAACGGTTAGATATTTTTTACATTATGATGGACTAAATTTTATATTCTTTTCTGACGTAACAAATTATAAATTTAAGGATGAAAAATTTAATCCAGATATAATATGTATCCAACTAAGATGAATAGGTCCCACAAAATGTTTGTGATTGGTGTGCAGGGAATATAGCAAATAAGAATCTGCATTTCCCCTTTTAGTGGTGACATGTGTGGCAACTAATAGATTTTATGCAAGTCACAAGGCCGTATGAACCACCAGATTTTGATTATTTTTTTCAGGTAAACCTATCCAATTAGATTCCCACATGCCACATGGCAACTCACCATCTGATTACCCATTTACACTCCTATACTTTAAGATAAGAGATCCTGCATACATCAACTAATTTGCATTAATCGATCATCAAACACATACACAGAGCCTGCCATGGCTTCCGCTTGTGCTTCCTCTGCCATTGCAGCTATTGCCATCTCTACGCCGAGGCAAGTTAACTAGTTTGCTCCAGTAATGTTTCATATATTCATTGATCCAATTAATTTGATAAAAAAAAATAAATAGTGAATGTATGTTTACGGTTCCCAGAAGAATGGATGAGGCTTGGGAAGAGCAAAAGGTTGTTTTGTTAGTGGGAGGAAGAGAGCAGTTGGAGGACGATGGATGGGCACTAGAGTGTGTGCAGTTGCTGAGCCTGACAGGCCTCTCTGGTCCTCCATGGCTGGAGAGCTGGAATACTTCACAGACACCACTAGCCTCTTTTTCATAGGTGCATGGTTCCAGTACATTTACACTGCCACCTGTCCTATTGACAACCTCTTTGCTCACCTTGCAGATCCTTCCTATACTAACCATTTCAATTAATTGCCTTTTCTTTATTAATCACAGGCTTTCACCCCTAAGTGAAATTAAAGGCTTAGATCGATCCACAACTAATGGATATGAGATTGCCAGCTGTTTGACCCAATTTATAGAGCGAAATCGTCTTAGGAGATGAGTGTTTATGTCTGTAATATGATCTATATGGTAATCCAACGTGCCGACATCTATTTAAATTTTAGATGCCATGAATGTAAGTTCAGGTAATAATCACATTTGTTCATATATAAGATCATAACCCACGTTGAATGGTATATTTCATCATTCACGGCAAAATCTGAGCAAAATGGACATATTTTTTCTTTATTATTTAAACTTGACTTAATGCTCAATTTGGTCCTCAAATTGTATTGAAGTGTTCAATCAAGTCTTCATATTTTAAAAAACTTCAAATTAAGTCCTCATTTCTAAAAATGCTTCAATGTAGCCCTTTTCCTCAATTTCAACTTACACCATTAAAAAAATATCAACGCCGGCAACCCCAGTAAAACCCAGTCCTCTCCAGCGCACTACACCACCAAAACAACACAGCACCGCCACTCCTTTAGCTCACCATCGCCAAACACCCATATCCGCGACGCACCAATCACCATGGCCAATACCCATCTCAGAAATTGAAAGCATAATTGAGAATGAAAGGTGAGAAGAGAACCACATGGGGTTGGGGAGTGGGAGGGGCGTCTTCTTCGGCAAGAGCGGTTTTCGCTGCGGAAACAGAGATACTAAAGCGTGTGAGGGTTGGAGAAGGCACGTGCAAGCGTGAGTTTGAGAAGGAGAGTGTGGGTGAGGGTTTTAGTTTGATGGATGGAAAGGTTAAACGTTTATGGGTAGAGTGCTGTTAGGTTCGCTTAATATTATTGTTGCTATATCCGGCATTCTTTCAAGATAACCAAATTATTTCTGTTTTTTTTTTCTTTATAAATCAAGTTGATCTGCAAGTTAAAATTTGCGGATAATTTATATCAACTTAAAAATATTTTTAAAAATACATAGAAATATTTTTGTTTTTTCACGTTAAATGTTGGGTGCACCTAGAAATACCCTTATGAGTATTGATCATGGTGTTTGGTGCAGCGTGATAAAAGAGTGGCGGTGTTGTTTTGGTGGGGGTCGATGGCGTTAAACGTTTAATGGTTTAATGCAAGACCAAATTTAACCTTAAGCCTTCTTTTTAATTCATTAAAGGCTATTAATAATAATTAGAATTTAACCCTCTAACGTTCATGACTGACCTACTAAATATTCAATTACTAAGATAATAAGATTGTGGTTGGTAAATTTCACGTTGATGGAAATCACATCCGATTGACAATTAAAAAAAATTAAAAGTTTAAGAAGTTAATTGCCACTATTTTTTCCATTCCTAAATAATTAAAACATTCATTTTTTCAAAAAGGCGTTTTATTTTAAAAACATTAGTGTTTGGAATAGTCTCTTTAGTCATTAGGCTAAATGAAATGATAATTTTATACTTTTTAAAAAATTCATCAAACTCGTGCTACTTTTCTGATAAATAAGTTTAAATTCTGTCACAACTCATCCTTAGACTGTGGTCGGTGCATAGATTAAGATCCACTTAGTCTCAAAATAACTAAACGGGTTACTAAAGATTCGTTTCACATGTAAAAATCAAGTTCGCTTGTGAATTCTAAGTTTACAAGACTATGTTCAAAACTATTTGGGCTGCCAATCCAGCAAAAATGGTGTCATTCACATGGAAAGCATTTCTAGACCGAAAATGAACCTGCTTAAATTACGTATTCTTAATCCTAACAACAACCCGCTAGCATTTTTCTTATAACTTAGAGAATGAATTTGTAGATCATGCATATGTTGTTTTCTTGTAATTTTGCATATGAAATTTGATTGAGTTGTTATTCCTGACTGGGTTTCTCAATTGTCCTACCAAAAAATCATTTAATGTTGCATTCTAGTATGGAAAGGGGAAGAAGAAAAGAAAAATAAGGTTTAGAACATTTATTTGGTGGTCAGGGCAATTTGGGTAAGTAGGAATTAAATATCTTTTTATTTTTATTTTATGAACGAGTCACAAATTCAATTATGTGTCTAAACGCCTGTATTTGGTAACGAGTGTGTCTTGGCTCTTAATGCATTTGACCCTCTTGATTATGATAGGTAACGGAATGCTATTAATTGCTACCCCTTCTGATTGGTGTTAAATATGGGACAAGCACAGTATAATTTCCCCTACAATATTTTTTGTTAAATACAGGTGCACCAGAAGCCGTCAAATAAGAACTATCTGATTTGTCATGGTTTCTGCTGTTCTGCATATTGCAAAACTGATTAATAGCTGTTATTTATTCTATTTTGTTAGTGAAAAAGTTTGCTATCAAACTGGGCCCATGTTGAGTACTGTGAAGATGTGATGCAAAAGTAGGAAATGAAATGTTCAGGACGAAGATAGCATATTCGACTACTATGCTTGGTAAGGGGAGATATATAAGGGTGGGGGAATTTCTCTTTTTTGGGGTTTATTTCTAAGTAATTTGATATAAAATCAGGGTTGTGCAAGATCACCAGGTCTTTATTTTGGAGCATTTTGTGACCTAACTTTGGATTGAAGGCAATCATACCGACACTACGGATGCGCACAAACTAGTCATCGACATGAAGGTAAACTTCAAATGAAAAAAAAAGAAGAAAAAAAACATCTCATGACAAATTGATCAACGAATTTCATCAAACAATGTGCAGTAGACAAAAAAAAAAAATTAGAATAACTACTTCTGAAGTAGTTTCATGTAATTATATACTCACTTCTTACTTTTTTTTAACCATTAAGATTGTCTTTGTCTTTCTTACTATTGTAACATATGAATGTAATGTTTTTTAAACTAAACGGATGTCAATGTAATATTTTCAAATAAAAAGAATTAGCATAGGAATAGAAAAAAAAAGTGGTGTTATATATAATTAATTTGAGAAAAACTCTAAGAGATACAAGTGTAATTTTTGTTATAAAAGTGAACAATTAATTAACTTTGCAAAAATATATATCTTGAGCTATATTTATCAAAATGAAGTATTATTTATGTCACTAGAAAGCTAGGAAAAATATTTATAACTCGTATTTCCGACCTCTGAACCAAAATAGACCTTTATTTTAATCGAAAGTCTACTACAATTCTAAGTTGGAAGCTTGGCATTGCATTTTCTAGTCTGGTAAAACCTGACCACCATGATGCAAGCTACAGAGAAAAGATGCATAACTAACAAATTACTTGTTTTTAAATCGAGCATGTACGTAATTTTCTCTATTTTTAAATCATTGAAACAAACTAGTCATTCACTGACATTTTGTATTCTTATTAGGGTGCTATCTAAACCACCATAAATTAACCTGCAGAATCAGTATTTACGGGCAGTAAAATTACATATATAAATAGTGTAGTTGTCATTCAAGTTGAAGCCAAAAACAGGACAATTTAACCCACGTGGACACTGGAAATGAGACCACCACGCTCCACGTACGTCCCAAACTAACGACATAAATGGGTACCACTAGAGAAGCTTCGTACAGATTACATATTCTGTTGTTCCTTTCAAATTTGGTGCAATAAAACCAAAACAGACAAAAGAAGAGGAAAATACAACAAGACATGTGGACGGTGTTGGAGATAGCTAGGTAACTAGATACCCAAATGATGTTCATGTAACTAGAAACTAGTTTGGGTTTGGCATTTTGGAGGGCAGGGCAGCACTAATAAGTAGCTTGTTCACTAGGAATCAAATCAAAATATATATACAAAAGGGTTACGACCCTCTCTCTCTCTCTGTGTATTTATATCAGTGGTCACTTACTATTGCGGGGCCACCACCACCATCGCAATACTATCATGCATGCATGGTCCTCAACCGCATTTATTGTGCATGCAGCTCATCCGTTATCTTATCATTTTTTAATATACATATAGAAAACCCGCGAAGAGGATCATGGATCTGCCATTTTTGGGGATTACTTCTGCCTTGGACTCTCCCATTCTTCAACCTGAGATGGTCCATATATCATGCATGCTTTTGTTTCCTATCAATATACATAGATGAACCTAATAAATTTAAAGTGAGTTCTTCTAAAAACGCTGAGTCTCTAAAGTGTTTTTCTGTCTAATATATATTAATATGATATTCATTTTCTGTATAGAATATTGCATGCAGATCAATCTTACCCACTCTGTTAAATTTGATAATGAGCAAATAAATATCATTAACGATATCCGCACCGTAATAGGTCTCCTTATTTAATGTATAAATACATTAAATGATTCTGAGAAAAAAAGCTAATACACTAGTAATTCATAATATAGCTAGCTACGACGCTCAATGTACGCTAAAATTTTACTTTTTCTAAACTTGTAAGTTGTAACATCCCCAAAAACCCTCAGCCCTGATGAGTTCATATTATTGGTCTTATTAATAATATTAGGTCTTTATAATATAGTAAAGAGGTAGATTTCAACCTTCATCTGTGTGGCGTTTTTTTCTGGTATATATATATATATATATATATATATATATATATATATATATATATATATATATATATATATATTTTTTTTTTTTTTTTTTTTTTTTCTGAAAGGTTATCCCATTTTAAGATTAGAAGAGCATGTCAAATCTAAAACTTCTGTTTTGACGCAGTTTGATTTTATAGGATGAGTCAGTCTTCATTAACTTAATATAGATAATGAGGCCTATTATTATTTTTTTGTTTATTCGGATGTTAAGAATATAAGTCTCAAGCTTCTATCAAATTTTTCATCATCTTAATCAGCAATCGCTTTAGCTAAGTTCATTTAAGAGATGCAATAATTTAAGGGGGAAAATGAAATGTTCCTTTCCAATGTGAAACTTTCACGAACTTAAAAAAAGAAAAAAAGAGAGAGAAGAGTTTTAACAGGTGCTGACCATTAGCATGAACAGCTCATATTGGCAAATCCTCCAATAGTGATTTCTCATTCAAATTTTTTTCATATAATAATAATTAAAGTACGTAGTGTTATGGTGACAAAGAAACTAAATATATAAAGGTTTATATATTCTATATATGGTGAAATGGATGTGGTCCTTATGTAGTACAATTATACAATGATTTGGATTGATCACTGATGGACCTGCATGCGTCCAATGAATCCAATTTCCGGTTAATTAATAGAATGAGAAGTAAAGGGGGAAGAAACTGATCTGCCTTTACGGTACAATCAGCTGCTTTATGTTCATCGTAAATAAAAATAATAATGCAAACCCCGTCCTCCTCTTAATTAGCCCTAACGTCTACTTTTTATAGGGTGGGGGACCCTTCATCCAAAGCAATTCTAGATCTAGGACTACTAGGTGATCTTACCGATATATCCAAAGTTTTTACATTATTATATTTATTTTTGAATAGTTATATAGTGTTATTTTTAGGATTTAACTAATATCTTTACAACATTAGTTTAAAAAAAGATAATATTTATTGTAAAATTATAAAAGAACATAAAAAATCATAAATAATATAATTTTTTGTCTTTTAACACAAATATTTTTACTTTAGATTTTTAATTAATATTTTTATAACATTGATTAACATTTGTTTATTTTTATATAATTTTATTACAAATTAAATAGTATTTGGTCTTTCAACATTTCTAATCAGAACACTTATAAACTTAGTTTGGTTCTATGATCACCACGTGTAGAAAAAAACTCACTATATATTCTACAAAATGTTATTATGCGTTTTATTTAGAGGCAAGCAAATTATACGACTCATTTTCTTACAAGGACGTCAAAATTGCATTATAACAATCATTATTTTAATTTTATTTTTCGATGTATTGAAATTATGATTAACAATAAAATGATACAATTCTCTTTGGCTAAAAAAAGTTTTTTTATATATATAAATTAAAGTTATTGATATGTAAGAGGGAAGATAAAATGGCATGTGAGGACATCGAATCTCTCATCCAATTAGAGGTCTTCTAATCTTAAAAATTAAGAAAAGTGTCAACTGAATTATGGGTTTCCAGTCGGTAAGAGAAAGTTTTAGAAAGGAAGAATGTCATCTAGATACCTACTGTAGCTCATTAAAATATGTCATATATGTAATTCCTCAGATATAATTATGTGAACAACTACAATTAAAATAATTAACTTTCTTCATTCATATCCAACACTTTTTTCCCCCAACACTTTTTTCCCCGCTAATGTTTGATTTATTTATTTTTTACGTTTGCAAAATCTATTTTCTTAAAACAAAAGGAAAGTCAGACAACAAAATCCAAACAACTGCTAAATTAAGATAGTGAGACACGGGAAATTACAATTAATAGTCTAATGATTTGGCTTCAATTAATTCCACCCGATAAAATTTCATACAATTAATGGATAATTAACCCTTTTTTAAACATATCGATCAGAGTTTTTATTTTACTTGAAAAAAAGAAGAATTTTAATTTTGTATGTCTAACCATTGAATGAAAAAATACACAGTATTGTTCTAGTCAAGGTTTCTTAGTAGAATTTGAGGCGATCAAATTCAGAACTTTCAAAGTGTAATATGTTTCTTATCTCGTAAATTAGGTTTTTTTTTTTATCTTTTTGTCCAATGCTTCGATCCAACGGGAGTGGTGGACAACCATTGCAACGTGCCCAAAATATCATCTATGCTAATATTAGGCTTAATTAAATTTTTCATATCTAAAATATATGTCGTTTTTAGATTATTATCTAAGATTTATATTTTTCACCCAAAGTACCTAAAAAAAATTTAAATTTAAATTCATATAATTGGTATTTTGTGGTCTATGATCGATGTACACATGTAACATGTTATGTCTTCTCTCGCTCTTCTTTCTTCATTATTCTCTGAATTCTCTTTTAACTTTATTCAGTAATATACACATTTTAACTCTTTAATTTCACTTTTAATTCAATATAATTCTATATCTAACAAAGTAGTAAAATACATTAATGAATCTTTTATATATAAAGGACAACTAAAACTATATTTAAAAAAAGGGTAAAGCTTTTATCTAGTCTAATCTCTCTCTCTATATATATAAATATATAAAGGCAAGGATGAAAACTATTTGCATACTATCACTCATTAACGTATTTATTTGAATTCTTAATACAATCTTTATTTTGAAATGAAAGTGTCAAATGAATGGATCGATGGGGGTAAAGATTCACCATATTATATTATTATATAAGATATCAAGACATACCCCCGGGGGATCTTCGAGCAGATAACGATGACCCCCTCAATGAATTCCTCTATATATGTATGCATAATAGTTCTTATTCTTCTGACTCTTACATGTAATGGAAGGTTACAAGTAACTAAGAAGCTGAAAGAATTAATAGGGAGTGAATTAGATATTCGGTTGCAGCTAGGTAGTATGTTTTACTAAGTGTTTCATAAAGATTAGATAACATGAAAATATTAAACTGGAGAATTGAAAATTGATTTCTATCCGGCCATGAAAAAAGAGAGGGCGAAATACTACCATACTCGATCTTTTCACTAAAAGTATTAATTTATAATTAAAATATAAGGGTATAAATAAGGAAAACATGTTTTTTTATTTTACATTCACGATAATATGTCTTATCTGAAAAATTCATGATGATATATTAATTTTTGTACCCCAATTTATTAAAAAATTCGGGTTAAAAATATAAACAAATATTTGAATTTAATTGAATAGTTAACAAATGATAAAAGGATTAATTGGAATAGATTTACAGTGACAAGTTAGAGGTGAACATTGAACCTAAGTAACCTATTCAGTCAAAGGTAGAAAAAAAACTGTAGAAATAGACAGAAATAATATAAAAGGTATCGGAAACTTCAATACCGAAGATTTTCAGCATAAATCGCACAAAATATCCGTTTTCGTTACTTTTTATTTGGGACTTGTTTCTCGGGCATGTTTTCTGGCAATTTCGCTGTTTGTTCAGCCTTTCTTTTTCTTTTTCTTTTTTTTTATGGAATTTGAGAAAATATATAAGTGATAAAATAGATTCTGCTTTGATTTGAAATGGTTTTTGTATTGATTAGACAAATTAATTTGAAGTGAGTTAAATTGATGGATTTAATTTTAATAAATACTACTAACTATGAAATTAAAATATAAAATAAGGTAGTATTCCTTCATGGTTAACTATTACTATCCATTAAAAAAACCTATTACTATAGCTATTATTGTTGCGAGAGACAATATATTACTGTTATATATATCCTTGCAAAACTAATTCACTCGTTAAATTCCATATATTCTTAAAAGAATACTGCTATTCAATGCGAAAACAAAGATGTACAAAAACACTAATGATTGTGTATTTGTTATTATCTTTTTTTTAAAAAAAGTGATCATAAATTAAATTAAAAAAATAAGACAGTTTTCTTTTACTGAAAACAGTGGTTCATGTTATCAGTACAAAATTAGTTTCCTACTGGTCAGCATTTTCCTTCCTAAAAAGAGAAAAATAAAAAAAAAAGAAAACAATATTTGACCTATCCTCTTTATATAATTTTGTGTGTGTATATATATATATATAATGTTTTTTAATTCCTGTAAATTTAACAATTTTCATTTTTAGTCCCATAAATTATTTCTTTTTTTATTCCTCCTTTATAGAATGTGTTAGATGTGATCCTTCTTCTTCACAAAAAAATATAGTGATTAAAAGAAATAATTTATTTGTTAGTGATTGAAAGTAAATATTGTCTTATTGGCACTAACTAAAAAGATATTTAAATTTATTGATAATTACTTGCATACGATTTTTAACTTTTCCATCAACTTTTTTATCCGAAAATATTTATGCATTCACGTAAGTATATGTTATTTAATGGAAAATTAAATACATCAGTCTTGTATTAATTTAAATTATGATCCATCGATCAATTCAATTTTAAGCATTGGGAATCCGTCTCTATAATATATAAATTTCATATAGATAAGTTTTATCAAAAGTCAGTTTTCAAAAGTTAATAATAGTGATGGAAAAAATTTAATGAAGTTAACTAAAATAAATACACTTTTGCTAAATAAATATGTTCAAATGCTATACATACGTTTCACAAAATTAATGAAGTTTTATTTACATATGTTTTTTTCTAATTAAATTTCAGTCCAAAACTCCATCTTATAAATTTTTCTTTTCTTCAAACACATTCAAATACAAATATTAAACAAACAAATTATTACTAATAAAATTTATATGGGGGGTGGGGGTTACCAATCTAGTATTGGTAGCTTTTGAAAGGCACCAGTACTACCATTATAGAGCCTATAACTAATTAATTAGTTATGTTCCCAGGAGTAGGATCCTCTGCAGTTTCAAAATAAATTGCAGTATGTGCAATTCTAAATTTCACCCTTAAAATTAAAACCATGGACTAGATTAATGTAGCTCTTTATAAACTGTAGACGATCCTAACCCTATTTCCTATATATATATATATGATTAGCAAGTGAAAAAATTTCATGGATAAGATCTTTTATTCCTAAACCAACTATATTTTGGTTCAATTAATGCTTTTAAATTAACTATAGCACCACCAACAAACACACACACACACACAGGCACACACACACACATATATATATATATATATATGACATTTCACATTTCGAGCATGACAAGCATTCATAAAAATGTTTACAAGCAATCAGCTGTATATCTCCAAATCAGCATATATTCTCCTAGCAGTAACATCACGGTTTTCTTTCTTTCTTTTTTATCAGCTTTTTATTTACACTCAAATGAAGTTCTTGGTACTGTTTCTTATAATCATAGTTACAATTCTTCGATGCTCTTATTGTCCATTACGCATGTTATATATGGTCTTTGTATAGAGGAGTTTTTGTATAATTTTAATTTATATATGATTCGTATGCAATATTAATAGGTAATTGAGTTGATACCTATAACTGGTTAAGGGAAAATGAATGCATTACGGTGAGGCTTGCCCATATACTTTTCTAACCTGTCACAAAGAAAAGGTTCTGGAATGCTTCATTGAATTACATCCAAATTATTTATTTATGTGATTAATTGTATGCATTTTCTGTAGATATATTAGAGTGTGTGCATATATATATATATATACGAGGCAATTACATTTTACTCCTGGATTTTAGACTAAACATATATTTGAGTGCAATTATATATTGATGATTAATGCAAGCAATATATAATTTCATAACCTAAATGCTAGTGACGGAACCTTGTCATCCCTGAAGAAAAAGCGCATATGTATACATATTGAAAAATCATACCTACTTGGCTAAATGTTCCTAAATCGCACTGATGAAATGTCGAGCAACAGATCTTTAATTTATCCTCGGTTAAGAAAGTGTGGTTGGCTGTTGCTTTTATTTTTCCGCTAGCCTTCTGCATAAATCACCCACAGCTATCAAACATTAATAGGAAAGTAGATGAACAAAATTAACATAAGGGTACCACAGTATACATTACAAGCAATCAAGCATTGCTTCCACACGGAATTTCAGTACGAAGCAAAGACAACCTTTGTCATTGTTAACCAACAATTTTAATATATAAAATGAATTCTATATCCATGCGAAATCCCACTATTTTATTGGAGTAATCAATAATGCAAAGTGGAAGCATAATACTTGGGATTAATCCCACTAATCAAACTTATCTCTTTAATATGTCCATGAGTCTAATTATATATGCTTTAAATCATGATTGACGGAAGATATATATATATATATATATATATATATATATATATATATATATATATATATATATATATATATATAGACACACACGCGTTACCACCTCATTTTATGTTAACAATCAATTTAGTTAATTTTTAATAATAAAAAAATTTTAACTTTAATTTATTAACCACTATTATTAGGATAACGGTTGATATAAATGTTACTATTAGATTTAACTCAAGCACAGTTACTATTTAATTATTGATTCTTTAACTATTATTGATATAAATGTTACAATCGTTAACAAAACCATTTGAAAATAGGCTACATAAATGCCTAGTCAAACTAAAAACTTTCCCCTATATAGAGTGTTCAATCGTTTTACATACTACATATATAACAGACAACCATATTACTGGACAGCAGCGTGCAAGTTTTCATGCATGTAAGGATACGGAAGCATATAAATATTGTTGTACCAATCATCATTTCAAAATAGAACACAATCAAATAAGCAATCTTCATAGTGACTCTTTATGGCTTAAGTTCAATTCAGTTTGTGTCATTCTTCTTGAATGTCATTTTTATTTCCTTAATATGAATATTTAAGATCATGCATGACCTAACTAGGATAATCGGCTGAGTATGTAAGACAAGCAAAGGGGGAGGAAATTAGATCTTTTCATATATACGATGATATTTTGTCTTGATTTTTATCCTCTGTTGGAATACTGAAAAGATTTAAAAATATATTTTATTCTAAAAAAAGTATAACTTTTAATCTCTTTAGTACTCTATTTTCCAGCAGTGTCGATGACTTCATGGATATTGACACTACCAAAGGATCTGAGATACTCTTACCATTTGTACGGAAAGCACCACGTTCAAGTGTGTGTAGCAAAAGAAAAGTCCTACTCCTTACAGTCTCCTATATTGCTTTTGCTTTCAATTATCACACTGTGAGAACCTAACATTCCGTTTAATCTCTGCTTTTTATGCTATGAATAGTCCATTTATAATCAATGCGAGATTAATATTCAGACCTAGACACTTTAACTAATTTCCGAAAATCTCTTACACCAATGAAACACACATACACACCTATATGATGAAATGCATTTGTACGTGCATCCTATGAATCTCAAAGCATAATGCATCAGATGGCCATTAAAACTAGCTAGCCAGACAACAGTGTCAAACCAAATTACTGAGTCAAATTAAAATTTCAAATAATACACTGTATATCTCAAGATATCACGTTCTACACAAGGAAAAAAAACTAGAATATTATATTATTATCACATTTCCACTATAAATGATATAAATGACAAACTGATATATGATGAACTCTCCAAATTAAGTTCCTTGTTTTCATGCTTGCCCAAAAGTGTCAAACAGTAATTGTTCCAATGACTAAGGTGTAGGTAAATTACAAAATTGTATTCAAGTAACCGATGACTTATCAAATTAATTAGACGGCATGTGCTGAAGATCTAGCCAATTAAACGTTTTAAAAAGAATCAAAATCCAGAGAGTAATATAACCGAAGTCTCTAGGATAAATACATTGTATCTCTACAATTATGATAAGCATCAGAGATCAGAAACAAGTCATTAAATCCCCCTGCAAGTAATAATTAATGTGAAAAATTAGTTTCGAAAGACTTGAGATACTTACTCTTTTAACCCTTGGGAGAAGGGGAAAGAAATCCCCTCATATGCACATCTATTTATCCAAAACCACGTGTTCGTGAGCAGTGCTGATCCAGACAAGAAGGCGACTGCTGAATTGGAGAGAAGACAAGAAAGTTCAAAGGGCAGGGAAGAAGTAGTAACTACTCATTAAATATAATAGCAATAGCGTACGTAGTAAATAAAGTAATGGGAGAAATAGATGGAGCTTGAAGAAGAATAGAAAATATTCACCATTTTACAGCTGTACAACTTTCTGCTCCTTATCTGCAAAGCGAAAATGCGAATTAAGCAGCAGCAGAAGCATCAGTGTTGTGAACGGCATCAACCCAACAAGGCTAACAGAAACATTAGAGGATAGAAGAAAGCAACAAGCTTTTCTGTGTATCATTAAATGCAGTGAACGGAAAGAGAGAGAGTACAGTTAACAGTATATACCAATGCAATAAAAAAAGGGGACAGAAACCATATACTACTAGAGTAATATTTATGATAAATTATATACGTATTGTATTATACACAATTGAAAGGTCTAAGGGAGATAACATTCTGTCTCTTGGTCATGAAACGATTTTTCTTTTCCTTCAAGACTCGAATCCCCAGCTAATTAACGCTTCGTGCAGTTCAAAAGGTACCAAGAAGTTGAAATGCTAACTTATACGTACTAATTACTGATAAAAAGGAGAAGAAGGAGGAGGAGAAAAAGAAAGTTTGGGAGCTGATTCCTTTATAGCTAGCTGTTGAGAGAAAGAGAATAAGTAAAAATGCTGCAAAAGAGAGGGTAGCTAGCCCAACTAACTTTGAAACTAAATCTTCTCCATTCATTATTGGTGGCGTTGAATATATTATTTTATTTGATCGATCACTGCCGATGATACTGCAAAGAGGGATCCAAATCAAACAGCAGCGAAGTCCCAGTACTGCCCCCTTTGTGATCCCCAAACCTCGCTGACGACGACGAAAGTGGGTCTTCATGTGGCAGTGGCAACCTCAAGCGCTGATGAAGAGAAGAAGAAGCAGCTGTCGTCACATGTGCTGCCGAACCCGAGGACAAGCCTTTGGAATCTTCTGCCGAAGAAGCACATTCCATGTTCACCCCAAATAGCCTTAGTCTTTTTCCACTACTAGTAGCACCACCACTCGTGATGCCCCCATTCCCATGGCGATTGTTGTGATGGCCAACGCTAACCGGCACAGAATCAATGATCATGGGGACAATGTTGTTCCCTCGTCCTTGCAAGTTTTGATCACCGCCACCCATTGACATGGAGGACCTTAGGTAATAGAGTGACCCAGATCCCGAATTCTGGTCACCATGATGAGCAGCAGTGGCAGCGGCTGTGGCAGCACCAAGCTGGTACTGGTGTTGCTGGAAAGTGAAGAGATTGTTGTAATTGAGATGGTGGTGAAAGTGATGATCGTGGTGGTAGCGAGGTGGCATGGTGGGAGGGAGAGAGTACCATCTGATAGAGGGAAGAAACAAAGGATCAGGGGCATGATGATGAGCATGAGGATGAGCAGACCTTTTCCTCCAATCTATGTACAATCTATGTCTATACAAATCCCCAAGGCCACGCTGGAAGGAGACAATGTCACCGGCATCCAGCTTCTTCTCCTTCACGAAACGGCTCCACCCCTTAGTCATCACATAGCTCTGGCTGCTGTTCCAGTAGGAATACCTGAACCGCCACACCTTCCCATTCCGGTCCTCGAAATTCAGGAGCAGACCCTTCTCGTTGGATGAGGAGTCAAGGGGGAAGTACTTCTCCGCGTGCTGCTTCGGTATCACCAGCCTGTTCAGCTTCCCTACGTCGCTCGGTGTCACCACTTTCTCAAACATATTCTCTTTCTCCACTATTTCATGAGCATGATGAACCACTCCTCCACCTCCACCTCCTTGTTGCAACTTCCCTTCTTCCTCTTCCTTGCTGCTCCCTAGTGACAAGTCCATCAGGTCTAGCTTCTTTCCAAAATTGGATGCTGCATCTTGTTGGTGTAACCCTAATTCATGGCCAGTGGGGGAATTGTTAGTGGCATCTAGCTACAGATTCATGATGCATCCCCAACCTTGGATTTTAAAGGTGTGGGGAATATTTATCACATGAAGAATTGAAGAAGAAGAAGAAGATGAGATAATTAATTTAAGAGGGGTGCAGTGGTATATATAATTAATTTGTCGTTGGTGGAGAAGAAATTAAAAGGGGCAATGTAGCTTACTGCTGCTTTCTGGTTCCCTTGTGATTGTGATAATCTCTGCTGCAGCCTCCTCTTCCTCCCTGCTATCAGAATAGTTACCTTTAACTTGTTGCATCAACTCCATGGATCAGTTAATTGTGGCTGACCTACCTTGAATTCTGTTATTAATAACCTCTGAATCTCAGCAAAAACAATGGGAAAGAAAGAAAGAATAATAATAATAAAATAAAAAATGAAATGATTAGAATAAAGCGATCGAGGAGAGGAAGAGGGCAGGGAAAGTAAATATAAACAATAAAATCAAATTTGACAACAAATGGGAAATTAAGTATGAGGAAAAGCGGGTGTGAATTAAAAAGAATTAATTAGATTACAAGGTCAAATAAATAAATTGAACGTTGGCAACACACATAATAGGTCAAGCATGAGGAAGATATTTTACCAGGCCAGATTGCTGAGGCTCTACAGAAAAACAAAAACAGGCTCTTAGTACACAAAAATTAAAACAGTTGGTGCCTTCTTAGTTGACCACAAGCCTCCAAATCCAAACCCTAAAGAAAGACAAGCCATATTGGAATGAATATGGAGGATTCAAAAAGGGGTCATGGTATTGTTACTGTTGACCTACAAACCATAACATGAGGAATTAGATCGAGGGAGAGAGAGAAAGAGAGAAAGACGGGAAGAGAGGAAGAAGTCGTGTGGATTTTAGCTATAAGTATAGTTACCTCACACGAAGGTTCTCTACAATTAACTAGGAAAAGAAGCAAAAATATTTCTTGCAACCCAGTTTTATTCTTCGGAGAGAGAGAAAGGTAGATAGAGAGGATTGCTACACTTACGTGGGGGCCATGAATAATGTGCCTATTGTGGTCATGTGAGCAACTTGTCGTTTTCATCATATTTGGTATAATCTGTACAGTACATATGCTTCCGGGTTGAGACCAAAAGGCCAGTTGTTCCAGAAGCAATGAGCTTAACCTAACTGTGTTAAATTTGCCCTTGCACTCTCGTTTTATTGTCAAAGCAGAAAAATATTAATATATGGAGCAATGATATTGGTTAATTATTCTTGTTATAGCTTATATATATGGGTAAGGGCTTAACTATGACTATATATATAGCTAGTTGTAGCAGAGGGAAAGGCCAATGGTATAGTAGAGAGAGAGAGAGGAGGGGATAGAGTGTACGCTTATTTTTTTGACTTTTAGTGCCATTGATTGAGTGTGTTGTGGATGGTCCCCGGCCGTAAGGTAAGAAAAAGAAAAGCAAATGGCTAAACTAAGAAAAAATGAAAAACAGACCACCCTGCCCTGCAGGCTCTCTCCTGCCACTGCCTTCTCTCTATATAATATATAACCCCAGCTGCCCTTCCCCTCCCTCCCTTTTTCTTTCTTTCAATTCACTTCATTTTTGTCCAAAAGAATCAGTATATATATATATATATTAATTCTCACTCCATTATTTACTATAAACAAATGAAAGATGAAAGGTAATAGGTAAAAATTAACTATCTCTTCCAAGCCAACAACTTCTTCAACACCCCAGTTCTCTTCATATAATTCAATACTAAATGGCCACATTATGACCTTTTTGCCCTAGCTTTTAATGTTATTCCAGTTTCTACTGACCACTGCTGCAAGTTTCTTATCCCTGTACACACGTTTGATATTTTTAATAATTATGATATCAATTTTGTATTTAATAAATAAATATTTAAAATTAAAAATTATAATCAACGTACCCTGCATAAATTTTTTTATCAAAAATTAAATTTCAGTTCAAAAGAACCTTTTTAATAAAATAAATAATTTAAATATTCTGTAATCTTATAAAGTGTAATAAAAAAATATTTATAATGTAACAATTATATGTTTCACTCTCTTTTGTTTATTAAATTTATTTATTACCAGATTTATTTTCAATTTCTTAAGTTTATATGCATATATAATTTGTTAAGTCGTGAATGAATATTTTATCCATATATTAAAAGCCCATGCCAATTAATGATTGACCAATGTAAGCATAGTAGTTTTTTTTATATTTAATTTCGTGCCTTTATTTTTTTAACTATTCTTGGCACCCCCACTTTCTTGAGACTAATCAATAACTTCTAACATGAAGAAATATGGGTTAGGCCTAACCCCTTGTGGCCTAAAAATTAGGGCTCTCAAAATTGTGGCCTAAAAAGAATAAGATAAATTTGGAGTAAATTGATAGGCTATTCTGAGCTCAAGAATTATAAATTCAAATATAACAAGATTTATTTTGGTTCGATATTATATATTTTTATATTTTAAGTTTTTTACATTTATATGAATTTTAAAAAATCGGCCAATTTAGCCTAACCCAACAAACAACCAGCTCAGGGCAAACAAAAAAAAATGCAATGCATAAGGAATTTAAGTCAGACATGTTCATGTTTTGAGTTTGAACTGTCAAGATGGATCACATAATTTATTTTGACACCTCTATACAAAATAAATATCAAGTGTTAAAAATTATATAAAAAAGTAACATATCTAATGATTTTATATAAATGTCAAAAAAAATTACCTCAATCAATATTTTAGAAATTCTTATATATGAAAATTGATTAAGTTTAGAGAACTTAACAAAGTTAAAAACATTGTATTATTTTAATTCTTTTCCATTAGGTTGGGAAGGGGAAAAGGATTGAATAAGGGGGAAAAGAGGAGAAAGGTGATATTTTGCCTCTTTTTTTGGCTGAATGAGGTGATATTTTGCCTCTTTTTTTGGCTGAATGAGGTGATATTTTGCTATATGAGTAGCGGGGTCGAACTGGTGCTTGAAAGCTTATATCCATGGCTAATTAATTAAAGTGGAGTATATGATGCCTATCAAAAAAAAAAAAAGAAGTGAAGTATATGATACAAGCCAGATATTAAATATATAATTTTAACACATTCACCTACAAACAGACACACACTTATGTCAGATATTACACGGCAAATGTGGTCATCTTATTGGAAGATATATTTACACGTACACATCGAATCATGGTCTGTAGCTAGAAGTAATAGTCATCGATCAAGACTTTGAATAGCTTGATTTCAATTCTTGTTTGAAATTGCAAATGAAAAAATTTCAGTTAATTGATGAACCCTCTTTATGCACATCAATTTATGTGTATAATAGTGTATTTAATCATGCAAAATATATTTTCCAGGCTAAATAAAAAACTATAGAGTATATGCTCATGTAAAATGGTGGTCATTGATAGAAATAAGTTGAAACAACAACGATCGAGAGGCAGTATATTGGCGTACTTAATAGGAGTAATTCCAATTCCTTTGTCTAAAATGATCGATATGAACTGAGTAGTTAGTTAACTTCGAACGTCGTCAGGCGAAGATCCAGTTAGTCAAAGACATTATTGAGACAATTAATAGCCAGTAGTTGCCCTCTTACATATGTAGACACACGACCAGGTGGAAAAACATGCAACATATAACCAAGAAAATAAAATGTCATAAATACATGATTCATGAGTAAACTAGGGACATCCATTCGGGACTTGTTTGTGTACGCTTTGAAATGATTATATGTGCCCTGAGAAAGTAACTGGATAGCTCTGAAAATATTTAACTAATTGCTACGTTAGCACACTTCAATTTTATTCAGAGAACAACTAGTGAAACATCCGAAAACCACAAAACTCGGTTTGGATGTTTCTCCTTTTCATCCTTGTGTTTCTCGAAAACAGAAAAATAAATATTATCCATGATCCTTTGATGGTTGCTTACATATACTTAGCCACCGTACAACTAATGGATATTGCATGATATCTATCTAGCTCTACACACGATGATAGTTGGCTATATATGTTTATGACCAGTCGGCCATGCCATGCCAGTAGTATCAAGTGGTCCAGTGTGCCTGTATTTCTTTGGTTGGATGGAGCCTCCAATCACCATAAATTACATATTTGCATCTATGATATAGACAAGCGAAAAGATTAACATTGTCATACTCAAGTTGTAGAGATAGAACCAGAGAAAAGAGGACCAAACAAATTGCCTTGGCCTTGACAAGAGGAATGCTGTCTAGTCACATTCCAACTACAATTCTATGCACTGGCAGGTGTGGCAGCTCTCATGTATAAGTGTGTGAATCCCTTTGTTGTCTCTTTTTGGAACTCTCATGCTAATATTTTCAAATGAAATACACTATCATTTACAAATTAAACTTCTGCTAGCTACTCATAAATTAATAAAAATAAGTACTAATTAACATCGTGAAATTGCAAGTGTTACAACTTACAAGAGAGACTTGTCTTTTATTTTCGTAACGAGGATTAATTAATCGCATGAATACTGTTAAGCAATTAAAATTCCTACTATCTAACAAAAAAGCAATTGTGAAGCAGATACCACACCTAATTAATGCCACATAAGAACAACGGTTCTGCACATAACAAGTCTTCCTTTTCTGGTTTCACCAATTTTTTATTTATGTCGTGTGAGATGAATAGGAGATAAATAATAAAATATGAAAGTGTATAGTAGTTTATAAGACTCATTGAAGAGACTTTAATAGAGTTGGAATAAAAGGTTGATGTACTTAAAATAGTGAAAATGATGTCACATTAAAAAATTTGTGGAAATTTATAATATATATATTGTAACTTTTAGTAACTCGTGAGTTACAATGAATTAATATAAACATGTATCTTTCATTGTTTTTTACTTTATTTTTTTTTATCTTTCTCTTTTCATTTCATTTATCACATTTTTCACTTTTATTTCTCAATTTCTTTCTTTCAACCATACATCATACTTTAGAGTGTACAATTATTATTACTCGTTGCCTCATTGCATTGATTAAGAAATTAAAAATAAAAGAATTTATTAGTAATTACAATATAGAATGTATTAATAATATTAAATATTACACTTTATAAAAAGATAAAAAAATTTACTATCTGATTTCCTTAAAACATCAAATTAGTTGGCATATCCCGTCTTTCATCTCCACAAATGGGATTTGTACGTTTTGAGAACAGAGCTAGAATGCAATAGAAAGAGCAACGTGAAAGACTGGTCTCATTTCTTTCTTTCCTCCTTTCATTAATTAATGACGGAACAGTAGGCGTGCAATGGAAAGCGGTTGAAACCCTAATTCACTAGTCTGAACCCGTTCAATTAGAAAGAGAAAGTAACGAAGGAAATATATTTCATACCAAAAATAATGAGATAAAAGTGACTTAATCTGTTCACTGCTTGATGCCATTAGTAATAGGTCACAATGCTAGCTTCTTTTGTATGTTAATTAATTATAGCAGCCTTGAATAGTTTTTCCTTTCCCTTTTGTTCCCCATCTGTTAGTTTCTGGCATTAGACTGCAAACAGTTAGTAAAAACACTTACCGAGAATTTCCGAGGAAATGTGACACCCCACATGCATGTGGATGACAGAAAAGAATTGCATTGCATTGCATTTGCATATGCCTAGCTAGCTACCTTAGCTTAGCTAGATTCCAGTCAAGAGAAAGATAGATAGATAGAGCAATTAGAATTTAGGAGGAAGGTGATGCCGCCGCCCTCAAGCTTCTCTTTTTAGTTACTAACACAATTTTTAAGCTTTTGCATCTGAATGAAGCCCCACAACACATCAGCATTAAAACAAAAATCTATTGGGGACCCCTCTTCCTGCTTCCTTTCACATCTTATATGCATACTACATTACATGTATAAACATTAATAAAGTTTTTTCATAATTATAACTCCAAATTAAGTTTTATACCGAGAGATCTAGTTTAATTGGTTAAACAAGATGTGTGAGTTGTTATAAATTTTTAATAGTCATTATTATTCCTATGAAAAAAATATTTACCAGCTTGAATTAAAAAAAACAATTATCAAACTATTTAAAGAAAATAAAATTACTTCCACAAGAGACGAGATGGTGTAACATTAATAAGGATGACAATAATTAAATTAGCGGTAGGTGGCAATTGTTGTCTTTTTTTAAAAAAAAAAAATAGCTTTCTTCAACTCTACGTATTTGTTGAAGATTTTGGACCACATTCTTCTTTATTGTTCTATCTATCATAATTATTAAAAATGGGAAGGCTAATTTAGGATATACAGAGGTGGAACTGGAAAGAAAAAAAAATGACATGATAAGTGATGTAATAAGAAAGAAAACAAAATAGAAAGAGATAAAAAAATTATTATTAAAATGAGTAAAGGCTATTATTCTGTAATTATTACTGTCCAATTAGACTTGTGGATCATTCTATTGGGAAGAAAAGGTAACTGATTTGAGAAATATGTTAGAAAATTATATTTAAATAAAAAATGGGCTGACTGGATATATATAACTTGATTAGTTTCTATGAAATAAAAATAATGCCCCAAATCAAGTTAATTTGGTAAAAAAACTTGGAAGATGACAAGCATTTTTTAAAAATAATCATGTCAGTTTTTGTTAATGAAGAAAAAACTTACAGTGTATTTACTAGGAATAAAAGAAATAATAAGTGAGAAATAATATATATATATATATATATATATATATATATATATATATATATATATATAAGAAAAAAAAATATATAAAGTAGAAATAAGAGTGTTTGATTTAAGAGAATGAAATAGGAAAAGAGAAAAATTTTATAATTGATAATTGATTATCACGGTTCAAAAGCACACATTTCGCATACATGAGTATTTTCTTTTAAGGAACATACACGAGGTATGGACTTAATAAAAGTTACATCATAGATATAATTTAAAGTCAAGATAGTCAGAGTTTAATGTTCTTTTTCTAATTATTATATTAATCTTGTAGTTTGTCTCTATTTTTTTTCCTTTGAAATGTATCATGTGAGTTTGTGAGAATCTTTTATTCAAGTTATAATATCCCTACACTCTTATCCATAAACATTTCCTCACAAAAAAAATTAATGTAAAATCATTAAAAGTCAAGTTTAATAGTTAAATGTTTAAATTAACATTAAAGAATTGAATGATATATATGAACCTCGTACGTACATGAATCTTTGTTTCTCTCATAAATTATTTTTAGTTGAATTAAAAAATATTTTTTATTGAAAAAAATCTGTTCAAAACGTTTTCTATTATCAGTTTTGGATCATTTTGGCCAAGTTTTTTAATTACTTAGACTGGTAACTCAACCGATTCATCTACTTGCAGACATATTAGTCTAATTCAATTTTTTTTATCAATGATATTTGGTAGTTGCCTCACAATAAAATATTTTAATTTTATATAAATTGACTTCGTATATATGTATAGTCCCCCCCTCCTCCTCTCGGGGTCTACTATGATTTTGGCGCTATATGCCAAATTTTGATAACATCCCTGTCACTTTCGTGTCCACGTTTATTCCAAATTCTGAAAATAATGTGTTCCGAATCATATGCAAATCACATTTGCAGCTGGCTCTATTCGAAAGAATTAAAGTAGACATCTGTTTATTAATCAGAAAAAGAAGTAGATATATGTTAATATTATTATATGCAGCTATTAGCATGTGGTATTTGTTAGGATATAATTAATCATATAAATAAAGCATAATTTCTTTATTAAAAAACGCCATTCTAAAAGCTCTCACTTTAGTCTTTTGTATCAAAATAATTCAGTACAGCAAAAAAATATCAAAATAATTCAAAAATCATAGTGTGGAATCACTCTAAATTCCTATGTTTTCTGTTTGGTCCTTAAATTTCTACATTTTTAATTTATAGATTTCCATTTTGGGGTGAGGTGAAGGACTGGACCAGTTTCTAGCAAGTCATGTTAGTGCTTTAAATTGAAGGGATAAAAAGAATTAGGACACAAAGTATAAATTTGTCTTGGAGAACAAACTATAGAGAGACAACTACATATGTCATATCATTACACCGCAAAAGTGTATAGCCTGGCTAAACCAACCTGAATTTAGACTTCGTCTTCCTTTGTTCTCATTTATTTCCTTCTTTTATGGACGAGTACACTCTCAAAAGTAGGCGCCTTATCAGTTTTTTAGGCGATAGTTTGCTTAAAATTAAAGACAATTTCATTAGATGTTTTAAAATTGACAGTGTATAATAATATTTGGCTTTTCTTTAGCTAGCTAACAAGTTGAAAACGACCTATATAAATAATCTTGGCTTATTTGTTATCCTTAATTACAAATCATGTTAGAATGCTATTATAATAAATGCTGTGCAATTTTAAGAAGAAGAAGAAAAACAATCTTAATTGGTCTGCGTGTCAAGGTACGAAAGATTAATTAGTAATCTCCAGTCTCCACTATATGGTTTCCGCTCGAGTATCAATCTTATTTGTACCAGATCTTGTGCCCTAAAGTACTCTAAAGAATATATAGGGCTTAGCCATAGTAGGTTAACTTTGATTAAAATAATTATATACATCTTATCTCAGTTGAGGATAAGCTAGACAAAGATTTCTATCATGTATTTTTCATTTCCCCCAATTTCCAGCTTACTAATTTGTCCACAAAACTTTAATAAGTAATGACTATAATTCTAATAGTACTACTTTGTGAGTTGTTTTTTTGAAAGAATTGAACACACTAGTATAGATGAACTATGTTCCATGGGGATGGTAAAAGGCCAAACATATATTTGTATGTTTTGTATCCAATTAATAGGTGTGTGGATGTTATGAGAGGGAGAGAAAAAACTTTTGAGACGAGCCTCCTAATTAAATGACAAAAGTTTTAGTTAATATTAATGGCAAAATATTCAACTCTATCACATGGTGGTCCAGTTTCCTTTTGAGTTAATGTTTAAACGCTATTTTTCCACGTAACTAAAATAGTGTTGAAAAAGTTTTGTCAGTCCATCCGATCGAGTGAGGCGTGGATTGATTTGGTTAACAGGGTAAAAAAAATTTAACGAACTTTTGAGCATAATATCGAAGACAATAAGGCCTTAATTATTATATATGATTGATATGTAGATATGCAAGAAAGATTTGGTGGAGGCAAATTTACTATTCAAGAGAGAGACAAAGAGAGAAGATAGGTTACCAAAACAGTGAAAAAAGTATTTAGCATGAGCAATATAGTAGATAGGACAAAGAGAAGGCATGGAGAGGGTTATGAATCTAGCACAGACTTGCTGATCGATCTAAAAACTGGATCTGCTACTATCAAGGGATAAAGGGAGACCACAGAAATAGGAGTGGGACCATATGTAAAGGAATGGGGACACAATGCAATTATACAAATCAACCAGATTGCTGGAAAAGGAACTTTATTCAGTGGTGGCGAGTTTACCCAAATAATTCCATATGAGATGTATATATAACTATATATATGGGGTACAGACACAGTGTGTATGGTAGGGGAAGGCAGAAAGAGTACAATAGGCCAAATAATAGCTGCAGCATGCAGCTGGCTAGGTAGCTGTAGATTGAAGCATATGTAATGTAATTACAGTTCCTTCCTTCATAGCTACCCTCCCTTCAATTCAATTCTAGTACCAAATTAGTTATTATTAAAAAAGAAAAAGAAATCAAACCCCACACTAGGAGTCTAGTCTCTCATTACAAGGCCCTCACTACCCTCTGAGAAAACCGTTGGGCTTTCTTCCTGTTGGGTCGCTTTCCAATCTTCAATTGCGTAGACTCTAACAAGTTTAGGCCACTAGGTGCTACAGCCCCCCCCCCCCCCCCCCCCCCCATCTTCTCTATCATTTATTCATGTATTACAGTAGCTTATGTTGCATTCCACTGCAAAATTATGTGGAGCCATCTGCATTCTGCCAAGCTGTATATATGTGTTCTTGCCAGCCCACCGCTCCTCTCCTGCCTTTGCTTTCTGTTTCCTCATTAAATACTTTAATATCATTTCCCTTAGCTAGCCACACCTCCTATTTAATACTATTAACAACTCTAGCTCTAGCTCTATTTTAATTTCATACATGGACCTAACTAATTCCCAAATTCATGTTCCAATATTTTTATAAAATACTATTAACGATTCGGTTCTTTCTTCACTTATGATTTGATCTTTATAAGCTGTCATTACGTTATAGCTGGCAGCATCTCTTCAATTCATTAAGATTATTTGGTCAATTATAAAACAGATTCAATTGGCATTATTATATTTATGTTAAGATTACTTATTTAAAAAGGTACAATTTCAACGTTTTATATATAAAAAAAAAACATGTTTGTGTGCACCAAATGCCATTCATGATTAATTTTTACGCTAGTTTAATTTTAGTGGGAAGATTCTATTAGTAAATGAAGTAACTCATAACCCTTACTAATGGGCATAATAATACTTACTAATGGTTTAAAATTAGCGTATAATCCTTAATCTTTGAAACTTCTAAAACTTTATTTTCTATTTACTAATATTATTTCTATCACTCCCTTTAATTAGAAACTTTACAAAAAGAAAATACTAAGCACCAATCAACTCTTACTCTTAATCTTCTAAAATCTTCAAATTTGAGAGACTTTGTGAATGATCTTGTGTCTTCATATAAACTAGCTTCACCTCTTTGTTGACAATGAATTCTCTAATTAAATTATTCCTTATGCCTATATGCTTGCTTCATTCATGAAATTGGATATATTCTTAGCTTGGTGGACTTATTATCGACATATAAATCTTTGTACTTTCCTTTTGGCTCATGTTAAACTCCTTGAAGGAGTAGGTGAACGAGGAGTAGTTGAAAGCTTACCTGGCCTTGATCATTTTCTACAAAATATGAAAGGAAATCATAGGTGTCTTCTTTATCCTATTATTAATTATATGCTTTCTTCATCAAATTCTACATTTCCAATGTTTAGATTATATAACTTCTAGGCTTTTGTACTCATAATTGTTAGGTATACGTAAATTGTGTAATTAAATCACACAGCAATTATCTGATTTTTCTCTCTTTTATTACTTTTTTTTTGTGTTAAACATTAGGAATTTAATATCTTTTTGAGTTTTTTATCTAGTAGGTGCTAAAACTAGTAAATTTATAGTATTTTTGGTGGTATACTTTTTGTAGAGACACAACAGAAGGCATGTAATAGAGTTGAAGAATTGGAGAGTCGCGCTCAGCACGCCAAACTCACTCATCGTGTGAAGATTGCTCAGCACGATAGCCTTGCTTAGAGCTAAAAGTCACATAGGAAGCTAGCCTTCACGTGCATGTGCGATTAGCGCATGGTGCGCGCTCAGGCGACTCAGCACATAGTCACTCATCCAGTTGAACTTTTTGCGCCGCGCTCAGCATGCAGTCTCACTCAGTGATAACTGTTAAATATGAGTTATTTTTTATAATAAAAATATATTGAAAATATCTTTTAAAATATTTATTTAGCAATTATTTTTGGCTTAAATGTTAGGAATTGATATTTTTCTTATTTATGGCTTACAGGTATGAAAATGAGGGATTAATAACGAATAAGATCCATAAAATATAAAAAACATGAATAAGGAAAATTTTTGGCATCAGCCCAAGTCCACTCCAATAACTATAAAAAGGGAATCAAGCCAAGGAGAAGACATACCACCCCGGAGACTCATAGTTCTCTAATGAATACATCATAAGCCTGAGTATCTCTAGTATGAGAAATCTTTCTAGCTTTATATGTTCTTTTTCCATCCCTTCTTTTCCATCAGTTTCTAAATCTTTTTTCAAGTGTAAGGTCTCTTATAACTATGAGAGGCTAAACCCTTAATTAGGGATTGACAAACCTAAAAAGCCAAAAGATATATTGTACACTTCATATTTATCAATGTAAACAAGTGTTTTCTTTTCTATTATCTTTTATTACTTTTAATTTCATGCATCATTCATCCTTGCATCATATTTGGAGGTTAGGTACTCAATAGAGGGTAATCCTTGCTAGAAATACAAGGAAAGTCTTGCATGCATCTGTTTTAAGAATTAGTCACTCGACATAAGGGTAATTTCTAATAGAACTAAAAGGAAGGGGTATTTTAATAAAATCATTGTTAGACATAGAGTAATTGCATTATGCCCATGCATCAAAACAAGCATCTAGAATTAGAACTTCATGCATTTTACTCTTTGCAAAGACATTTGGGAGATAGATAAGTAAAATAGACTTGTCATCATGAGACATCAGGAGCAAGTATTCTAACAGACGTGGATAGGAAAAAATCCGAGTGTCAAATCCACGAGAACTTTGTTTATTATTAGCTTGATGCAAACCCAATTTACAAGTAAAAGATAAGGAATCTAAAATAATAGATAAAGAAAGATAGGAGATAAGATAAAGATTTAAAGATAAAAATAGAAGATAGAAAAGATAAAAGATTTAAATTAAAAGATAAAAAAGATAAAGATAAAAAAGATAAGATAAAAAAATAAAAGATTAAGATAAAGATAAAGAAAAATAAATTCAGAATGTAATAATGTTGGGACTTAACCTACTTTATTTGTCTAAGATATATTATTTTAGATTTTTCTCTGTCAATTTGGTGAATTTTTTCCTACACACATCTGTTAGAATATTTGTCCCTCATATCTCACGATGACAAACCTATTTTATCTATCTATCTTCCAACTGTCTTTGCAAAGAGTAGAATGCATGAAGTTCTCATTCTAGATGCTTGCTTTGATGCATAATGTAATCACTCTATGTCTAGCAATGATTTTATTAAGATACTTCTTCCTTTTAGTTCTATTAGAAATTAGTCTTTGTCAAACTACTAATTCCTAAAACAGAGACATGCAAGATCTTCCTTATATTTCTATTAAGGATTACTCTTTGTCGAGCACCTAACCTCCAAAAATGATACAAGGATGAATGATGCATGAAATTAAAAGTAAGAAAGGATAATAGGAAAGAAAACACTTGTTTGCATTGATAAATATGAAATGTACAATACATCTTTTGGCTTATTAGATCTGTTAGGCTCTAACTAAGGGTTTAGTCTCTCATGGTCATAAGGGTTCTTACACTTGAAAAAGGATTTAGAAACTAATGAAAGAGAAAGGATGAAAAAAAACATATAAAGAAAGATTTTTCCTACTCAGGTTTAGGATGTATTCATTAGAAAGCTCTGAATCTCAAGGTGGTGCGTCTTCTCTTTGGCTTGACTTCCTTTTTATAATTGTTGAAGTAGACTTAGACCTGATGCCAAAAATCTTCATTATTCATATTTTTTATATTTTATGGGGTGGTGTGTCTCTCCTTAACTGTGCATTTTTTTAGTCTTATATTTTGGATAAGATATTGTCACATTAGAAATTTTAGAGCAACATTCATCCTTGAATGTGTAGAGCATTGACAAATTCATCCCTAAATGTGTCACGTAGACTCTTTCATCATAGAAGTTCACGGATGGATAGATTTGTCACACTTTTTTTACTTTTGGGGGCTAAAATATAAATTTTTATCTTTGAGGGACAAATTTGTCAACACTTTACACATTCAAAGACGAAAAAAGTTATTTACCCTAAATAAAAAAAAATCTTCAAAAATTCGATGCTTAAAAAGAAAAAGAGAGAGTAGATCTTAATTTATTATTATTATTTGAACATATATAGAATTTTTTATACTAATAATGCATGAAAATTAAACTAAAATTAATAGGAGTAAAAGAAATTGATGACATACAAAAAATAACGTGAACGTATGCATATTTATAATAAATAAAATAAGTTTTTCCCACTCTCAAAATATCTTAGAATTTCTTACAAATTTTTGCAACTGACATCGAATGGTAATAGCTTTACAATTATCATAGCAGCGTACTGCCTTTTGAATCCCAACACGGACCACCCAACCATCGTCGGACGGGATGATTATAAATTTAAGATCTTATTTTAAGGGTAGAAGTCAAATTACACTGTATTTTATAACCATTATTATCCTATATATATGTGTGTTGAAAATAAATTGCTGATACTTACTTTTGTCGAAAGGCTATGACAACTCGTGTATATGTATAAATTGCAAGAACTTAAAAGTAATTGAACATTATAACTTTACATGCCTAGCTATCTAACTCCTTTAGTTCTTTGGTGTCCTATATATATTGTGGTTTTGCTTTTTATTCAAAGATATAATGATCGAAAACTATTATGTCAGGTAATGGCGGTCCAACAAATGTGTATAATAATGTCACACACAGAAGGTGGCCTTGTACATAAATTTAAGGTTTTGGCGGCAAATTTTGTATCCGTGACTCAAGACATATGCAAATCATACAGAAGTTGAAACATATATAACCATCTCAAAGATAAAAGGTTGCATTCAGATATTTTATTTATTTCATGGTTGTACTAGCATTTATTTTAAAGTTGTCAAATGAGACGAAACGATAGAAAGGGCTAATTTTTTAAAAAATTTATTAAATAGGAATAAAATTTAAATTAATATCTAAAAATAAATAAATCATAAATTATTTTATGATTTCTGAATTGAAAATCATAAATTATGTTACAACTTTTTTTTTTCTTTTTTTTGGAAGTTCTAAAAAATTTTATGACTCTAATTTTTAATTATTTTTTCATTATGACTTTAAAGTTGTTAGTGAGTATTTTTTTTAAGTCGTAAATTGTTTATAACTTTAAAGTCGTAAATAATTTTTTATTTTAATTATTTAATAAATTAATGTATGTTTTATTTTTTAATTTTATTTAATATGTTTTTATATTGTTTTATTTAATATTTTTATATATTTTTTATTTAATATATTTTCTATATTTTTTGTTATAAATATTTACAACTTGTAATTTATAACATTTTAGATAAATAATAATAATAACCCTAAAATATTTGGTTTTAATTAATTTGAGCATGGACACAACTTTAAAAGTTTAGTTATTTATTTAAAAATGTATGTTATAATTTATAAGTTAACATTATTTAAAACAAAAATATTTTAGGGTTTTAATTATTATTATTATTCATCTAAAAATGTTATAAGTTACAAATTTTAAATATTTATAAATATATATAAAAATATATTAAATAAAATTAAAAAAGAAAACATACATTAATTTGTTCATAATTAAATAAAAAATTATTTATAACTTTCAAGTCGTAAATTATTTATGACTTAAAAAAAACTCACTTACAACTTTAAAGTAGTATGTTAAAACATAATTTATGATTTTTAATTCATAAATTATAGGATAATCTATGACTTATCCTTTTTAGTTGTTGATTTAAATTTTACCCTCTTATTTCATAATTTTGAAAAAAAATTATCCATTTTCCATGTTTCGCCGTCAAATGAATATATATCCACCCCTGAACTAGTGCAGCATTAGTTAAAAATAATGGGGAGCCACGCGGACTTGCATGATATATAAACTCAAATACTAGTATATATATTGGCGCCTGAAGATAATATTTCATCGTTAATTACGTGGTTTTCCAAGTAATAGCATTTAAATGTTATTTTGTTGGAGAATTTATGAAGAAATTAAAGAGTTTCGTGACGAGGGGTGTGCTCAAACCTGTGTAATTTTGTTGCAACAATTTAAATGACTCGGTTTGGTACTTGTCCTCGGGGTGGATTTGACAGATTAATTGAGGTGGATAATGGTAAACTCGAGACAGCAACACTTTGATTTGATAGCATATATGCAGACAGGGAACTGCAGGAGCATTTTTAGCTGCTTCTCTCTCTGGCTGCCACTGATATAGATTTATTTTCTACGTGGATATATATATATGTCCTCTGCAAGGGTGGGTACAATATCCTCTATCTTAATGAAAATACTTTATTTGCTGGTTAAAAAACTTTTAATTAATTAAAACAAACGTGTGGAAAATTCATGGATTCCTTTGTTCCAAGCCCCACCCGTCTACTTTTTTTTAGAAGTTTGTTGGGAAATTTTTTTTACATAAAAATTATGTTTTTTTAATATCATTTTTTTCATTATGTTATTTTATTTTAGTTGATTAAGTTTTAATTTTTTTTTCTAGAAACATAAGTATTTTATTAATTTGTAAATTTTAAAAAATGATCAAAATGATATATTTTAAAAACATAAATGATTAAAATGAAACTTTTTAGACTTAATGTACCAAAGCAAAACACCTATGAAACATAATAGAGAAAAAATAACATTAAGTCTTTTAAAATAATTAACTTTACACACTGACATCTAAAAACCTCTATTATCTTTATTTTATTTTTAAAAAATAAATATAAAAAAATTATCATTTCCTCCAACTTCTTCTAGATTTGAAAATGTAAAAAATACAATACCACGGAGATCGAACGACATTAATATATAATCTCGCTGAAATTATAAAAAATTCTTATACTCCTCACTAGAAGACCAAAACCTTTCATATAGATATACTTTTGGAAACATAAGCAAGGTAGATCACCAAGAGTTGTCTTCAGCAAAAGACAAAACATGATCCTAACTCGCCAATTAACCCAAATTTGAATGAAAAAGTCACAATGTGACTCTTTGTGAGGTCTGCGAGCAAGGCCTCTATTGTTGTGAATGGTTGGGTTGGGCAACTAATGGATTTCCCATCCAACATCTAAAACTAGCTCGAGTGAAGACAAGCAGTGCAAGGAGAAGCCAAATGGTATGTTTCATTGGAAGATGATTCTGATTGATTGAATTGGTCAAACCTCATCATAATTGGGAGTTGTCGGTCTTTTTCTTTGCCTTTGTCAATGTGTTGCTATTGGCGACGACAACGAGACGGTTGTTCTTCTTATGTGAGGCGGCAATTCAACAGAGATGGGAAGCTTAGGCAGGGTAATCGTCTTTTTGGGTTGAGAGGCAGAAGGAGAAGGAATCATTTTCCATTCTGATTGAAAGTAATTTGTAAATGATGATGATGATATGAGAGTGAAGATTGTTGTTGTGCGTGGTTTTAGATTTATCTTTTCTTCATTTACTTAGTGATTTTAAATATAAAAAAAGATGATGGTGATTTTTAGTTATTATTATATTAACTTAACTATTTTAAAATTAAAAACACGAATAGATATTAATGTTTTTAATGATTTTTTTTTAAAAAAAACAAAACGATATGATACATTTTGAAAACATAAAAGATCAAAGTGAAACTTTTAAAACATAATGTACCAAAATAAAAAAAAAATATAAAATATAATGAACCAAAAATGATATTAAATTATTTTAAAATTTTAAAGTTAACAGAACAATGATGTTTCTAACAAAAAATTATATAAAAGATCAAAATAATAACATTTTGAAAATATAAAAGACCAAAATGAAACAAGTGCAAAATATAATGGACCAAAATCGCTATTAAACTTTTTTTTTTCATTCTTTCGTTTTCATTATTATTTTCCATTCATAATAATATGAAAGAAAATAATTATTATTTTATCTTTATTTATTTGTCTTAATTTCTTCTTCTTAAAGTATAGAATTAAAATAATGACTTAAATATATTATAATCCTTTAAATTTGGAGTATTTTTTTAGTTCCCCAGATTAAATTTGTATTTTTTAGTTTTTCAAATTTGTAAAATATTTTTTTAGTACCTCCTAACCAATTTTGATAGTTTAAATGCATAATTTGTGAAATTTTTTTTTATCGCATGAGGAACTAAAAACATGTTTTGTAAATTTAAGAAGTTAAAAATATATTTAAATCTAAAATAATTAATATTACAATAACATGAACATGTGCAATCTACCACATGATGGCACATAGCATACTATGAAATTAATAAATTTTCTTATATTGTAGCATTCCAATTGTTGAAAAAATATGACATTGATCACTTGCACAACTTAAATTGAGTCCAAATGATGTGTTACATAATATATATATATTATGTAACACATCTGAACTTAACTTAAAGAAGTATGATTTTGGTTTTTCAAATTTTATTATTAAAATTAAAAAAATTGTTTTTATCTCAGTTTTCTTGTCCTTAATTACCCTTAAGTAACATTTGATTGGAGAATTTTCAAAATTGATTAAATTATGTTTGGTTAGTTATTAACCTTCTTAATAATATTTACACATGTTTCTTTTGGAATCAAATATTTTTATATTTAGTTTCAATTAAAAAATTGAATATATAATTTTTTATTCAAATATACCCTTTTAGTAAAATAACTTCATTATTAGTCACAATACTTTAAAAATTTATTATTTAATTTAAATACTTTTTTATCATAAGAAAATATTTATTATTTTTAAAATAAGGAAAAATATGATTTTTTTAAAAAACTTGAACCCGGTGTTTATTTGGTCCGATGCTTATTTTCAAATGCAATAGAGAAATCAAATTACGTTTGAATAACTTTTTGTTGTAGAAATAGTTTTTATAATTTGAAATTATGAAATATGTTAGTGTGACCATTAATATTTTTATGTAGTTTTTAAAATACAGAATTCTTCATTATAATCTCTTTACTTTCGATTTCTTTTACACTCTCCACTTAGTTTAAATGTTGCGGCAATACAATAATCTTAAACAATCATTTAATTAATGCTTTGACTATCTTTAAAGAATTAAAAATAAAAATTACTTAAAATTATAATGTTTGATATATTAAAAAAATTAAAATTTGCAAAACAATTGTTATTTGAAAAATTATAATACTTATATTTAATTGGAAAATGTTTCAAAATTCCATATAATTAGACGAGCCAGTAAGTTATTGCATTTTTTTTAATTTTGGATAAAACTCGATGTTTTGATAACTGAAAACAATTTGATTAATTTAATTTGTCAAATTAAAAAAAAAATAAGAATTTAATTAAATTGAATTAATAATACAATTTTTTTTAATTCAATTATAAATTATTTGTTAACTTTTATAATAATTATATTTAACTTAATAAACTTGTCAATCAATTTGTCTCAACGTAATCTCTCACGATGTGGTTAACATTTGATTTCGACACAAAAGAATTAAGTAAATTAGTCTCTCTTGTCATTAATAAGTGTCAAGTAAAAGTAAAATTGATTAGTGTGAGAAAAAAAATGAATAGTAGAAGGAATGAATAAGTAATTGATTGATACGGAAATTATACTTTAATTTGCATGATTTGTTTCCTTTTGGTGTGTGGATGATATTGATGAAGCATAGTAGACATGCAAATTAGGTAAATGCCAAGTGTGCAGTGCAGATCAGGGAAAGGGACAATATTCATATATATGCATGAATCGCCGACCACCTTATATATACATCAAATAAAACTTTTTATGCCATCAGATGAATGCGTGATCCACATGCACTCTCAAAATTGTTATAGCTTTTCTTCTCTCGCACAAGTCACAAAATCATGACATTTTCAAGATTCAGATGACATGTTTTGCTTTTTATATGTTTTTTGTCTTCTTCTTTTTTACTTCTGCATGTGAATTCATGTTCCCATTAGAATTGGATCGATTTTTACCGTTCCTTGTCTTTTGAGGAATTTCTAATAATAAAGATAAAATTTTGTACATGAGTACCACTACTTGATATAAAATGCATGCGTATATGGCGGAAGTAGCACATATATACCCAGTTACATTCATTTATATAATTCATGGCTCGTTAAGGCAAGTTAAACACATAATAACAAACTAGCTAGTACGAATTGATATAAATATTTTTCATAAATAGATGTGATAAGCGTATAACAATTTATATAATATTTTTTATATATTTATTCCTCCATCCTATAATCCTATATATATATATATTACATTTCAAATTTAAATTTATTTATACATCTTTTCTCTCAATCTCTTGGTTGTACAATTACAAGTATAATTTCTCTTTCATAAATATCTTAATAATATACTAGGTGTATATATAATAAGATTATAATAACAATCTAATGAAACCATGTAGTCGATTTAGCTGTGAGAGTTTATGTAATTTGCACAATTGGTAAGGTTATAGGTTCTAAAGTTGCCATTGAAAAAAAAATAACAATCAAATCTGAGTTTTATTACCCGTTTTGATATTTTATAGCTTTGATAGTGTGTGATTTGGATTTGTCAAGTTTTTTTTTTTTTAATTTAATTACTCTATTTTAAATTCAGCAAGGTTAGTTTATTTAATGATTTTATTTTATTTACAATTTTAAATTCTCATTTTTTTATTTGAATAATTGAATTTTATGAGAGATTTTACATGATGTGAAATTAGGATTTGAAAAGATAAATTTTATTTTGAGTAAAATTTGTTATTTTAACATGTGAATTTGAATAGAGAAGGATTTCAAATAATTTATTTTGTATAAACAAATTGAGGTAAAAAGTAAGAATTTAAAAGTTTTAGGAAAAATAAAACTGATTAATGGAATAAAAAATTATTTAATTTTTAAAATAGAGGAACTAAATTGATTTAGAAGAAAATCCTTAAAATTAAAATTATACATATAGTATATAGGTTAAGAGAAAAAATGTTGTAAAAAAATTTACACAATCATCAAATCACAATATATTATATACATTAAATTTATTGACTCTAAAAATAATTATATTAAAGTAATTCAAATAATTTTTTATTACATGATAATAAAAAATTATTTTATATTATTAGTATATATACATTAAACTCATAGTTTAAACTAAAAGAGTCAAAATATAATTGTCTTTAATAAATTAATCCAAAAATTTATGAGAAAACAAAATTAAGTGGATCAGTATTGTGCATGTATAATTATGATTTATGACTTGTCGCATCTTATAACTAAATTTTAAACACTTACCTATCAATATTTCATCTGATTAAAATTAAAAATGCTATCACGCTGAAATAAGAAATTAAACTAACATTTTTATTTATTACATGTTTTAAGAACATGGACGCAAGCTTAAGCCTGTAAATACAATTTTTGTTCCGTATGACTAATATATATATTTTTTATAACCTATTACATACTGTATTCAACTGTCCGTGTCTTGAGTAAAATCATTATTTTTAATGAATTACAGGTATCTTTTTCGGATGGTAAAAATTTATTTCTAGGTATTTTTAATGAATATTATTTTTTTAAGGATAATATGAAAAACGATAAAAAAATCACAAAAGAGTATTAACAAATATTCTAAAATTTCATTCGGTGATAGGAAATTCCGAAATTGTGTTTTGTTGGTGCTCATAACTGAGTGATGTTGGGGCCTATTATAAAGCCTGTGGAGTTGAGAACACAGCATCCGTTTAATATTTGCTCGTGGCAATTGCTATATACACTTCCTCCAATTATTAAATACACTCCTTTTTTATTCTCTTTATTTTTTCTTCTCAAAATTACCATTCAACAGAAAATATTAAAATTTTAATGTTTCCGAAAGCCAATTCTCCTTGTGTCGCACCGCATCCGAATTCTGAAACAGGCTTAAGAAATAGCGTCTCAAAATAGCTTTACGCTCCATGGCATTCTCATTCCTAAAATTGTACCGTTTTCACTCTCTGTCATTTTGTTCTACCTGATGAATTTATCCTGTAAATTATCATTGTCATGAACAAATCATCCCAAAAGCATAAGTTGTTGGGTGAAAGCACATGAATTGTTATAGGATTTACGCCATTGTCGGGTATCTGTGGCATCCAAGAAGAATTGGCTTCAGAAAATAACACTTGATCATGAGTATTCGTTGTGTTTAATATTTCGTTGGATGAGTTTGCATCCTTTGAGTAATAAGATATAAATGTTTAATTTGTTGCAGACCTTGCCCTTGGAGAGAAAAATGCTATATCAGGTTTGCTTTTGTTGCTTGTATGACGACTATTGTGCCTATTAATACAGTTTCTTTTGAAATGGCCATTTGTATAATCTAATAATGACTATTGTTTTTATGTAAAGAAAAAATGATATAATTATTTTAAATAAATTTGTTTGATGTATTTTGTCTTCGCCTTCTTAAAAGTTGTATGCCTCTGTGTCCCTGTAAGGAGTGGTAATTAGCCCCTTAGAAAGATAAATAAATGGCATTAGTATTAGGATAAAGATCTACAGTTGGAGTTGTAAACCCGTTGCAAACAGAGAGACACCGTTCACATATTACTGAATGTCATTGTTTTAAATGTGAAAATACTGTCACCTTTTACTTATTCTAGTTGTAATTTAATCTGATCTTTCTAGTTACCAGTGAGTTTGATTAAGCTGTTAGCAAGTCTGAAAACTAGATATGGCATATCCTCATTTTTTTATTGTTATGCTTTATTTACCATTTTGGTTTGTAGTTGCACACTGTTCTGTTATTTCTATCATCAGTCTTGGCCATACTTTGCCATAGTCATTCCAAAAATATCATAGGTAAGATTGCCCAACTGGCAGATGAACAAAGTAAATAGATGCAGTTAAAAGCCAAGAAAACAACTCCTTCTAATGCACTCCAAAACCAAAGTGCAATAAAAATTAAGAGTAACTCACTCTACTATGTAATGCAATATGTTTTTGAAAAATCAGGAAACAATATTCGCATCGAGTGATTTGATGGCATTATTCCACAGTCCACAAAGACCATGACCATGACCAATGGGTGATGCTCATGCCAACAATCAACATCCATCCTCCTATTTGCTCAGCGCTGACCCTAAGAACAAAGGCAATCACCCACTTGCCAACGAAATATGCCACCGTGAAATTGTTGCGACAACGATTCTAATTAGTGCCCATTCCATTCTTCAATTGTTATTCCTATTTGTTGATCCAAAGGAAGACATTAGTCAATTATTCAACTTGATCATTCTTTCTTTTACATGACATAATATTCCTTTAGAATTATACTTATATATAGAAAGAGTAATAAAAGTCAATGTAATGATTTACACCTAAAAGGAAAATCAGTGTAACAAAAGTAAAAAAAAAAAAAAAGAAGAAGAAGAAGAAGGAGATTTTATGTAAGATTAAAAAACAGAAGAATATTAGATATAATAAGGAGAAACCTCAAGAAAATTTGTGTAATTTATTTCAAATAATAAGTATTTTCAGTGGGACCTGATCGGGTGGAGAATACCCGACCCATGAGTGTACCTGTACCTGGTAATGGGGTCAAAGAAAGTATCTTAAAAGAATTTTCTTAATTAATTAATAAATAAATGATTAACGTGTTTAGTATTTAATATAATTAATTGACTTAAATTGGTCTCGCCGTATGTCTGGGTGTGTGCTTCGTTTCTGGGATTTTGCTCTGTTTCTTCTGTCTCTGTGGCTGTGTGTGCTTAGCTTTGCCTTTTTTTTCTTCTTTTTCTGCATAAATAAAAAACAGAAGCAGAAGCAACAGCAGCAGCGGAAGAAGAACAAGAAGCAAAATTCAGAATCGCCTATTCACTATCCATTTGGGGGTTAGGTTAAGGTTAGTTTACTTAGCTCGCTCGAATCGAAAAAAAAAAGAAAGGAAGAGAATAAGCGTTGATACACCGCGGAATCTCACAGCATCACACTATCTACAGGGTTTGTGGTTGTAGGTGCACACACCTCTCTCTCTTTTCTTCCACTGTCTCTTTTTCCTTCTAGATTGATTGCTTCTACTACTAATAAAGAGTTTTTGTTTCTAGCATAGCATCGAATAAATTATTATTATTATTATGGAGGACGGGAGTAGGGTTCCGGCGGGGGATGACCCGTCTTACTGGCTGGATGCGTGTGAGGACATATCGTGTGATGATTTCATTGATTTTGATGTCTCTTCCATCGTCGTCTCTGACCAGCCTGACAACCCTTCCAATCAGGACTTCTTCGGTGGCATTGATAAGATTTTGGACAGCATCAAGAACGGTGCTGGTCTCCCTCTCAATCATGCTGCTGCTGAACCACCCAGTAATGTCACTGCAGCAGCATCAGGAGGAGCAGAAGTGTGCTTGCCTTCCAATGCCACTCCGGAGGATTCTTTTGACCATTCTGGTGGCGCTGCTCTGAGTAACGGCTCCAGTAAGCAGTCTAATGGGAACGAAACGGGAGTTTTGGTTGATTATTCTCAGGAAAGGGGGACACCCACTCTGAATGGAGGCCTTGATTTTGATGGTGAAGAAAGGTGCAGCAAAAGGGCTCGGCTTGGTGGCTACAATAATGATCGGCCTTATCATGGTAGAGGGAATTATCAAGGCAAGGAGAGGGAGAGGTGTTTTAGTAATAACAGGAAGAGGCCGCGGGGGGGTAGGGATGAAATTGATAGGAGGGATAAGGATGGTGGTGGAAGGAAAAGAGAACATTGTGGTGCTGTTGGCAGGAGGGATGTTAGAGATAGGGATTGGAGGGATAGAGAAACTAGGGGTTACTGGGAGAGGGATAAGTCTGGTTCCACTGATATGGTCTTTCGCACGGGTGCTTGGGAACCTGATTGTAATCGAGAAGACAAAATGGCGATTGACATGAAACTGGAGAAAAATGGAAACCTTGATAAGAAGTCCGAGGAGGCTAAGGAGAGGGTTCCTGAGGAAAAAGCTAGACAGTATCAGTTGGATGTTCTTGAGCAGGCAAAGAGGAAAAATACTATAGCTTTTCTTGAAACTGGAGCAGGGAAAACCTTAATTGCTGTTCTTCTCATTAAAAGTATACAGGAGAGTTTGCATAAGCAAAATAAGAAAATGCTTGCAGTATTTTTAGTTCCAAAAGTTCCACTTGTTTACCAGGTAATACAGTTTTTTACAATTTATTTATTTATTTTTAAATGCTTTTGCTTGGAGACGATATGAGATTTAAGTAATGCAACGCAATTGGTGCACTGTCCATTCACTGTTGTGGAAGTTCTTGCAGTTCTAATTCCTTGTATAATTACAGTAAGCTGTAGTAATTCTAGTTCTTTGTCTAATTACAGCAAGCCGAAGTAATTCGTGAGCGGACTGGTTATCAAGTAGGCCACTATTGTGGAGAAATGGGGCAGGATTTTTGGGATGCTCGAAGGTGGCAGCGTGAATTTGACACCAAACATGTATGTTTTGAAATTTCTATTGAAGATATGCTGGCCTGTGCCTGCTGTCACTTTGTGTTTTAGTCTATTGATGTGGTATGCTTTTATATATGGTTATTCTGTACAGTATAGCATTTTCTGAATTCAGATTCTCTTTTCTTCTTCATGTTTGTCCATATTTTCCTCACGTATAGAGTTGGCTACTGGTTAAGTGTAACTTTTGTTTCTATTATTATTGAAATAAGTTGTTCATTTATGGCCAATGCACATGTGTTCTTCATATTAAAGGAAAGTCTTGCTTGGATATCAAAATAGCACTTGCAGACTTTTTTGTAGTAATTGGGTCATAGCTAATTGTGTAGATTTTTGGTAGCCTGCAATAGCGCATGTATGGGAAAAATTGTACACATTTGTTCAGGTTTAGAAAATAGAAGTTAGAACCTATGGTCTTAATTGGAGTTGCATGGACTCATCTAAGATGGATCATGGAAATGAAATGCTTTTTTAGTTTCCTTGGATATAATAATTCAGATTTCAAAATGTGGGGGGATGGTGAGTATACTTTTTGATGATATCATCATCATCATCATAGGGAATGATCATACTGGGATTCAACATTTGAAGGAGCATATATTTGGCCACTTTGAAACAAAAGACTTACTTCAATTGAAATACTTTCTAGGAATTAAGTTTGGTTAGTCAAAGTCTTGAATTGCCATATCGCAAGCAAATATCAGAGATTGGTGGGAAAGCTGAACTTTTTTATTGCAACAAGATCAGATATCTCTTTTTCTGTTGGTGTGGTGAACCAGTTCCTTAATTCACCTCATATTGACCATTGGAATGCAGTTGTTAGAATTTTGAGGTTTATCAAAGGATCGCCTTGGGAAGATTACTGTATGAGAACCGGGGACATAAAGATATTGTTTCTTATTTTGATGCAGACTGGACTAGATCTCCTTGTGACAGGAGGTACACCTCAGCATATTGTGTTCTCTCTGGGGGGAACCTCATTTCATGGAAAAGCAAGGAACAAAATATGCAGGAGGAAGTACTAAAGCTGAATACTGAACTATGACTCGTTACATGTGAACTCATATTATTGAAACAACTTATAGAAGAGTTAATTTTGTGATATTGAAAGTTTGAAACTATGAAGTTAATTTGTGAAAATCAGGCAGCTCTTCACGTTGCATCTAACCCAATCTTCCATGAATGAACCAAAAGTATAGAAATTGACTGCCACTTAATCTGTGTGAAGATTGTTTTTTTGAGAAAATTAGCACATCCTTTGTCAACTCAAATGATCTATTAGTTGATTTGTTACCAAAGCTCTTTGGAGACCAAAAGTATCTTATATCTGTAGCCAGTAGAATGCTTTTGATATCTACACTCCAGTTCAAGGAGGTGTTGGAATTATAAGTAACTTAAATTACTAATCTCACTTCCCAATTAGATTTGGTTCAGTGTATCTTGGGAAATTGAGATAGTTTAATCACCCTTTTTATAAACTTTGCTCTGTATTAACTATCTCTGTTTATATATAATTTAATTGAGTATGTATTCAGCACTCAAAAATATTCACTCAAGATCAGTCTTCTCTTATTTTTATCAATTGTATTGTATTATCTATGATCTATGTGAATACTCTGATGCCACTTGGGTTTGGCACCTTCACTGTCTCCATGATACAACTTATTCTAAAACCTAGAAATTTGTAATTATTGGCTATTTTTTTGAAGCTCTTGTACTTTTCTTTTGTATGTGATTGTGAATTTAAAGTTGTATTGGTATTTGTTTCTGCAATTTTTATTCTCATTATTTGTTTTTCCACAAATTCATAAGTTCCCCCTCTTGCCCTATTCATATTGCTACTGTTCTTCCTTGGTCATTTCCAATTACTCAATTGATTTTTCTTGCTGTAGGTTTTAGTCATGACTGCTCAAATTCTTTTGAACATTTTGAGGCATAGCATAATAAAAATGGAAGCAATCAATCTCTTGATTCTGGATGAGTGCCACCATGCTGTGAAAAAACACCCATATTCACTGGTGATGTCTGAGTTCTACCATACAACACCCAAAGAGAACAGGCCATCTGTATTTGGAATGACTGCTTCTCCTGTTAACTTGAAGGGTAGTTATTAACTGAACTTGGGATCCTGTGCTTTCTTACTAATTTTTTCAAGCTATGATTTGTGTTGAAATTACGGGATTTTAAAGAGGTATTGCAATGAATTCATGTGTTCGATGTGTTCATATAGCCTACATTACTAACCCTTTATATAAATCATAATCCTTACTAATTAACGAAACAAATCAGGAAATGGTAAGGAAATTTGGTAACTAATTCTAAGAGATGAGGAGGAAATAGGGAAACTAAGAACAATCTAAAGATATAACAAGATAATTGCCTATATTCTAACAAATTGCTTGGAGTTTGAAACACTTGTTCAACATTTTTTTTATTACATGCGATATTTTCATTGTATTCTTTTCAAGTCAAAGTTGCTTATGCTTATGGGATATTCAGGTGTCTCCAGCCAAGTAGATTGTGCAATAAAAATTCGTAATCTTGAAAGTAAGCTAGATTCTATAGTTTGCACCATTAAAGATCGTAAGGAGCTGGAGAAACATGTACCGATGCCCTCTGAAGTTGTGGTGGAGTATGATAAAGCTGCCAGTTTATGTTATCTACACGAGCAGATAAAGCAGATGGAGGTTGAAGTTGAAGAAGCTGCAAAATGTAGTTCAAGAAGAAGCAAATGGCAGTTTATGGGAGCTAGAGATGCTGGAGCTAAGGAAGAGCTGCGCCAAGTATATGGTGTTTCTGAAAGAACAGAAAGCGATGGAGCTGCAAACCTAATTCAGAAGTTGAGAGCTGTTAATTATGCACTTGGTGAACTGGGACAATGGTGTGCATATAAGGTACATACTATTTCTTGGAGAATGAGAAATCTTGAGTTTCTTAGCCATCTTTATAAATTCTCCTTCTTTTGACAGGTTGCACAATCCTTTTTAGCAGCTTTGCAAAATGATGAAAGGGCCAACTACCAGCTTGATGTCAAGTTTCAGGAAACTTATCTGAGTAAAGTTGTTTCACTTCTGAAATGCCAACTGTCGGAGGGTGCAGTTTCTGACAAAAATGCTGGTATTGATGACTCAGAGAATGGTGCAGTTCAAAGTGGCTCTGAACATGAAGAGATGGAAGAAGGAGAGCTTCCAGACAGTCATGGTGAGCCTGGTTGTAGAATTGAAACTTTGTAATGGCTTGAATTTCACGTGTTGAGTAGTTCATAGTTTAAATTTGTAAATTATCCTAATAACCTGTATTTGTTATTCTTTAATTTGGTAACTTCTTAAGAGTATATAAGAAATTAGACTACTAAGAATTTTAACAAAATATTTTACTTGTGAAAGAGCATTCATAATTCACCATATATCTAATTTATGCATTGCTTTGTAAAGATATTTAAATTTAAATATTAAATTACCAATGATTGAGATGGAATGTAGTTTGATCTTTTATTTAAGCTGACACATTTTTGTTTAGTTGTCTCTGGCGGGGAGCATGTGGATGTTATTATAGGAGCTGCTGTGGCTGATGGCAAGGTGACCCCCAAGGTGCAGGCACTAATCAAAATACTTCTCAAGTATCAGCATACAGAAGATTTCCGTGCAATCATCTTTGTTGAACGTGTTGTGTCTGCATTAGTTCTGCCCAAGGTTATATTGACACATTACTTTTATAGTTCGTTTTGGTTGATTCAGTTGCATAATCAAGATCCTATGGCTCATTGTGTGTCAATAATGGCAGGTCTTTGCAGAGCTTCCATCACTTAGTTTTGTGAAGTGTGCAAGTTTGATTGGTCACAATAACAGTCAGGAAATGCGGACCTACCAAATGCAGGATACAATTGCCAAATTCCGTGATGGGCGGGTAAGATTTATACCTTGCTGGCGTGGCTCAGCTATCAGTTTCAGAGGGGTAGAAATATATTCTCTCAATCTCACTGATGTACACATTTGTAGGTCACATTGTTGGTTGCCACTAGTGTTGCTGAAGAAGGACTTGATATCCGTCAATGCAATGTCGTTATTCGCTTTGACCTTGCAAAGACTGTTCTGGCATACATACAATCCAGGGGACGTGCTAGAAAGCCTGGATCTGATTACATCCTGATGGTTGAGAGGTATATGACTGTGTTAACTGTTGTCAGTTTCTTTTCTGTTGTTATTCAAGTTTATTTTTCTAGAGATTTAGTAAGCCTAAGAAATGGAATCTCTTTGGCAGTGAATTTATTATGTTTGTCCTCTGGGTTTCTCCTTCCTTTCATGACCTGTTGTTATCTTACTTCTGGTTTTCGTATACTTAAGTCATGGCCTGCTTTAATGACATTAGCTCTGTCATTATTAATTGAGTGATGAAAGGTTCACATTTCCCCCTTCAACACTGCAAATAAGAAAATATTTTTATTCTTTCTTGGGTGCTTTTTAAAATTATTATTATTATTGTTCATCCTCCAACAATTGAACTTAAACAAATCTTCATTTTAGTCCTTGAAATTGTTAAGTGTCAGTGCCGTAAGTCCCTGACTTCACAAAACGCTCACTTTAATCATCAACTTTGCAGAATGTCATTTACTTTGGTCATTTATTTATTTATTTTGCAAAACAACAATAATGAAGTAGATAATGGACTAAAATTAATGACTTTTTGCAAAGTCAAGGAATAAGTGAAGATTCTATTTAGTTAGGGACTAAAGTCACAGATACTTACTATTGCAGGGATTAGAATGAGGGTTTACTCATTGATTTTCTTCCTTTTTTTGGTTGATTTTTATTTTTGTTCGTTGGTTTATGTGGATTCTTCCTTTCTCTTTGTGATTCGTTCTCTGTCTCAAATAATTCTTCTTTCATAATTAATTATTATCATTGATACTCTTATTGTCATTTTTTTTACGTTTGACGTGGGAGGTCCATAATGTGGTGTGGGGAAGGGGAAGGTAGGCTAAGGTTGAGGCAAAGTGACCTCAGTAGGATTTGAACATGATATCAAGTAGTCTCCTAAGAAACTTGTTGCCACTTGAGCTAAGGCTCTTGGGCTATTGGATTTACTATACAACATACTTATTTTTTATTTAGTGTCAGTGTGATTAATTGCAAAATTTGTTTTATATTTTTCAATCAATAATGAATTAAGCTGTGGAACTTTCTGCTTTTCCTTCTCTGATAAGCTTACTGAAAAACTGATGTTGTGAATTTTTGTTGGATCTGGCATTAATCAGCATTATGTTCCTAATTTTACCTAACATACATGGTGTTTTATATTTTAGTGGATGCTGAAAAACTGAACTCTTTCCACCCTCTCCCCTCCTTGTGATTGGTCTTGTATATAGGGACAATTTATCACATGAAGCATTCCTAAGGAATGCCAGGAACAGTGAGGAAACTTTGCGCAAAGAAGCAATAGAGAGAACAGACCTTAGTCATCTGAAGGACACTTCAAGGTTGATCTCTGTTGACACCCGGCCTGGAACAGTTTACCAGGTGAAGTCAACTGGGGCAGTTGTGAGCCTAAATTCTGCTGTAGGTCTTATCCACTTCTACTGCTCTCAGCTACCTAGTGACAGGTGATGCATTTTGGCTTGAGATTGGTGGTTGCTTTGCCAGCCTTCTTTTAAGCTTCAAATTATGACTTGGATGTTTTCTATCCTTTGTCCAGATATTCAATTCTTCGCCCTGAATTTATTATGGAGAGGCACGAAAAACCTGGAGGTCCCACAGAATATTCTTGCAAGCTTCAACTACCATGTAATGCACCCTTTGAAAATCTTGAGGGTCCAATATGCAGTTCTATGCGTCTGGCACAACAGGCACGCCATCATTTATTATGAATTTGATTTCTGCTTGTCTTTATCAAGAACAGTTGTTTAATTTTGTTTTTGCAGGCTGTTTGTCTGGCTGCTTGCAAGAAACTGCATGAGATGGGTGCATTCACTGACATGCTATTGCCTGATAAAGGAAGTGGGGGAGAAAAAGAAAAGGATGAACAAACTGATGAAGGAGATCCACTTCCAGGGACTGCTAGACATAGGGAGTTCTACCCTGAAGGTGTGGCTGACATACTGAAGGTTGGTTCTTTCTGCAAGTTATGTGATCTAAGCCATCTTTTTGTGAGGGTTTTGTTATATAGTTGACCAGTACACCATTATCATTATTCATTTGTAAAGAAAGCTTGTGTATAATACCTTTAATCAAATGCAATGATCTTGTAGGCTTTGAAGATGTTTATTAATGAAACAAAGAAGATAAATGATGAACAAGTGCAATCTAAATACTTCTGATTTAGGAAAAGAACAGGGGTATTTCTATAGAAATGAAAATTCACCGAATCTGTATCTGTGCTACAAAAACATGCTTTTTTAGTCTTCAGTGACAGGAATGGTTTTGTTCTTACCTTTCTTTTTTGCCATGCGAATTTGAGTTTGCTGACTTGTCCTCATCATTGCTTAATATATCTGGACTTTCAGGGAGAATGGATCTTATCTGGAAAAGATGCTTGCAACAACTCCAAATTGCTTCATCTTTATATGTATGCTGTGAAGTGTGAAAATCTAGGCCATTCAAAGGATCCGTTCTTGACTCAAGTTTCAAATTTTGCAGTACTTTTTGGCAATGAGCTGGATGCAGAGGTAGTAATACCTATTTGTGCTACTGCTTCTAGTTCATTTAGTGTTATAATCTCATTTGCTCCCTCTGATTGTATTCATTTTATAGGTGTTATCGATGTCAATGGATCTATTTATCGCTCGAACTGTGACTACAAAGTCATCTCTTGTCTTTAGGGGGTTGATAAGTATCACTGAGAGTCAGGTTGACAGATTAATCATTGTCTATACTTGTTTTAAATGTTCATATATTTTAAAAAATATAGTTTCTGGTACCTAGGTAAAGCCTAATTTTTTATGACATGCAGCTGGCATCCCTGAAAAGCTTTCATGTAAGATTAATGAGCATTGTCTTGGATGTGGATGTTGAACCATCTACCACTCCTTGGGATCCTGCAAAGGCATATTTGTTTGTCCCAATGGTTGGCGATAAGTCTGTAGATCCTACGAACCAAATTGACTGGCATCTGGTTGAGACAATAATTGGAGCTGATGCATGGAAGAATCCCCTCCAGAAAGCTCGACCAGATGTTTACCTTGGTACTAATGAGAGAACATTAGGTGGAGACAGAAGGGAATATGGATTTGGGAAATTGCGTCATGGCATGGCTTTTGGGCAAAAATCACATCCTACCTATGGAATCAGAGGAGCTGTGGCCCAATTTGATGTGGTGAAAGCTTCAGGATTGGTTCCTAACAGAGATGCCATGCAAACACAAAAGCACATCAATATGACTACCAATGGAAAATTAATGATGGCGGATACCTGTACTAATGCAGAGGATCTGATTGGGAAAATTGTAACTGCTGCTCATTCAGGGAAGAGGTTTTATGTTGATTCAATACGCTATGACATGTCAGCAGAGAACTCTTTCCCTAGGAAAGAAGGTTATCTTGGTCCTCTGGAGTACAGTTCATATGCTGATTACTACAAGCAAAAGTATGATGCACATTCTCTTTTAAGATTAGTATAGCCTCCTAGTTTTTTCCCATTTGTTTTGAAGGATTTCTTTCCCCATCCAGCCAAGCCTTCCGTATCCACTTTTCTGTACTCTTTTGTTTCCATGTGTCTTGAAATTCTTACCAATAACTTGTTAGCCACGTTGCACCACTAATGTTGTGCAGGAAGAACAGGGGGCTAATCTTAATCTGTGAAGGAATCTTCTGTTGTCACCTCTAAATAGCAAGGACTTTGTTGAAAGTGACAATAACTTCTTGTTCCTTCCAGATTAGAGAAGCTTTTTGTCTCTTCTTGCACAACTGCCGGTGCACATGGCTACTGGTTCTTTTTTATTGCTTTGGTGTAGGTATGGGGTTGATTTGATTTACAGGCAGCAACCTCTTATAAGAGGGCGTGGTGTATCATACTGCAAGAATCTTCTGTCCCCTCGATTTGAGCACAGTGAAGGTTTGTTGTCATGATTCCTATCCTGCAATAATTGTGCTTTGCAAATTTGTAGATTCTTGTTTAATGGGAAATGTCATGTCATTGTAGCTCATGAAGGTGAATCCGAAGAGACACATGACAAAACTTATTATGTTTTTCTTCCTCCTGAGCTATGCCTTGTACACCCATTGCCTGGATCACTTGTCCGTGGTGCCCAGAGGTTGCCTTCAATAATGAGGAGGGTTGAAAGTATGCTACTTGCAGTTCAACTTAAGAATATGATAAATTATCCTGTCCAGGCTTCAAAGGTATCTTCTCTGCTCCAGGTATTTAGCTTTTAGATATAGTTTCTGCAGTTAACCCATGCCTTCTATGTGAACAGATCTTGGAAGCCTTGACTGCCGCCTCTTGCCAGGAGACATTCTGCTATGAAAGGGCAGAGCTTCTTGGAGATGCTTACCTGAAATGGGTTGTTAGTCGATTTCTTTTCCTAAAATATCCACAGAAACATGAAGGTCAACTTACTAGGATGAGACAACAAATGGTCAGTAACATGGTATTATATCAGTATGCATTAAGTAAAGGGCTTCAATCATATATTCAAGCAGATCGTTTTGCTCCATCCAGATGGGCAGCTCCTGGGGTGCTGCCTGTCTTTGATGAGGATACCAAGGATGGGGAGTCATCTTTGTTTGACCAGGAGCGATCCATTTCCAAGATCGAGAGGATGGATTGTCACACGGATGGATATGAGGATGAGATGGAAGATGGTGAGCTTGAGAGTGATTCAAGTTCTTACAGAGTTCTATCCAGTAAGACACTTGCAGATGTTGTGGAAGCACTAATTGGGGTATATTATGTAGAAGGTGGTAAGAATGCTGCCAACCACCTTATGAAATGGATGGGCATTCAAATAGAGTTTGATCCTGATACAATGGATTGTACAAGAAAGCCATTTAATGTTCCAGATAGCATACTTAGGAGTGTTGATTTTGATGCTTTAGAAGGTGCTTTAAATATGAAGTTTAAAGACAGGGGACTGCTGGTAGAATCCATAACTCATGCCTCCAGGCCATCTTCAGGAGTATCCTGTTATCAGCGGTTGGAGTTTGTTGGTGATGCTGTCTTGGATCATCTTATTACCAGGCACTTGTTTTTCACTTACACAAATCTGCCACCGGGACGTCTGACTGACCTTCGGGCTGCTGCTGTAAACAATGAAAATTTTGCGCGTGTTGCAGTTAAACACAACCTTCATGTGCATCTCCGGCATGGATCCAGTGCCCTAGAAAAACAGGTCTTGTTTCTTTCTGATAACTTTTTACTATTACTTGGAGATGAATCATAGGAACTATCCTAATATCCTAATTTTTAACCAATTTGATTTTTTGGGGTCATCCTGATATTGTGCTTTTGGTTGTCTGTAGATTAAAGAATTTGTTAAGGAAGTTCAAGATGAATTGTCAAAGCCAGGTTTTAATTCCTTTGGTCTGGGAGACTGCAAAGCCCCCAAGGTCCTTGGTGACATTCTTGAATCTATTGCAGGTGCCATTTTTCTTGACAGTGGGAGGGATACTACTGTTGTTTGGAAGGTTAGTGTCTAGCTTTTAAGCATAGACCATTTCCTATATTCTTTTACAAAATGGAGGGAAAAAAGAGAAACTGATGGAGAATATTCTCGGTCTCAATTTTGCCAGGTTTTTCAGCCTCTTTTGCATCCTATGGTTACCCCTGAGACTCTGCCAATGCATCCTGTGCGTGAGCTGCAAGAGCGGTGCCAGCAGCAAGCTGAAGGCTTAGAGTATAAAGCAAGTCGTATTGGCAATTTGGCCACTGTTGAAGTATTCATTGATGGGGTGCAAGTAGGGGCTGCTCAAAATCCACAGAAAAAAATGGCGCAGAAATTAGCTGCAAGAAATGCCCTTGCTGCTTTGAAAGAGAAGGAGGTGGGAAAAACTCAGGAAAAGAATGATGACAATGGGAAGAAGAATGGAAACCAAACATTTACTAGGCAAACATTAAATGATATCTGTTTACGAAGAAATTGGCCTATGCCATTTTACAGGTATGAAATTATGAAGTTACACCTATATAGTATTGCAAATGGATGGTCACTTGAGCTAAACTTTACTACTTGTTATTTATTTTTATACTGAAACTTGTAGGTGTGTGAATGAGGGTGGTCCAGCACATGCAAAGAGGTTTACATTTGCAGTGCGTGTCAATACTACTGATAAAGGATGGACAGATGAATGTGTTGGAGAGCCAATGCCAAGTGTCAAGAAGGCCAAAGACTCAGCTGCTGTTCTTCTCTTAGAACTACTGAACAAATTATACTCGTGAAAGATGGAGTGATTGTCATGCACATTCTATATTGCCAAAGTATTTAAACCATTCCTGTGCATCAGGTAATGAACCCAGCATTATCAACTCGTTCAAACCATGTCTCAGTCAATGGTTGAATAAACAAGAAACAAGAGATGTTACAATTTACAAAAATATTAAATATGGATCCAATTATGTGATTCCGCTGAGAAAATCATAAGAGATATAACTTCACTTTTTACCTACTGGCATAGGAACCTGAGACCTTAATTTAATGTTTACGAACACTCACCATGGCCAGTATTTGTGACGGGGGATAGTGGTACATAAAAGTCGCGGACCAGAATTTCAGAGGCCAGCATAAGGTGTCTTGTTGACGCTGCTATTGGAGGTTAGAGTATTCTATTTTGTAGTTTGTATGTATTCTAGAAACAGCTCATGCAAATTATTGAATCACACTACAATCTTCGTTATAACCTTTTCAGAATCATCCGTGTTGCCAACATACTTTGTTAGAAAAAAATAAAATGATAGAAACAAAAAAAATGCAGGACAGATCACGTAAGATATGTGACAGCAAGGGCGCTACAGCAACAGGCAACAATAATTTTGAAGGAAAAAAAAAGGACAGTGAATAACAAACAATCAACCAAACAAAAAGTAAAATTAAATTCAGAAGATGAGTTTAGAGTAGCGTGATTGTGTGCAGTGAAGGAAGAACACCAATGCTCCAAAATGTTTTTTTTTTTAAGGGCAGTAGTATTTTTAAAGAGAGATAGCTTTATCTGTACGTGTTACTTGTGAGCAGCAAGCTAAATGTATATAAGCAAACAAGCCACAACGTGCAGCAACAAATACGTAACGTGCAGCAAGCCAGCGACGTTAAAAAATAAAAACGGAACAATAAAACTAGCTAACGTGCCGAGCCTTATAACGTTTGAGTAGAAACTGACCCAGTAAAAATAAAACCTTCCTATAAAGATAGGGAAAGATGTGGAAAACACAAAAGATAGCGGGAAGTTTTTTAGTTTCACGAAAAACTAATTCTGAAATTATATATATATTTTTAAAAACAACTGATTAAAAAAATTAACTTGTAAATTTTAAATTATAAAATAAATATTTACTATCATACTTCACTTAGTCGGTGCTAGTGTGTTTGCACTTTCACTTTAGAATTTTAGACGTTGACACAAGGATGAAGGTTAGAGTACGAGTTAATATTGATGAAAACACGTTGCCAAATATAGTTAAAACACTTCAATTTCGATGACTATAGTTGATATTAAGCATTACATTAAGCACGGTTAATAAACCAATTATGTGGTATATTATCCGACTAAATACAAAAGGGATGAAGTATAGATACGGTTGATTAAAGTATATTAAAGTAATATTGTAGATTGTGGCTTATTCTGATGGAGATGGTAGAATAGCATTTTTGTCTATCGCCTCAAGGTGTGCAGAATATACTCTGCGTAGAGATCCCTGCACCAAATCCAAATCAAAATCAGAGGTAAGGTATTAAAGTAGCTCAAAAGTGAGTTTACTTACATTGAGTACTGGATGGCATCAATAGCAACGCTTGCAGGTAAAAAATCATTAACTGCCACTTCCTTGTGCTCATTCTTTTTGTCTTAGAATGAATTATGTCAAGAAACAACGCTAGCTCTAGCTCAAATAATGAAGTAGTAAATATATTTAATATATAAAACTAAGAAGAAGGATACAGTCTTCAAAGAAGCGTCGGATCTCGGAGATGCGATGAGGTGCAAGTTCTCTATAGTCAGTAAAGTGCTTATATTCTGGGTCATCAGCACACACTGCAATGATTTTATCATCTTTCTCTCCCTGTGTTGAGCCAAATGTCAATACCACATTATATTTGTATTTGTTATTGTGGGAATGGTTGGTTTCATTGGCTAAGAAAGCAATAAATTAATTCAGTACCCCGTCAATCATGGGCATCAGTCCAATGGCCCTTGCTCGCAGGAAACATCCAGGAAGAACTGGCTCCTATCATAACAATGTAGAAAAAATTCTTAATTAAATAGCCATTGTCTATTCAACAATTTAAAACATTCTACATTTACACAATTTTACACATGTCTATAGAATATTATAAACAGGATTTAATGCTTCTTGTAAAATATATGAATTTGAAAATGGTACTAATTTACCTGCATGAGAACCAAAACATCAATTGGATCATTGTCTTCACACAGTGTGCGAGGGATAAAACCATAGTTATGTGGATAAACAACTGATGAATACAAAACCCGATCAACCTGTGAATTATTCAGAAATCGTAAGCATAAAGATAGATGGGTATAGGAAAAAAATCATCTGGGAAATCTGTTTCAAGCTACAGCAGTAGGGGCTTCCATTACAGTAACCAGGCAATTGGTTTGTACCTTAATCAATCCAGTCTTCTTGTCAAGTTCATACTTGACCTTGCTTCCTTTAGTGATCTCCACAACCTGCAACCATTGAACAAGCAGAAACACCCTTTTACTAGAAAACTAAATGCAAATCAAGAATGGAATTATATAGGTGTGGTGTCATCATGCAATTGCTATATGACGATCGAGAAGTTAAGTTATTGGAGACTGAAGTTACAAAAAAATTCAGTAACACCTAGTACAGTATTGCACTAGTGGAATGGCTGCTTGCAGAACAGACACTCTGTAAAATAAATGCTGAAAATAATATATAGCTTCATCTTTAACGTATTAATAGTAATAGATGGCACAATGAGTCAACAAGTATTCTTACAAAGCAAAAGATGAAAACTTACACAATTGAAAATCTGGGGAGCCTCAGGTCCTGCATATGAAAATTAAGTAATTTTGTAATATGATTTAAATCTTAACTATACTATATGAACAAGCAATAATATCAGCAAAGTTACCAATTTCTAGATCATGCCAAGGATGAGCAGCTAATGATCTCCTTGACAATGATGAAAGAATCCTTTCATTCAAACGGGGAACTGGACGATTTTCTCCAACTTCTTCACCATTGTCACTCATCTTTAAAAATATGGCATAGAAATAGAAAAAAGCAAATATGGAATGAAAAAATGATGCCAAACTTGATGCATGAAAAAACACCAAATATGCTACGAAGTAAAGAAGTGGCTAATATGCAATGCAGATCATAATAAGCTTTGAAACAAACAAAATACGTACGTACCTTGACCGAGAGTAAATAATATTAATGATAGAAAGAGTAAAGGGTTGATAAGAGAGATTCGAGCAAGTGCTACAATTTATTTATTTAATGTAGAGAGTTTAAGGGAAGAGAGACTTGGTCAAATTCATAAGAGCATAGTCCTCGGGTCTTTTCAGGAAACATGTTAGCGTAACCACTCCACATGTTTTGTGGAAATTTCAAAGTTCGTTATCTGTTTTTCTTTGTGGTATTAACCTCTAGACATTCCGAAAAGCAAGTTAAGCAAATTAAAGTTTGAGGTTTTTATTAGAACTTCTTGTTCCCGGTATATTCTTTTCTAATTTGGTATCCTCTTTTAGTTTTGGTTACATATTGTAAAAATGATATATTCCTTGGTTAATTAACTTCTAGAGCAACGTAAAGAGTATGGTCAAATTCACACGTACTAGTAAAGTTTCGCTTATTTATTAGATTAAAACAACAGATAATAAATAAAAGAGGGATTTGAGTTGGCAATGGTATTGAAAGAAAAATACAATTAAAGAAAATTTATAATTAAAATAAGAATGGGCTGGAATTCAAGGATTAAAATGCTCTAGCCCAAGTATAATCTTCTCTTTATTTTTCCAGGTTGATCAAAGACACACTTTCCCTTTTTTTGGTTCCAAGTTAACATTCTCTTTTTCTATTTTAAAAATAATGAATGAAAAACAATTAAATAAACAGAAAAATATAAAAATGATATATGCTATGCTTTTTAAGTAACATTTTAAAATGAAATTATTTAATTAAACCATTTAATCATCCAATAAATCAGAGCTGCAGTGCCCATCTTGTATATGCAATAAATTAAACATTCACAATTTTCGCGAAGATTTTCATCAACTATATATATACCCATAAAAAAACCTCTGTATTGAAAATGATTCCCACACATTAACAATAGCAGTTGATTAAATTTATTAAGAAGTAGCTACCAAATACACTTGCTTTGTACCTTAGTGAAGTATGTCAGAACCAGAATATTGGATGCATTCCCCAATGTACAGTGGCTGGGGACTTATAGTGCACACATACAATTGTGGTTGTTTATCATCTTTTGAAGGGACTGACAAACTAAACTGACTGGGACATAAAGATTCAAGGGACACTCATAGAATCAGGAGACATTGATATCATCTGAAGAAGGCTTGAATTTGAGAATGTCTCCTCCAGTGCAGGTCCTTTCATAATTCCTCCATCAAGACTTTCTTTAGTCATGTGTACTAACTCCCTCACAACATCTATCATTCCTAGCCTTCCATCTACCCCAAATAACAGGCACCTTGTAGCTAGATCTGCAATTATTTGCATTTGCTCTTGGCGGTAATGTGGTTGCTCATCATAGCAAAGAAATGGGTCCAAAATTTCTTCAAATTTTCCAGCCCTTACATGCTGTAAAGCCAAAGTTGGTGAATCCAACTGATTTGAGCCTGAGATAATCTCAAGAAGCAACACACCCATATCGTAAACATCATTTTTGCAGATGTCAAATGCTTCATAGTTCTTGTGTAAGTGAGAACCATAGTAAAAATTGGAGTTGATCAGACCAAATCCTGCAATCTTGACAGAATAGTCATCATCTAGGAAGATGCAGGCAGATTTAAGGTTATGGTGAAGTATGGGAGGATTGTTCTCGTAGTGTAAGAATGCAAGAACACTAGCTGTTTCTGCAGCAATAGTCAATCTCCTATACCAATCTAAACGAAGTTGTTGTCCTTTGCTTTGATGTAAATGTTCCTCCAAGGTACCATTGGAAGGATACTCATAAACTACTAGAGTGTTGCCAGATTCAATACAGCATCCAAGAATGCGAGCCATGTTTCTATGCACAATAGAAGATAGAACCTCGATTTGTGACAGGACTTGTATCAAGTCATTCTTCTGGCACTGTAACTTGTGGACAGCTATGTGAGATTCATCCCCTAAAACTCCAGCGAAAATTGTCCCATTATTGTCATGCATTAGTTTCTGACCCTCTTCAAAACCTTTAGTGGCTTCCTCTAGCTCATGGAAGCTGAATAATCGAGTTTTACAAGCTTTGGGGATTGTAATGTTTTGATAGTAAGCCTGCTCTGTGTAAAACATCCCTGGTTTTGTTGGCCTTTTAAGAAGATAAAATAGTGCAACCAGGGAAGCAACAATGAGAACTGGGCCAATGATTCCTGTCAAAATGGATATGTTGGTGATGGTTTTGAGTTAAGGATGCCATTAGATTAACACAATAAATGTAAGTAACTAAGTATAACTGAACATGACCACCATATTATATAGATGAAGGAAAATGATGAAGAAATGAAAATAAATCTGGTAGTCATGAATCCTTATTGTGACTTTTGCATAACTTGTGAATGTGTCCTTCAGGTTGGTGACGTTGTAATTTGTGATTTGGCGCACTCAAGACTTCAGGAAAATAAAATTACTAGAATTTTACAATGCTCTACTACTTACCGGCGATCATAACAAATTTCCTCTGATCATGCCTTTTGATGTAGCAGTCACTTCCATATGCTTCCTTTCCATCCTTTATGCAGGCTGCCAGGAATACAACAACCAGAAGAAAATGTCAAACGTGAATGGAGAACGTTAAAAAGTCACACGGTTTATAAGCTCAGGACCCAGAAATTCATTTATATGCTTATTCATATTATCTTAATAGACATGTGAGAAACCATAAGACTGTTATTTTTAGTTCTACAACCTGCTTGCTGGTGTCCAGAAAGAAATGGTTTTCTATGAGAAAAAAGGCCAGCCAATCTAGTGATGATAATGTACAAAAATGAGAAGCAGAAGCTCGAATTTTTCAAGAAAAATATTTGAGCAAGGGGTTTAGGTTGCACAAAGAATTACTATATCAGAGTGTTACTCACATGCATCACAGTTTCTTTCAAAAAATATAAACAACATAATTGTAAATATAAGATGTCAACAAAACAAATACTTCTTTTTATATGATGAAAAGTACTGACCCTGCAAACATCCAGTTCCATTAGCAAAACCATCACCAACATATCCATTTTGGCAGACACATCTGACGCCTCCTTGAACTGCTGTAGAATTGGCAATGTTAGCATTCGTAGCACAAACTTCAGAAGAGGAGTTCCTGGGAAGTGCCCATTCCAACTTGACGCCTCGTTTTCCCCAAGTGGAGCCTCTCAGAACAGCCCAACTAGAAACCCCTCTGCATCCAAACTGAGAAAACACCGAAAAGCCATCTCCAACATGCCATATGGTATGGTCAGAGAGTGGATAGCAGCAGGCAAGGGAGCCTCCACCCTTTCCATCACAACCAGGCAAGTCAATGGTTTCACAATCTGCTTTGCACAGAGAAGAATCCTCACAGTCATAGAGCCCAATAACATTATCAACCGACAAGCCAAAGTAGTCCTTCCCTGCAAAATTTCTGCCAAAAGAGTTCAAGTCATAGTACTGTCTACAGGATGATGAGCCTGGAAAGTCGACCAGCACACCATCTGGGAAGAATTCCAAGACTGTGTAGCTCACTGGGCCAATTCTGAGTAAAAGGGCAGAGGAATTTGAGCACGAGAGATGGAAGGCGCTGGAAATTGAGTCACATGAAGTGTTGACATGGAAAGGAAAGGGAACATGGAGGTCCCCGCATGTTACATTATTGCAGGAGTTTGGAAGGAAAGGGGATTGATGGTGTTGGAGGGAACAAGAAAAAGGGAAGCACAGAAGAAGAAGAAGAAAAGAGAGGAGGACAATGATAGGTGACATTGTATTGTATCTAAGGAAGAAGAGGGAGTGAGTCAAGTGAAGTAGTAATAAATAGACCAAAATGGAGTAGTATATAACCATAGTTGTGATTTGTCAGGGAGGCATAGAAGTTGGAGACGATTATTGGTCTGAGGAATGGGGTACATTTCGTATGGGAGGCTGTGCTGAGCGAGCGTGGCCAAGCTTGTTGAATTGCACAATTACGTCCCATAACTTGCATGGGAATCCAGATTTCCACCTCTAACTCAGGATACATACTTCATTTTAAATACTCGGAAGTAAAAAGTTTCTATAAAAAAATTTGTTAACATCCCACCTTTATCATAATTTCCATTGAAAGTTTACTACTAAAACTTTATCCAATATTCATAAGATACCAATTTAGAAAAGTTAGAAATTAAAACACTAAATATAAACATATTTCTAAGCTGAAATTGGAATAATAATTTACCGTCCGTGTGAAAGATAGTTTAAGGATTAGGGAATGTCAGATCTGTGAACAATGTATGGAATTTGGATGCGTAGCTTAGAAAAAGAAAAAGAGAAAGTAATTAATGTTAGGGACCTATGCCCAGTCTGTCGCCGGTAGAAGCGCACGATGCCAGGACTCAGGAGCCAGGTAAAGCCCAAATAACCCCCAACGTCTTTGGGACCACTTCATTTATCTTTTACTTTTTTTAATTAAAAAGTTTGTTTAACTATTTTTTTAATAATTTCTAATATTTTTTAGACGTTATTTAAAATAATACATTTTTTAAAACATTAATTTTTTATTTTTTATTATCTTTATCTTTTCTATTTAAAGTAAAATTTTATTATTTTTATCCTTTATATGATTTTATATTTTATAGTTACTTGAACAAATAATTTTAACACACTTATGATTTAATAAAATAAATTACTAGTTTTAACTATCAGTTTACTTTTATCTAATTTTTTCACGTAATTTTGTCAAAGAGAATCCTAACAAAACCTAATCAAGTAGTGTTCCATACCATGTTATTGTTATTGGCCTAGGCAGTACGTAAACAAATGAACACAAAAAGTGTTGTCAACCAGAACCAGGACTGCTGTTCAGGTCAGCCATTGTATTTAACCGCATTCTAATTTGGCCACATACAATAAGTATTAGCGAATTAAATCAGCATATCTAATTGCCAACCCTGTAATTATGTTTGTACCTCTAATTGTCAACATATAATTATGTTCTTTTGTTTTTTCCACCCTTGTGACCAGCACAATTCTTTTATATAGAGCCAAAAGAGTAGTGATTAGGGTTCACCTTTATGAGTTAGGTGAGAAGCAAGCGATTTCTTTCTTTTAGATGTGTAAGTTGAAAATGCTCCATTCTATGGCAGTATATTCACCTCAACAAAGTACAAATTATTATATATAATCATATATAATAAAATATTATTTTATAAGATTTATATAATCTTTTGCTGCCAATAAAATAGAGCATTTTTTTATTTTAATTCTTTAAAAAAATTATCTTTTAAACATTTAAAATTCTTTTTTTTGTCATTACCATAAATTAAAGCATTAATTGATGATGAATAATGACAATAATAACATAGTTGTGAAATTCGGTTTGACTAGACCAATCGGGACCCGATGACCTAACTAGATCAATTTTACTATTGGATCGGTCATGCAATTGACTTAGGATGGCTTGGTCAATTAGGTATCGGATCCCGATTGGATTGGTCCGACCTGACCGGTTTTACAAAAAAAATAAAAATAGACCACCTTTACGACATTGTTTTGATATCTCATTATCATTAATTGTTATTTTAGATTTTGAAGTATATATGAACTTTTCTTACTCAAATAATATTAGTTACATACTTAGATACAATAGGTACATATATAATTTTGAACTTTTAATGTATATCGGATCATACCATACCAATTACTAATCTACCGGTTGAACCATTAACTCATTGACCCATTACCTCTCCATCGGGTCCATTGAATCCAATGGAGACGTTGGATGATAATTGATGTGCAGAAGTAGATTATGTAATTAAAACATATAAGAAGTAGCAATGTCCTCCCATTTTTATTGTTTCTTTTTGTGTGAATCATTATAAATTCGACATTCTATGAGTTTTATGCAGTAGGTGCCTTAAAATGCTAATTCATATTGTCTTAATGGTTTTATTTTGCAATCTACAGGCAAAGAATAGGAAGTGAAGTTGAAGCCTGATGATTTGCGCTCAGCGCGCAGAGCTCGCTTAGCAAGATTTGGCGCTTAGCGGGAGGATGTCTGCCCAGTGCGAAGAAGTAGCTTAGCGAACTTGCAGTCTGGCGAAAGGGCGCTTAGCGCGCATGGCTCGTTTAGCGCCCAACCATTTATTCGCGCTTAGTGTACTTGCGCGCTCGGTGTGCAATCGTGGGAAATCAAACTCAGGAGGGTTTTTTAAGCAGAAGGCAAGGGAAGAAAAACAGGTTGTTCAGAAATAAGAAGAAAAACCCTAGAACTTGAGCTAGAGGAAGATAATCATTGAGAGCCCACTCTTTTTCCCACTTCACTTCCATTCCCTTTCTTTTAACCTCTTACACACTTTTGTATAGTTGAGCTCTCCATGACCATGGAGGGCTAAACACTCCATTGTTGGGGAGCTTCCACCAAACTCTCTTGATGTAAAAACTCTTACTATCTATTTGATATTATTGCTAGTTTCATTGTTTCTTCCTATGTTTATTTTCATGTATGTGGTTTGATCATCCATTTATATGTTATGTTAGGGTTTAAGCATTGGAAAATATGGTTAATCCTTAGAACTTGGAAGAACATCTAAAATACTTTATTTCTAGGGATAGTGCGAAGTAATTTAGCCGAGGTGTACATCTTTATTAGTCATGTTCACTTAGTTTAGTTCTTGAGGGATTAATAATGAAACTAGGAGAATAAGACTCTCTCGCGTGAGGAATCATAGTTAGAGTAATTTCGTAGGTGTAGGTGACAACTAGAATAATATAAAATAGAGAAAAATCATCATAATTACATCAAGAGAGGTTCTGGTAGGGAGCCCCCGACATAATCAATCCCACATTTGTTCTTCGTCATCAAGCTCAATGTGTTTGTTTCCTTTTCTTAATTTTAGTATAGAATTGCACCATCATTTAATTTACAACCAAAATTATCTACTTAGTATTTTTCCAATTCGTTTATTAATTACATACAAATTGAATATGCACTATTAGAGTGCATATAAAATCCCGGTAGAAACGATACTCGGTCTTACAATTTTAAATTATTATTTAAACGAATTGGTAGGTTAACATTAGACCACAAAGACTCGCATGCCATGAGGCAAGGTTGAATTTCGGCTCACAACTAATTGAATCCAATGGATAACCTAGGATTCCAATTCGGTTAGGATGATGATTTGGTGATTACAAATTCGTTTTTCTTTCGTTAGATTAATATTAATTTTATTGATTCATACACGGAATAGATTATTAATGAAAATAAAACTCAATATAACTAACATAATTATAGTATTAACGCAAGCGGTAAGATCAATTTTCAGAAAATTTCCTATTTTCTGCCGTGTCTTCTTTCGAAGACCCTATTAAAAAAAATTGGCATATGCCGCTTAAAGCGACATGATCAATTTAGTAATTCGTCTTGTTAAAAAAAATGTAAATTTTTCATATTTAATTTTAAATACATTGAATACAAAGCACCAGTGTTTTCGCTAATTTGAGCAGTAAAGAGACTTTAAGTTCTCATTAAAGACTGAAAACATGTGTTTTTGTTAAAATGTAAAGAATAAAAATATATTAATTTTTATAGGAGTACAATTAATATTTATAATAATTTGAGAGATCAAAAATATATTTTAAGAATTCAAAATATATTATATAACTTAAATATGAGCATGGGAGAACAAAATATGCACATATATTTATTACCACTAAATAAAATAGTCTAACATATGGACAATAATAGATCAAGCACGTACATCCAAAACTAACAAGATGAAAATAATATTTATATATTAGTCATGCACATATATAAATATTGTGAATAAAATATATGATTACTACGGGATTTACGAATCGATCAAATTATAAAAAATTTAAGCCCAAATTGATGGCCGAACTTAAATTTGGGCCAGCTTCAAGCTTGTTCAAAAGCTTGACAAAATCAAAATTTGTCCAGAATAAAATAAATTTTACACAAATAATTAAAACTTTGGATAAAAAAATTTCTTGACAATGTAAAACTTTCTAATTTAAATTCCATTTATCACTAAAAAATGTTTTTTAAAAATCCTAATTTGTCATATTTAAATGCAATCTTATTATATTGTGTAAGATGGTTATTCTAATAATGTCTACACACATCAAACTAAAATATGACGTAACAAATTTCATCAAATAATATTCTTCTCAAAAGTACAAGTACAATAATTTAACTTAACAGCTGTATATGTGTTCATGTGTCAAAAAAGAAGAAGAAGAAGAAGCTGTTTGTGTTCTATTAAGCGTCCTAGCCAGTAATCGTTAATAAAGAGAAAAAAAAAGCTTTTATTTTCTTCTTTAAACATCGTAGAGGAGTACGTTCAATGCTTTACTACTTATTTAGGGTATAAAATAATAATTTAGTGAAAGTAGAGGGATAATTAGTTTTCATTTATTTATTTTACACTTCCTCACCGTTTTGAAGATGAACACAATGATAATAAATGACACCAAACTTCATATAATATGTTTAATTAACACTAGGTATCTCCTTCACAAACTAAACCAGGAGTTTCACTTGGCTTACTTCTAACATCCAATTTGTTTATTTTAGAAGATTCTAGCTACTAGGTCGAGATCAAATATAGACGGAAAGAACAGTCAAATGTCTAATCAAACCATTTTATTTTTATCTCAAATTATTAAACAAAGATTGTAGTTTTTCTTTTGACAGAAACAAAGAGTGTAGCTAAGACCTAAGAAATATAGATTACATAATATCCTGGGTCCATGGAAGGTGCTGAGGTGGAGCATGGGTACTTACTTTAGCGAAACGAGAGTCGCAAAGCTTTGTTTGGGGATAAGTAAGGCTCTCTTAGGTGAGGGATGAAATTTAGACTTGTCTAATGAACGGCGATGTAAAAAATTTACAATTTCTCAATATAGATTATGGTGGTAACTCTACCCATTCAACGGTTCATATGAAGAAATTATGAGGTCGAAAACGTTCTCGTTTAGAAATGTTCTGATTGTTAAAGAATAATTTTTAAATGAATCAATTATAAGTTTTGTAGATCTCATCTTTATTAGTGAGTCTGTCTTGCTCATTATTTGATGATAATGGTCAATTTCAGGTTGTGAGGAGTCTAAACAACGATAATTTTTTTTTATTCTATTCACTAAAAACATAAAATGACAGTTCTTTGTCTTTTATAAACATCTTTTTTCAATCCACTAAACTACATTCTGATTACTTTATCTTTGCAGAAGTCTGTGTTCTGAATATTTTGTATTCTCATTCTTGTGTTGCTTCCTCCTGTCTTTTTTTGTCAATTCCTAAGCTCCACTTTTCTATTCAGTTTTACTTATAAGGAAATCCATCGAGGTAGATTACCCAAGTAGCCAATCCTCATTTCGCAACATTGAATTTTTTATTTATTTCTTGAGGCATCTGTGCAAGATAATTCCACTAGCTCTTCAAAGAGAACTAGCATGGAAGTTGGAGTTGCAAATCTCACGAGGGATCCATCCTGCTATGTTCATGTATTAGAAAATTCAAACTTGTGGCATTAGCAGCATCCCGTGCATTTGCTGTCTTAAGTAAAGTGTATGGAATTTCCTCACTACGTCCTTCAAACAGGTTAGAGTTACTGCATCTGTATGTGCAGATCCTCATAGCTTTCGCATGAAAGGTAGGTTAGTCTTGTTTAAACAATTTGTAATGAAAATAGTATTTTGAATTACTAAGTTATAATGAAAATAGTCATAATTTCACTATTTTGATACACCAAATCAAATCATTCACAATGTCTAACTGGTTACAAAAAAAGCACTAAATTTCCGCTACTATGGCAAGATTTATTGCTTATATTTTACATTAAAAGTAGAGTTAAATGCAAAGGAACATCCTTCAGATGATATCAAGAAAGAGGGAAAACTATATAATTAATCATGAAGTAAAAATAATTCAAATTTGAGAATCATTCGTGTAGTGCAAAGTAATTAACTTTCATGAAAGCAATTGCAAAAGAAAGAAAGCTCCCTTCTTCAAAACCAATATGTATGTGGATCACCACAGCCAACATACAAGCACATTCTGTTCAACCTGGGCGGATTTTGTATACAGGAAAATAGTTCACAGATGCCACACAACTAAAATTAAAACGTGGGAATTGACTGAATGAAGGATCATTAAATTACTTAAATGATCAATGCTAAAACAGTACTTAATGTTTCTTGTCTAGGTCCATTTTAGCAGAGTTTTCAAATGCAGTAGCATCAGTCCAAGAAAGTAAAAAGAGTGTAATGTAATAATTTAATATGGTACACACACCTACACGACAAGTTTCGTGAGCTGCAGAATTAGAAAATAAGCAATACAGACAATGAACAAGGAAACTAAGAAATAATATATGCAAAACTAGAGATTTTCTTTGTGTGGTTGCATGGATATATCAAGCATCAAGTTGAAGCCTCCCCATTCAAGCGTATTCTCTTAGGACCTTTTTCTTCACCTTGGTTGCAGGCTGTTCCGATCCTGTTTTCATTGGCCTCTACCGAACATCTTTTGTAAGGTTTAAACCCTGTTGGACGAGTCTTTAGCTTTCCTGGTCCAAGACCTATGATTAGCAGTCCCTCCTCCTCATTGTTATCTTTGACAAATAGCAGATTTTTCTGCACCCCATCACTATTAGAACTGCATTTCTTGCTTTCAAGGTCTTCATCTTTGTAGTCTGTGTTTTGGTCGTTATCCTTGATGCTGTCTATCTGATTATCCTCATTTATCAAATCATGAGTAGGTGAAAAGCTTTGTGGCAACACCTCTCTGGAGAATAGAGCCTGAAAGGCAAGACGCCCCTGAAAATAACAGTGGCATGAGGAAAGAAGCAATGCATGCATACATTACATTAACATTTCATCATAAGATATACAATCATACCTCTTCAGAGACCTCCTTCCAAGAATCAGTAAGGTTGTTAATGCTTCTACTACGACGATTACTAAGCTCGGTATCTAAAATGTTTGCATCAGGTGTTTTGGGCTCTTCCTTTTCTTTCTCATCCTTCAGTAGTAACTCGGTCTCTTCACTGCTAGAGGTTGTGTTGGAACCACATGAGGAACGGTCTACAGGTTTTCTGCCCTTCATTTTGTTGGAATCGGGGTTCTCAGAAATGACCTGATTCGTCTCATGATTAGTAGCCTTTGGTGAAGTATTTAAATTGGCATCTCCCCTCTCCTCAGATTTGGATGAAAAAACAGCTGGGGACTTAGGAGCTGAATGTTGAGCTTCTGAGTGTTCTGGATCCAGTATCTGATCTTGCAGAGAAGAATTTTGTGGTTTAATCTCTTCTTGTTCTGTTTTTTGTGGTGATTCATCAATATTCATTAATGGAACTGCAATCGCTGATGCAGGAGGACAGGCAAAAGCTGTATGGAGCGGAGCACACAAAGGAAGCAGTCCATGGGCAGCCCACCATGCGGTTGCGGCAGCTACTGTAGCAGCTGCAATAGCTGTCACACTTGGAGGCGAGCCAATTTGTCTTGATGGAAAATCTGGAGTGCACATGGGAGAATCTGCGGAAGTTTCTGCATTTGCATAGGGCCAAAATGTAGCAGCAAAACTTGCTGCAGCATGGGCTGCAGGGTTTTGTAGCAAGGTAGAGACAATAAGACTTGAAAATGTGGAGGACACCTGAAGAAATGAATGATAATCATCCTGTGTGAAGGTAGGACAAGGAGGAAATGATTGATGAATAGAGGACCGTGCAGTGTTGTTTTGACTTTCACTTATGTTTGATGTAGCAGAAATGGTGACAAGGTTAGGTTGCCCATTAACCCCTCCTTTCGGCTGAAATATGGAGTCTTGAAACACCATATCTGGGGATGGATTTTGAGTACTAGTTCCAAGGTTCCCATCAACAACGTGCACAGGGACATGTCTTGGGTAATTCTGATTGCCTTGCACCCCTTCAATTGTTAATGCACAATTAAGACCATCTGTTTTCTCAGTTTGAACCAATTCTGAAGCACCAGAATTCTCCGACTTAGAGACTTTACAAGTGCCATTAGACTTTTGAGTGTGCTTGCCATCATCTATCTCCAACTTCTGATTTTCAAGATCATCAGTAACAAAAGAGTCGTTGGTTTCATCTTGAGTTATCACATCTTTCACCGAAGGTATAAACTTCCTTAGGGCACATGAATTTCTCAGCGGCACTAATATTGATGTTGAATTCTTGTTGGCGGAAGATACAGATGAACAGGGTGCCTCTTGGAGAATGGTAAATACTTTTGAGCAGCTTTGGTCCTTATTTTCTTTTACGGTTGATGGCCTTAGGTCGACATCATGCTTCTAAAGGAACAGGCGGAATGATTTCAATGAAAGGGGGAAAGGCAGAAAATTCGAATGACATGGAATACATAAAAATAAATATAACCTCTGGAAGGGGTTCTTTCTCCAAGCCCAATGCTTGTTTACCAAGTGAAGATACAATTGAAATGAGAGGCTTTCCATGCCTTGCTCCGCTATGTAATGTTGGGGCACCACCAACATTGGTCTTCCGGGGATAAGGATTGTTTGGTTTTCTTTTTGGCCGTGGAGGGGGGATGTCTATATCAAGAGCTTGTCCTATTGGAACACCCTTTACAAAGGCCTCTTTCTCCAACTGAAAGTAAGAATTGTAGTATTCTCAGCAGGTGGAAGTTTCACAAAAACTATTTTAAAAACATTCATCGGAGCATTTGAGCATTATTATTATTATTTGTGGAATTGCCAAAATACTAATTAGAGAATTGTAATACCTCCAACAGTAACATTTCAGTGCATCCAATAATAAAGCATAATTAACTATCTACATGGTTTTCAATGAAGTACAATCTTCAAAGAAAACACACTGTCACTGCCTTTAAGTGGAGGTTTGATTCTTCCTGTGGAAAGATTGTGCTAGCTACATCTCTGTGAATTGGAATTGGAATTGGAGGTATCAAAAATTCAAAATCCTAGCTTGAAAGTGATACCCATTTTCAGTCAAAGTATTTCTATGAATAAATTCATTAAAGTTATCATTTCTCTTTTCCTTTTCTCCTAATAGACTAGTAGTTTGATGTGTCCTGTTGGGGAAAACAAGAGTATGAGTTCATAAAACAATAACACATAGGAACTAATAATGTTTTCCTCCCGTGTAACTTAAAATGGACACTAAATAGATATAAAAATAAATAAATAAATAAAAGAGAGCAAATGGAATTTTAATGTTGAGAATTCCTCAATATAAGGGCAATCCACGGAACTAAATCCAGAAAAAAATAATCTTCATTATGTAGTAGGAATTCATATTAGTCAATAGCAGGCTACACTGGAACAGGGAGCAGAGCAGCCTTAGGAGTTAGGATGATATGGGATTCAAATAGAGAGAAATTTTCAATAGCAAATAGTACCCAAAATAACTGCTTTTTGTGCTATATAGCATAACAGCATCACTAGCATGATATAAATTTCAAAAACACACATCTTTATCCCTATGTTCCATTCTTCCTTTTCCCTTAAACTTCTTAGTTCACATTTTACAAACTTTTATCTAATTTGTTGCCCCTTGCATCCTTTGTATCAAGAAACAAGTGAGAGCAATTTCTTAGTATTTTTTATAAAATAAAAATAGAACTTTGTTCTAAATATAAGAAACGAGTAAAGTATCAAATTAGTTTCTCACTTTTGGAGGCACCGTCAATTTGGTCCCTGAAATTTAAAAAATATCAAAATGATCTTTGACTTTACATTCTGTTTGCCACGTTATTTCCTGCCGTTAATAATCTTCTAACACCGTTAGTAAATGTGTGATGTGACACGTTAAGTGTCACCTAGACGAACACATAGCAAGCGTAATTGGGAAATAAGCAATGTCATGTCATAGGGACTAATATGACATAATTTTAAATGTTACATTGTAAAATGAAGAGTCAATATTTGTATACAATGTCAAATTGATCCTTAATAGTTTTTAGTCTAATTGAAAACGTGATGTATTCCCTCTCACCATTTTCTCCCTCCTATGGTTGAAGGATAACGTTCCTGTGCTAGGTCCACGCCAATCATCGCTCTCCCAGTGGTGGTGGTTGTCGTTCTTCGTCACCCTTCACTGTTCATTGACGCAATAAGTGCTTTTGTGTGTTCCACATCGATCATCGTCACCCTCCAGTGTTGATTGACGCAATCGGTACTTTCCAGTAGAAGTAAGGGTTTTGTTTTTCACTGCATTTGGTCTTCTCGTGTTGAACCAGCGTAGTTGAATCGGCGGCACTATATCATTCAAACGCGTTGTTGTTTGCGTTTAAACCATTGGAGTAGTTTTTGAGAGTGAAGGGTTTGAGATTTTGGTTTAAGAGGTTATTGAGAATAGCGTAGTGGTATAGTGTGAGATGTGAAGCTTTTGAGAGAATGAAGTATTCTCTGTTTGAGATGCGTGTGTTCCAATAATGAATGAGAGGGGCTTTAGGGGTGAATGAGTTGATTTGTTGAGGCGTTATTCTTACTTGACAAACTTGCATTCATGATTTGTAACTTTATTTTTCCTATGTTTGTTTTAGTTCACAATTTGTTTTGTTTTTGCTCTCTATTAGTGTTTGCATTCTGTTTAGCTAATTTTTTTTTTATTCGCGTGTTGCGTTGTGATATCTGTTTGTTGTGCTTTGGTTATACAAGATGTGGGAAATAACCTTAGTACTACACCATGGAGGTACCTTTACTAGGATGTGTGTTCTCGGTTTGACGTGGCATTCTCCCTTGTGCTTGAATTAGCAGACATGATAGACCACAAAATAATAGAAGAAGAACTACAAAGATGGAGAAAGATGAATAGGAGAAGAATAAGAATTGATTGAGTATGAGTAGGAGGAAAAATAGAATGAAAGCGTGAATGTTAAAATAGCCGTTAGGGTTTTAACATTTTGGGAAAAAAGATGATCACCTAAATTATGTTATTTTAGTCCCTTTAATATCAATTTAGTCCCTCCGTACATGGCAAGTAGAAGAAACTGATGTGGAAGTTCCATGTGTACATCCAGGTGGCACTTAACGTGTCACATCACACATTTACTAACGATGTTAAGAGATTACTAATGGTCGGGACTAACATGACAAACAGAATGTAAAATCGAAGATTATTTTAACATTTTTAAAATCTCAGAGACCAAATTGACAGTGCCTCTAAAAGTGAGGGACTAACTTGATATTTTACTCTATAAGAAACATAAATTTACTTTTAAATATATTAATTAATAATTTCTTTTTACACCCTTAATTTTCTATAAAGTCTATCTATGATGCATTTACTCATTTCTCATAGAATTGAATATATTCTTCCTTTTAAAGAATGACTATATTCACTGAGCTATTATTATATACTAACTTATGTTATAAGTGATTAAATTCGATAAGTTATTTGTATTTGGATGTATATTTGAATAAGCGCTTATACAATTTTGAAATGTTTGAATGCATATCTACCTAAGCACTTAAAAGATATTGTCTCTTTTTAAAAATTAATAAATAACTCATATTTCAAAATAAAATAAAAAATATAAACCAACTAAATAACTAATATACTCACATTATGTGTGCGTATGTATCACAAAAGTATTAAAAATAAATATCACTAATCACAATTTGCGTACTCTTAATTTTTAAAAACAAAGATTTAAGTATCATAAATTTGAAAAAATTAAGTGACACAGAAAAAACACCATACACTTATCAATAATTTTAATAAATAAATTTTTTAATAATCAAAACATGATTAAAATATAATTAAGGTGTTAAAATTAAATTATATATATATATATATATATATATATATATATATATATATATATATCATAAAATCATTATATAAATTTAAAAAATTCACCATTCACGTTTATAAATATGTATATGAAAATAGTATACCATTATAAAAACTTCACCAGTACGCAACAATGTAGAAGGAAACACAAAAAAATTACTAATAATGTATAGAAGAAATTACTAGCAACATACAAAAATATAAATTTATTTAATTAAATTATATTTTTAGCAAGGAAACACTTAAAAAAATAAATAAATTTAGTAGCCACAAATAGCTATAATTTGATTTGTGTTAGAACTAATATTTATATTAATCTGAGTTAAGAAACGAATAAAATAAAATATTTGATTCGAAGGAAGAAACGAAAAAGAATATAAAAAAATACGTGTTTAATATTTTTGATCTTGGGGTGACTCAAAGAAAGGTTAATCTTTTCATAAGCTCTGCATAAACTATTCCTATAAGCTATATTAGAGAGCTTATGAAAATAAGCTAAAAACATCTTATAGATTAAGATATTTTCATAAGGTCTCCCAAACACTTTCATAAGAACTTAAGTTATAAGATAAATACAAATAAATTGTTGACAAGCTCTTCCAAACGGGACCTAAGTCACACTCATTTGAAAAAATTATTTATTGAATTACACGTAGTACCATTAGATATAATTGTCACTTAAATTATTTAATTCTTATGATTAATTTTGAATAATATTTAAATTTATGATATTATTAATTTTAAAAAAACTAACATACCCTGATGCAGGAAGACTCTTCACTGTACGAAGATACGTGGAAGGATTAAGCAGTTTTATCCTTGCATATGCAATAAATATATTATTAATTAAAATTAAATAATTTTATTAGTATAGATGAATTAAGTATTTATTTATATGTATAGGATTGAAGGTGCTATTATTTTTTAAAAATAATTCACCATAGTCTTTCATTTTTTTACTTCATTACTATTACTATGTTCTTATTTCTCCTAGATTGATGGTAATCGTGTAAATTATGACTTATTATTTATCAAGAATTTTTATTATTATCTGTTTAAATGTTTATATGTGTAATATAAAATATTGGTTTAAATATATCTTTAGATCTTATAATTTAGTACTTTTTTTTTCTTTTCATCCTTTTAAAATTATTTTTTTGTTTTTCATCCTTTAAGTATTTTATATTGCATTTTTTTATTATTAAAAATACTATTTGAAGTATTGTTGGAATCTATGTCCATTGTTGGTAAGTATGCAAAGGAGGTGGAGCAAAAGCAACGATTGAAGCCAGAACAATATGTGGAATATCTAGAGGGTCCACAAAGGAATTAGCATGAAGTTCAGTCGAAGAGGAAAAAAAGGGGTGAGGACAAAATTATATATGGTTGAAGTTGAGGACAAAAATAACAATAGTCCATTAGGAGACGTGAGTAGCCTATAAAAATACATTCGAGAGATGAAGAGAGATTCATTTATTTCACATTACTACTTATCTTCGTCATTCATTTTCTTAGAATCTAATGATTATAATAAGTAAGTAATCTTAATTAGTAGATTTCAAGAAAATGAATGATGAAGACGAGGATAGAATTACTCTTTGAGTAAGATGATCCTTTCTCTTAAAAAAATTAGACAAAAAGCTTATATTTACATAAAGTGAGGTCATGGACAAAACATGCAACCAAAGACATGGAGAGGAACAAGGTATAGATCCTATTAGGAATAAAAGAGAGAGTAGGGATCGGGGTTGCGAAGAACAAAGGAAGGCATGGAGTTGATTAACATGTTGTCACAAGCGCATCACCCCAGGAACAAAAGAGAAAATTATGGGGAAGAATGATACCAGTTGTTTCAATCACGTGTCAATTCTTTCTTTCAGCAACACCATTTTGCCATGGTGAGTGTGCACAAGATGTTTGATGAATAATACCTTGTGAAGTAAAAAAGAAATGAAACTGGGAAGACATATTCACAAGCGTTATCAGTGCCTAAAATTTCAATAGGAGAATCAAATTGATTTTGAAATTAAATTGAGAAACATTGAAAGCTGGAAAAAACATCAACACAATTTTTCATTAACCAAGTGCAATGGGAAAAATCATCAACGAAAGAGACAAATAATAGTAGCAAAAAGTTGAATAGAAACGACCAAGACCCAAAAATATTGGAATGAACCAAAGCAAAAGGTGACAAACCAGTTTTATTAACTCGATGACCATAACTATGGCGAACATGTTTTCCAAATTAACAAGACTTGTAGTTAGAAGACGAAATTTTTTAAACTAAGGTGACTTAAGCACTAATGTGCAAAAGCCTGAGAAGGAACAAACAATCGATGGTGAAAGTTGATATAATCCTCGCAACTCATGTCATGCTCTAGTAGTCCGTCCGGTATGTTGATTTTGGACAAGAACATGCTTGTTAACAAAAATAACAGAGTAATCGAAGGTGTGAGAGAGCTTTCTAATATATATTAAATTAGAAGGACAACTAGAAACATAAAAGCACAAAATTTAAGAAAAGGTTAGGAATTGGATATGTTTGACCAATGCCTTGAACTTTTATCCGAGATTTGCCAAGGTAAAAGAAGAAAAAAAATCCAAATAAGACAGACGGTAGAAAAGAGATTTGTTACCAGTCATATTATCAGAAGCCCCAAAGTCAAGTATCCAAGGTTCAAGAAAATAGGACTAAGAAAAAAAGGCTCCAAGACTATTAGACTAAGTAATGACATCGATTGGTGAGATGGGTTGTTCGGCTGCCTTGAATAGGAGAAAATCATTGTAATCAATGACACAATTAGTAACATCCTCAATGGTTCCAAAGGCAATGATTTGAGCAACATTAGCTAGCTTAGATTGTTGTCTAGTCTTAGTGTTGTAGTTGGTTGGTTGATTTTTCTCATCGGATCAACGAGACATTATTAAAAGTCACCACAACACTAGATTTTGACGGGAAACTGTCGAAGGCCATGAGAAATGAAGTTGAAAAAGGGCCAGAGAAAAGTTTCCTAATTGAGGAAAGGGTGGTAGAGGGATCGCTGGAAAAACGACTCATGCACCAATCAAGTGAGGGCATGTGCAACGACAGTTGCTGGCAAGATTTTGGTGCTAGGGTTGCTAAAGGATGGTGGTTTAAGTGCAGCGGCACACATGCTTGGAATATGGCCTATTAAGGATAAAATTGGTAAGAACTTGCCCATTTCACTTCAGTGTGCTACTTTTCATTGGTGATTAGACAGAACATCAAACAAGACTAAATCACGATGTTTAGAAAGTTGGTAAATTTTCACATTTCTAAAGTTTCAGACCAAAGTGCACATGACCCTAAATTGGAAGAGGTAAATTAGACTTTTCCCTTATTAATATTTTAGCGTTAGCTTAAAGCAGTTAGAGAATGAACACTTATCTCAGCGGGGATTCACCGTGACTACCTAGCATTAACAACATTAAATATTTGGAATATGATCAATTCTTTCAGCCATTATTGTTCAGATAAATGAAATCTCATTCAGCTCACTAATATTGTTAAAGATCTCTATACAAATCATATTTTCACATAAGTAAAGGTTCTCCAAATATGCATGTATTTATCGTACTTTTCATTGCTTTGATATGTGGTTCTATTCTATATCTGACAAATGGCACAAATAGTAGTGCAGTTGGACAAAAAAAAAGGGGGACTGGTTTGACCAAGCAATCATACTGACTACTTGCCCAAACCAGTCCCCCTTGTCTTTTTAACTTCTTTAAAATCAATTTGTTGTCAGATGTCTTCATTGCCTTTGTGTACTCCATCAAAGCATTGAACCCCTTGTCTCTTCAATATAGACAACAAAAGGGTTCAGCACGAAAACTCAATGTTATTTACTTGAACCTTATACAGTAACCATAGATGCATCAGAAAATGTAAATCACTTGAATGCCCAAGTCTGATGTTATATCCTTCACATTCTCTTCGCCTAAGCTAAAAATTTTCAGCACATTTTATCATTAGTAAGGGCGTGTACTATAATTTCAGCATTAGTAAAGGTAATAGTAAAGGCTGTAAAAAATGAACAGGAGCCTTTCAAGTCTTGTTAAGTGTTAACTATTTCCTCATTACATATAAGCTTTATTGTACTACTATACTCTGCCTATACTCTATGATAGTGAATGTTGGGTTGTAAAGGAACAATAGGAGAAACGTGGGACTACATAAATGAGAATGCTAAGATGGATATATGGCCACATATGAAAGGACAGGATACAAAATAATTATATACAAGGATATATTGGTATAGCACCAATACAGAAAAAGATGACAAAAAATCAGTTAATGTGGTTTGAATGCGTACACAAAAGGCCACTGAAAACTCCAGGGAGGAGAGTAAATTGCATTTTTTATAGTCGTGTAAAAAGGAGAAGAGGCAGACTAAGAAGGACTTCAGGGGAGTTGTTAAGAGAGATCTCTTGGTAAAATAATAAATTGCATTTATGTTCATATTGATACTGTTGCAGCTGGCGAACAACCCTCTGAACTCATTTATTAAAAGCATTAAATTATTATTTATATTCTTTTTTATAGAAAGTCAATCTCCAAACAGTTTACTAATATTTAGTCTATGAACATACATAACTAAATCGCCTGCCATGCTAGCATCCAAGTTCTGGAATTCCAATCACTGAACCATACCCTTTTGGGTTTGAACTCTAAATCAATACTCAAACCCTTTTTTTTTTACTTAAGAAACCTAAATTCTTGAAAACCATAGAAGGTTCCTGATCACTTCTACATGAAACTCTAGTAGTCATTCCCTAATGGAAAATCATGCCACGAAACTTCTTTTCTATAGATACAATTCCATCTTAAAGATCTGGGTACTTTGAAGCATTTCTTAGATATTGACATGGCATGGGACAAGAAGAGTATATTTCTTTCTCAAGGAAAGTATATACTTGATTTGCTAGTCCTGAAAGTAACAGGTACTGCAGGAGCCATCCACGTGACACCTAAATGATTTCTAATGCAAAGCTTTCAGCAGATGTTGGTGACGAATGAAAGAAGCTGGTTGGTAAACATTATCTGACACTACTCTTTCTCTATACATGTGATCAGACAGTTCATGTCTCCTCCAAGGGAAACTCATTAGGATATTCAAAGGAAACTCTTAGGTAAGGCATAAGCCATAATGTATAGTGATATATATACACATCAGGCGGGGAATAGGCAAGTGTTTTGTAATTTTTTTGTTTTTTGTTTAAGAAACCAAACCCCAATATAGTTTAAAATCCACCAGTTCAGATACAGAACTATTTTCTGCCATTGAATGGGAATTTTATGAATCAAACAAAATACCAAATTGGTTAATAAATCAGCAGCAAATCAAGATGAAGCATAAATTTGAATTATAGGACCAAAAATTTCAATGAATAATCCCAGGTGAGAAGGTATGGATTTACCTTTGTAAAGAATTTCTGAGCATGACTCCTGATTTGCACAGCAGTCTTTGTTCCTATATGCTCTGCACAACAAAATTAAAACCCCCAAAAAAGGGGGCAGGGGGCGTGAGAAAAAAGAGTAGTCCTATATACAGATTTAATCAAATAGAGAGAGCAGTTTCTGTAATTTCCTATTAACATATTCTAGTATGCTAGATATCAAGATTATTTGGCAATCTAAAATGCATTTATGCATCTGAAGATATGAAGTATATATAAAGTATTAATGGTGAGCATAATATTGCCTTCTATGCGCTGCCATGCTCGCCCGTATAGCTTCAAGGCTTCTAGAAATCTGTTATGTTCCTCCTCTGTCCATCGTTCTCTTTGCTTTGTGATAGTATATGGCTTTCTTGTCTACAATTGCCAAGTAGCCACTCAGATAATAATAAAAATAACAACAATAATAATAAGGTTTATTTAATATTTTGGCCTATATAGTTGTTTCCACTTTACAATTTTTTTCCTATACCAAAAAACTATAAATTTTAGTTTCTACACATGCATATTACTTTTTTGTTACAAAGTTATAAGTGTGAAATATTTATAAGTTTTGTCAATTATTAATCTATGCCGGAAAACATGAATTGGGCCTTTAACGAAGTCTTTTATCCCAACCATATTATTTTCATTCATCATACTCAAACGTGAGACTTTCCTTCGGACCAATGTAATGTTTGTCCCTACACTCGAGTTTTGATATTGTTAACTTGGTTGTGGTGCTATTGTTAAGACCACTACAAAAATATTCTAAAAGTGTAAGTGTAGAATCGCAACAAATTGCTGTTTATTTCTTTCACAACAACATTTTAAATTGCAGTTGCGGTCACGGTTTTGTTGCATTTCATGATATTGCAGGAAATTTCATACAAATACCATCATTGCAACCACAATTGCAGCCGACACTCCAAAAACTTGACTTGCAGCCAAAATTGTGTCAAACAATTTTTTAAAACCTTGCTCCATAACAAAAATTTTGAAACGGTTTAAATTGCCAAAAAAAAAAATTGTAGAGACTTTACACGGTTAAAAAAATCGCAATTTTGACAATACTGTCAATCACGTTGAATATATTAATGGCAGGTCCAAAACATAACTTATATCATTGTATCTGTGTGTAAGGACTAAATCGTATAGGGAAAAATCATAAAGTAGGAACCATATCATCAATTGAACATAATAATAATGACAACTATTAATTCCCTTTCAGGAATCGAAGTTTGCCATTAATCTACCACAATAAAGTTGACTAACTTTAATAAGCACTTCTTCTCCAGAGGAGTCGGCGTCCATTAGAGGACGTGTGCTGCTAGCTAGCGCTGCTTCAGATCTTCCCTGACGAGGAGTGGGTAAAAGGAATATCTCCTTTCGTTTTTTGTGACATGGAACACACCAAATAGTGAGGCCGTTGTGGTGAAAGCAAGCAGAAGCTGATGATAAGGTGATGCTACTGCAAAAGAAACAGAAAGCAAGAACAATAGGTAGAGATCCGTCTCTGTTTGGTAACAGCAATTATAACTCTAAGCATTCCAATCACAAGCCACACGCAGGATAGTAATAGAGAAAAAAAGATTTAGCAAATTTTAAGAATCCACCGCAACAGAGACGCTTCTCCGAAAGAATAAAAGAAAACTCTTTAATCAGAATCCTCACCAAAACGAACTCCACAGCGCCAAAACCTTTCAAACGCGGAAACAACTACAATTAGTATATATATCACAGCAACACTTGGAACTTGCACGTTCTAACTTGTAATTTCACTTCAAAATTAATATCTCTGCCACTAAACTCCAAGTTCCGTTCTCCTATTTGGTTGCCGAGAATACTTAATCAGAGAGGTTAACTCAGCATACATGATATATTCAAATCGGAAAAGTTATTCAGTCGTTTTGCAGTTTCCGGCGATTAAATTTTCTCGGTAACCAAAAAGAGGGGAAACTGAATAAATTTAAAAAAGAAAAAGAAAGGAAGAGAAAAATACCTTGAAGTAAAGCCATGGTGAAGAAGAAGAGAGTTGAAGGTGCGATCATGCATGAGAAGCGACGGAATTCATTTGCGGCAATGACGAATAGGAAACAGTGGCAAGTAGAAAAGGAAGAATGAGGGGGAGCGACTTCAACTACAAGGAACAGAAGCAAGCACAGCCAACTGTTCAACAGTGAGAAGCAATCTCAGCCACTAGAATTTCCTGGGATGAAAACGAAGGTGTCGTTTTACTTGGAGGCTGCTAAGTGTGCAAGGGATTGTGACAAGTGGCATCAATTTAGTGGTTAATGCACTTTTCCTGAATCCTTTAATATTGTTTTTTGGGGCCTTCTCCCCTCAACTGAAATCTCATCCACAAACTCCGACGCCATTGTTTTCAGTCCGTAAAAGCGCCGCCAGCTGTCATACGTGGGGCCCTCAAGTTGCGCGGCAACGGCTTCGTCCAATCACACCGCCGCACGGAGCGTCTCTCTTCACGGTTCGTTACTTGCTGTGCGTTCCATGGCTCAATTTAGATTTGTTTCTCGATGATAATAATCTAAGCACCAGACATACAATTGTAACACTTTTTGTTTAATTTAAATCTACAATCTAATTTCAACCAATTTAATTATAATCTGATCAAATTTAAATTTTAAATAAAAGAATGTTTTTTTTAAATAATTACGAAAACAATTATAATATAATATAATTAAATACATTTAACTTCTTTTTCTTCTTTTTTGGAGCAAATACATTTAACTCAAAAACGATTTTTTAACTGTTAGTCCAATATGAAACTTATTCTATTTCAAGTTAAAATTAAATTATGTCTTAAATTATAAGTGTAGTAATGACCGGCTGTCTTTAAATAAATGAATACACTTAAATTGGGTTGGCCTAAAACATATTCTATAAAAAAATTTAGAAGAAACCATACATAATATTTAATAAATACACTATTTAATGATGTAGAACAGTCAATGCTACCTTTAATATATTGATTACAACATTTATTAAACATTATATATATATATATATATATATATATATATATATATATATATTAAATCTAATGCTATTTTTATAAATTAAAACCTTCGTTGTTTTTTAAAAAATAATTAGTTGAAAATATATTTAAAAACAGAACACGGAAATATATATTAATAGTAATAGCTTATATCTTAGTAATTTTTATTGTTAATAATTATACTACATACTATATATTATATTTAATAAATATAGTTTGTAATGTTATTGGACGGTTACGAAGAATGGAACTAATTCCCACAGTAGGAAATTGTACCAACTTCGAAGCTCTATCTGCCAACCAATGGACGGTCAATTTTTTGTAATAATATATTCCTTTTGATATTTATTATTTGAGAGATTTTGTTTATAAGACATATGGTTAAATTAGTTTATTATTACTTTAATTTATTTTTTAAGTTTGATTTGATTTTTTTTCTTTTCAATTTAATCTTTTAATTTTAAAAATTAATTAAATTGAGTCTTTTAGTTTTTTTTTTATTAATTTGGTCCTCTAATTTTAAAATTTATTCAATTTGATCTCGTCTTATAAATTAATTTGAGTTGAGCAGTCTTGACGTAGTGATTTAAAACTATTGATTTAGTTTATATAATTATATCAAATTGAATCGATTTTAAAATTTACTAATTTAACCTAAAAAACAATATTTGTATTATAGGAAATAATGAACTAATTTAACCTATTTTAAAAAGAGTTTATAAAGCCTCTTATGCGAACCAATACCTGTTATTAGTAATATAGGAAAATTGAATTTCTTTCACGTTACTCGGTTCCTATAAATAAAAGCTAGAGGTAGAGGAGGGTATTTGTATTCTATAGCTAGAGAGGTAGCATTAGCAAAGTGGTTGAATCAATGGACAGCAATAACATGACCCAAAAGCCAGTACTGCTTTGAACTTTGAAGTAGGGTCCCTCTAATTTCATCAGGCCACTTGCTGACCGTCCAACCCTCTCATTCATCTTCAAGACCTTCATGGCCCCAATCGCTCCCACATCATCCAACAGATTGCCCAAGCTTGCCAAAATTATGGATTTTTTCACCTATGTAAACTTCATTAATTATTATATTTTTTGTGACAATATAATCTCTTAAGTTTTTAAATTTTTATTTTTATCTCTTAAATAATATCAATTTTCATTAATGATTACTATTCCATACCACATGTCATATTTCACAATTTATCACGTGTGACGAAAGAACTAGTATAATGTAACACATAAAATTTAAGTACTAAATTAAAACAAAAATATAAATAAAGAACTAAAATTTTGTTTTAGCTTATGAGTTATTTTTCTTTATCCCACTCTTTATTTTCTATTACATTATTTATTATATCTATTACTTCATCTCTTATTTTTTTTTTCCTCTTTATCTCTCCTTCTTGCACTTAAATATCCCAAATATTGGTATGTTTAAGATTTTCCCAAGTCAGTTAAATTCTTTATTCATTGCTGCCTACGATTGATTATACTGTGAAGAATACAAAGTAAAATGCTCTATTTACATGATTGAAAAAAAATAGATTTTTAGGTTGTCTATGAAAAAAAAAAAAGAGAAAAATTCTCTCTTAGCATGATTGAAAAAATAGAGAACAAAACAAAGTATAAAGAAAAAACTTACTCTTCCTTAAATACGCTCTTTTATGTTTTAAGATAGATATGATACGTGGTCTGTCCTAGCTCACACATGCATGCATCTTCACAGATGCAGGTAGCTAGTGCCATTCAATTGACACAGAGCGAAAGAATTGGTGATTAACCTTACGTTTGTGTAAAATTTGAAATGAATGAAGGTGACAAAGCATGGTTCCAGAGGGTGTGATTGAAAAGATGATGAAGGTGTCAAGGGAGTTTTTCGGTTTACCAGAGAGTGAGAGATTAAAGAGTTACTCCAACGATCCATTCAAGGCAAGCAGGGTGTCCACTAGTTTCAACGTGAATAGTAAGAAGGTTTCCAACTAGAGGGACTTCTTGAGACTTCACTGTCACCCTATCGAAGATTACATAAAGGAATGGCCCTCCAACCCTCCATCTTTCAGGTAAGAGTAGGGTATAGCATATATAAAATTAAAGGGTAGGCCACCTTAATTTTGATCCAACGGTGATAACCATACTCCTTCACAGTGAATGTGGGTGATCAAATTCAGATGATAAGCAATGACAAGTATAAGAGTGTTCTGCATCGAGCTTTGGTCAATTGCAAGAAGGAGAGGGTGTCCATTCCATCATATGATACTACTAGAATGTCTGGGACAGGGGACTTTCCAAACAAACTTGCCTCGATATCTTCAAGGCCTAAGTTCGATCCTTTCCTCAATACTATATGCTAATCAAAACAAACTTGCATCTTTTCAGTACCATGTCAAATTTCAATGTATTGGGATTTAGGGTTTAAATTTTTTATTATTATTGTTTATTAAGTGTAGGTTTCATAAAAAGTGTTTGAAAGTATTTTAGGGTTCAAATTAGTAAAGTTATCTTTAATCATTATTATTTTTGTTTAGATTTTAAATTTTATTATTTTTATTTTAGCTTCTTATTTTATAAAATAATAATAATAAAGTGTAAAAAATTAAAATAAAATTAATTTGTAAAATTAAGAACTAAATTGATTATCATAATAAGAATTTATTGAAAAAATAAATTTCTAATCGTAATTGTTAACACACACCAAAATATAATATACAATACAAGTTTTTAATGTATGTTCGTAAATACGTGATAAAATAAAAAAAAATCAATATATTTATTATATAAAAATATTAAAAAAACATCAAATTCTTATTATTTTAATAATTCAAAATACTTAATTAACACGGTATATTTAAATTGATTACATCATGTATACATGACGCATAATAAAAAAAAATATGAATTTCGCTAGCAAGTGTTTTTATGTTATTTAATTTATTTTTGTAAAAAAAAATTAAATAATTTTATTACACCTTATAATAAGTAATAACAATGAAGTTTCTTAAAAAAAAATAAAAATGAAGTTTTATTGCATAACTTTCTCTCTAAATCCTAGCAGCAGCAGCAATTTGTATAACCCACTAGAAAGAAACTGCGCCCAGTTAAGTATGGGTTTGATCCTCATTGAATAAAAAAAATAACACAGTAAATTTGTGGCATATGCATAAATTAGATTTAAGACGTCATGCTTAAAAAACTGAAGTCCTCTAATGCGAAGCAATTCCTGTTATTAGTAGTATGTGATGAATATTGGAATTTTGATTTCCTAGACGTCACTTGATTCCTATATAAATGAAGTAGTTGAATCAATGGACCCATAAGCCAGTACTGCTATCAGACCTGGCTTCCACTGTGAAGCATCAGGCCACTCATCGATCTCCAAGGCCTTCATGGCCCCAGTCACTCTCACATCATCCAAAACATTAGCCAAGCTTGCCAAAGTTATGGATTTTTTCAGGTATGTAAACTTGATGACTTATTACACCATGATGAACAGAGAAGATGTTGCAGAATACAGCATGAAGATGAGAGAATTAGCGTTGAAATTGGTGGAGGCAATTTCTGAAAGCTTAGGTGAGAAGGCAGTTGGGAAGCATGGACAGCACATGGCAATGAACTACTACCCTCCGTGTCCAGAGCCAGAGCTGAGACGTCATCACCATACTCCTTCAAGATGACGTACCTGGCTTGCCGCTCGTTGACCATTCCAACATTCTACTGTCCTTCACCTGATGCTGTGATTGGAACAGAGGACTTTCCAAACAAACTTGCCTCCACATGTTCAAGGCTTAATATGCTACTTAATCAAAATTTGTGCCTTTGGCTTCCAGAGTAGTATGTGGAATTTGCATGTATGTCTTTCTTTAATTAGGATATAATAAATGGCAAATATTTTCTTACTGATAAAATGCTTCCCCTGTTCAGTGATTGTCACTCTGCACGCATCATTATGTATGGTATAATAATTAAAGTGTGTAAAAAACCAATGACACCTTCACCAAGTCTTTCAATTCATGAAGCCACATCTTTCCAAGAGAATTCAAGGGAAAGGTCAAGAAAAATGAAAAGCATTCAAAAAATATATAGTCAAACTAAAATTATAAGTGATTTGTTTTGACCAAGACATGGAAAACAAAAGCTAGATATAAGCAAAGGAAAAAAATCAAAGTCATTAAGAAGAAAGAATAAGTAATAGTTACCAAATCTTCTCAAGAGTCACGAAGCAATTAGGATCAAGTGTACATTCTAGTTTAAGAAGATTGTCATGTAAAAGATGGAGCTAGTTCATATAAAAAAAATTATAAGATCAAATTACTGATATTTTCACTAAGCACCTGAAGTTTTAGTATTTTCTGATTAGGAGGAATGTTAGAAATAATAATTAGAAATAAAGTTTTAGAATATGAATGGTTATGAGTAACTAAGCAGTAAAGGACATAATATTATTGTTTAAAGGTTATTGTTTATTCTTATGTAATAATTCAACATTTATCATTAACACGGTGCATAATTAGAATTTAAATTGACTATTTTTTTATCAATAAAAACTTGTCCATTGTATTTAAATAGTGTACTTATGTGATCTGTATGTGTTATTTTTTTTTGTGAGACTCTTGAATATTTTTACAAATTTTGATTCTTTGGATCAACTTTGGAATTAATTTTCAATTTGAAATTTAATTACATTTAAAGTTTATTGTCATTTTTAAGGAGGTATTATGTGAAGATTGAATCCAAGTTATTTTTCATAAACTCAATGTATGTTATCAAGAGTTATATTTGTCGAGTTGAATATAAGTTACTTAACTATAACTAAAATTGCTTAATTTAAAAAAATTGAGAGACTAAAATTATAGATTTAAAAATTGGAGATTAAAATTGTAAAATTAAAAATTATTGGATGCCAAAATTATAATTTACCTTAATTGTTTCCCATGAATCAGGATCCCGATTCATGCAGCACGTGTATTTTTTTAATTTTATTTTAGAGAAACCCGTGTATTCTTATTAGATGAATATCATCTGGTTCAAATTTCAAACGTGCATTTATCAAGATCTCCATTCAAAGCTTTTCGCGTACGTGAACGCATGAAAAATCTAACAGCAAAAGATGGATCCATGCTTAACAATCAGATATATGTTTTTTAATATTTTAAATTACACGAAAAACCAATTTAGACATGGGGATCGCCTGTAGTTTAAACTTGATCTTGTTATCCTTTTTCCTCCTTTTCATTTCCGTGGCACGAAAAACTATCTCCCTCTATGTTGTCCTAAAACAGAAACAGAGTCTTTTTGAGGAGGCAACTTAAGGCAGGAGAGGAGGAAAGAGAAATTGAGTTAATTCAAAATTCGGTTCTTGAAGGCGACATGTTAATGTATGTATAGTATAATTTAGTTATTTCAAACTTTAATTTTTCAGTTTGATTTCAGGGACTAAAAAGTAAATAATTCTATATTTTTTGGAGCTTTTTTATTTTTTCATTTATGAAACTAAAATCCAATACATTTAATTAAGAGAAATAAAATTTATTTTTTTCATGATATTGATGTGAAGTATCTACTAATGAATAATCTTTATTTGGAGAATCTCACTAATGAATAATCTTTATTGGAGAACCTCACTGATTATCTTTAATGGAATCTTTACTTCCAAACATAAACACAAATATTTTTGAATGACTTAAAAATAAATCTTGAATTAGTTTATATGTTAACAAAAAAATTGGGTCAAGAAAAACATATGATGAGCAAACCAAAGGCTCCTTCGTGAATGGTCTAACATATATTCTCATTTCTCACCCTAATTCTATTGTATATAAGATAAAATTTAGGTATCATAAGTGCGCTGATGTTGTCTTTTAAGTTGAATTATAATTTTATCTTCATAACTTAAATAATAAAAAATAATAATACTAAAGAATATATATATATATATAGGATTTAAATTTGAGATCTTTGTTTAAGTTGATACAATTTTATTTCAATTGATTTTTGTATTCGATGGTAAATTAAAATATTTTAAAAATAATTATTATAAAAGTAAGACTTAAATACTTTTTTATTTATTACAATTTAACGTTTTATATTTTTTCACAAACGTTTTTAGCATTGATAGTAATCTGTCACTAGATTCTATATTTACATTACTTTAAATATTTGTTTTGTATCTCAAATTTGGGTCTATCTTTTTTACTCTGATATTTTTTAACTTCCTCAAATTTACAAATTGTTTTTTTTTTCTCTTGGTAGATTTTTAGTAGTTTAGAATGGGCCAATTTGATTGAGTTCCAATATCAAGACAATCCGATTAAAGTGTAGGACCCAAAAAAAAAAAACCTTCCCAATTGAGTCATTGGATTTCACCAAATCCAACTAGGTCATATCAATTTGTTTGCATTTTTTATAACATGCTAAATTGTTAATAGAATGATATATAATATGCTTTTATAATATTTTTCTTTTTATTTTGATAACTATATGTTCTTATCATATTGATCATGATATGGTATAATATTTATGTGTTTATACATTTTTATTAGACTTATTTATAGTCATCCAATAATTTTTGTATTTAATTTTAAAAAAATAAAAGTTCTTAATTATTTAATGATAATACCAACAAAATAATTTATAATAATAAATAATTATATAATATTTATAGTTTGATCATAACAATAAATTGATCACATTTTTAAATATATATTTTAATTTTTTAATATATATTTAAAAAAATCACCCACCAATATTAATTGAATTTGGCGATTAGTTAGATGTGTATGTATCTACTTTGTACAATGCATCCTTATGAAAAGGAAATAACATGACCAAAAAGGTAAGCACGATCATTGCGTGGTTTAACATCTATAGAATGGAAAAATAAACAAGAAAGCAACTAAGTGTACTAGTTTAAGCAGTAGAAGTGGAAAGTGGTTGCAGAGTAGAAGTCGAGATGGCCAACCTTCCAAATTCAAAGCTTTATGGGAAAGAGAAGATGAAAGGAGAGCAAGAATTAGAAGATGAAGAAAGCTTCTCGCGTGCTATGCTGCTTTGCAGCTCCGTTGTGGTTTCCATGGCGCTGCAATCGGCAACGGAGCTGGGCGTATTTGACGTGTTGCAAGAAGCGGGGGCTAAGCTCTCTGCGAAAGAGATAGCATCCAAGCTTTCCTGCGACAACAACCCTGAAGCAGACTCAATGCTGGATCGCCTTCTAGCCCTTCTAGCCTCTCACTCCATTCTTAACTGTTCTCTCATTCTCGACCACCAAAACCTGGGGACCTTTCAGAGGCTCTACACCATCACTCCCGTCGCCAGATTCTTTGCTCGCAATTCTGATGGGGTTTCCTTGGGACCCTTGATGGCCTTGCTTCAAGACAAGATCTTCCTACATAGCTGGTTATTCTCCATCCACCTCTCTCCCCCTCCCTCTTAAATATTACTAATCATGCGTATTCATTCTTAGGTCGGAGCTGAAAGATTCAATTCGGGAAGGGGGTATTCCATTCAACAGGGTTTATGGCACTCATGCTTTTGAGTATCCAAGGTTGGACGCAAGGTTCAATCAAGTTTTTAACACAGCAATGATCAATCACACCACTATAGTGATGAAGAAGGTTCTGGAGTGCTACAAAGGTTTTGAGAACATAAAAATGCTTGTGGATGTTGGTGGTGGTCTTGGGATCAACATCAACTTGATCACTTCCAAATACCCTCATATCCAGGGTATCAATTTTGACTTGCCTCATGTCCTAGAACATGCTCCTTCCTATCCTGGTATGATCTTTACACCTGTTGTTGGGGAAAACTGGAAAAGCAATAAATGAGCAACAAAATTGAAAAGCTTCTAACCAAAGTAATTTGGTAAAATTTATGAGTTTCACTAAATAGTAACATAATTAAATAATATCAATTGCCTACTTTTTTTTTTTAGTAATTGGCATAAATAATGCATGTCTACTTTCTTTGTTAATAATTAATACTCCATGTACTATCAGCTGAGCTGTGCATTGTTAAGCACGTTCACTTTCAAAAGTAAAAGCTACCAAATATTGCAGGAGTGGAACACGTTGGCGGAGATATGTTTGAAAATGTGCCTAAAGGAGACGCCATCTTTATGAAGGTAAGTGAGTAGTGGGAACCCACTTTGGTGCGTGATGACTGATGGTATAGTAGGGAAACAAACTCACTAAAAAAAAGTACTAATATTTTATTTAAAGGGAAGAGGAATCTTGTCGTTTTATAAAACATGTTATATTGTTACCAAAAACACATGTTTTTAGAGAACCAAAAACACATGTTATATTACTATACAAACAGCTTTTAAAATTAGTTTTAAGTTTTAACTTCTAAAAAGTATTAAAAATTTAGGTGTTTTATTTATTTATTTTTACATAATTACTAAAAAATTAAACGTATTTTTAATTTAAAAATACGTTCTAAAAAGTAAAACAAAGAGGCCCAAAATCATTTTATATTTAATTGAAGAAAAATTGAAATTTTATCTAATAGTTAAAATTATCTTTATTAATTGTAGACGTGTGGCAGACTATCATTCATATTTTATTGCTAAATAATCAGACAGTATTCAGTTATCAATAATATAATACTTGCTTATATCCAGCTACCAAGAAAAAAAATATTATTTATTTTTAATTAGTCAATTAACAATAATCGTTATCCAGTTAAAAGATTATTGCTCATTTGTGCGGGATTCAAAGTACTTGTGTGATTCTTTTATTTATTTAGTTTAAATATTACATTAATAGTTCTTATCTTCTATTTTCTCATGGCTGGTTTTTGTCGTTTATTTTTTATTTTTTTAAATTTTCGTGCAACTTGAAAAAAAAATACGAAAATAATCTCTTGGTCATAATAACATCTTAAGAATTAATCTAACAGTAAGACTTTTAAAATATTCTCAGAAATATAAATTTCTTTTAGATAATAGAAGTTATAAAATAATTATTTATAGTGGGACAGGGTGGAAATTTGTTTGAGTTCCCCATGAAATCATTTGCGAGTATTATCCATCTCCTTTATTTCTGAATTAACAAAGGAAACTGTGCAGTGGATACTTCATGATTGGAGTGATGAATACTGTCTGAAGTTGTTGAAGAACTGCTATGACGCAATTCCTGATGATGGAAAGGTGATAGTTGTGGAGGCAGTTCTTCCAATTATACCAGAGACGTCAAATGCTGCTTGGAAGGCCGTTTCCCAAACGGATGTTCTGATGATGACTCAAAACCCGGGAGGCAAAGAGCGATCTGATCAAGAATTCATGGATTTGGCAACTGCAGCTGGATTTAGTGGCATCAGATATGAATGCTATGTTCGAACCTTTTGGATCATGGAGTTCTTCAAGTAAACAACCATATACTACTCTGCATGCCCCTTTATGCTTTTCGTCATTTTTAATTAACAAAACACGCTCAGGTGTGTATTATCATAAGTTTGTTTTTTTTTAAATAATTATCTGATGAAATCTAATTCAGTTTATAAATATTAAACTCACTTTTTACTAACAATTATCTACAAGATTGCCTAACCCACTCCTAACAAAGGGTATTTACTCGATGTGCCAAATGGTGAAGTCTATTTTAGTCATGTTGATTCTGACATCGGTCAACTCCAGATTTTGATAAATAGAACGTCCAAGCTTTCTTGCGACAGAAGCAGACTCAATGTTGGATCGTGTCCCGACTCTTCTTGCCTCTCACTCCATTCTTAATTGTTCACTCGTTCCCAACAACCAAGACCTTCAAACGCTCTACACCATCACTCCCGTCCCCAGATTCTTTGCTCGCAATTTTGATGGGATTTCATTGGGCCCCATCAGAATTTTATAGATTCAATACCTACATTTACAATTGACAATATATTACATACAATTTTATAGTAATAATAGGAAAATAACTACTTTGCATTTCCTCCAATATAATTAAGTATTTATTACAATTAGTCTCAAATTGAACTTGTTGGAGCTCCTATACTCCATAAAAAACAAATAGCTTTTGATAAAAAAGAATTCATAACAATATGTAGGGGACATGGTCAATTTTGAATTTGCTCCTTCTTTGTTTCTAGCATTTGCAAATCTTGTGATTTTTCCTTTTTTAATAACAGCAACAAACTTATATTATGACTATAGTGGGTGGATATTATGAACTAAATTTAACCAAACTGTTGTTCTTGCATTCTATGACAAAAGAGTGTTATAGTATCTTGCAGAATAGTATTCTACAAATTTAGAATTGAGATGAGTTCAATAAGGAATGTTTCTATTGTGTAACATAATTAATAGTTAATTGACATAGCACATCTTACTTGAGTTTCCTGAAATCTGTACACCAATTCCAAGACCAATGCCTCCAACCATTTTTTTAATGTCCTTTAGAGACACTACAATATTTAGTCCTATAACACAAACTACACCTGCTGAGAGTTTGATAAATATAACATCAAAATATGATAGAGGGAAAATAGCATGAAGCAAGTCAAAAGTTACTACTCACCAAGTTGTGCTCTTACCAAGTACTGCATCTGCATCCAGATACTTTCAATTCAATGTAAATTTCACTTGCTTATGTATTGTGTTTTTCTAGTACTGCTAAGGGATTTAACAAACCAACTGGTGGGTATTGACAGTTTCATTCCACTTCTAGATAAAGTAAGACAGAAATCTCAAACATATAACCAAATCAATTTCTTACAACAAAAGACATTTTATATAAAAGATTACCTTTATATAAAAGAATTCAGACAGTAACAGAACACCAAACCAAGTCAATACTATTTCAACAACATTTCCCAAAAAGAATTTAGACTTATAAAAGACTATGTTTTTCACATTAACAGCTTTTCTATTCCTAAAGATTGAGTGAATAGACAGACTGTAACAAAACACTAATTAAACTAAACAATTACTTTTATATAAAAAGAAAGTAATGGAAAATAGCAAGAACCTAGCCTACAATGAAGGTGTGATTGAATGCTTCTTGTGAGCAAGGACTGTCCATGGTTTAGATTGAATGCTTCAAATTTGGAAATGAACACACATAAAATATTAAGCTTTAGTTAAATGAATGAATACATAATGCATGAAGATATAACAACCTAAATGAGAAATAAATACATAATAAAAAATGGTCAAATACCAAACCACAAAATTTTAAAAAATGAAGCTTATCATAAAGAAATACAAATTAATCAAACACATCATTTGTAATTTTGCGAGGATTATTGTGGTGTTGACAGGTGGCAAAGTATACCTCCAACAATGAGTTCCATTATTATAATTATAGGTATTCAATATTTTAATAAAACTCAAAGTTTAATGTACAACATTCATAAGACTAAAAGTTAAATGCTTTGTTTGGTTTACGAAAGAAAGTGAAAATAGAAAAAGAAAGGAGAAGAACAAGGAGTACAAAACTGTGATAATTTTTAGATTGTTTAGTAAGAAAAAACATAACCTCTCAAAAAAAGAAGTAAGAAAGAACATTAAAGGAAAGAAAGTTAAAAAGAAAAAAAGAATTGTTTTGCAAGTCAATTTCTTCTCCATTTTTCTTTTCCACTTTCTCAACAATAAAAAATTTATCATAAAAGTAAATTTAAATAATTGTATAAAAAAATTTCCCTGCTCTTTAATTGTTGTTATCCCACGTGGGACTTGTTTGATTGATTCAACAAAACCTACGAAAAACTTTCTGCAAACACAGACGTTTAATAAAGATCAAGTGTTCAACCCATGCAGCAATAAAAACAGCTTCAATTATGGGCCCACTTCATTAGAATCCAATGTACGTACTACTTGTCAATGTTGAAGACGAGAAATTTAAACCAAAAGAAGCAAATGTCCAACGTGAGGAGTGAGGACGTGCAGCCGTAGGTAGGTTCCTTGTACTTCTCATGGCAATTTGCAACCTACGATTCAGCTAAGTGTCTTCATCGTCATGGCCGAATTCGGAGGTGCCAAGCACTCTGCAAAAAACCTTGCAATTCAGAATACTGTCTGCCACCAATAATTCGGAAGAAAAAAAAGCTTGGGTGTCCTGGGTTCAAATATCTTAGGAGTAATTACACTGATTTTTTTTGCGAGATTAATTAGTGGTAATTATTTTTAGACTATGCTTGACTATGATAGACTAAATATTATTCTTATGGATTGATATCTTTCATTTTAAGAAGTTATGCATGCCTCCCATTAATTTTATGTATGGACTATATATACGCTAATACACATATGGTTTCCTTTATAACAAAACAAGAAAGCAACATGTATGCATGGGAAGGCAAGCGAAAATTTTAAATATATCAAGGTATAAGTATAATTACTTTATCTTTAGGAGAGGTTGACACAATTATTCCAATATTTTATGAGAGATGCTGTTATATTTATGATATTTTTTTGTTCTCTTAAATTTTTGCTGTATTATCAATATGAAACATTAACTGAAATTTTGCTTAAGAAATTCAATTCAGTTTCATTCGGATAAGATTAAATAAAATTGTAAAATATGTAATATTAAGTATACGATTGAATTAATGGAGTTGGTGAGAGATTAGTTTTTTTCATTATTTGAATTATACAACTAGTAGCCTTTTCAACTTACATAATAGCCAATGATCACACATACTTCACATTCCTATCATCAAGTTTGGATCAATCTTTAATGATAGGACAGACACATGAGCATATGCAATGTTCACATAAAATTTTAAGATGACCGACTTTTGACTTCAGTTTATTTCATGCTTCATTGGTGTTTGACCTTTGACATTTCTTGTAACTTAAACATAGATTTAGGCATTTAGCTTTCAATATATATCTAGTCTTACTAAGGAATTTTTTCCCTCTCTACTACGTACTCCATTTTGTTGTGGATTGCTAACAACCTTTAGAGAACAACAAGAAACTTTTTGAACTACCATTTTAGTAGTTACACCTCAATACTAAGATACTTATTCTCTGCCAGCACCCATCAATGGAGAAGGGATCAATTCCTTCCAAAATTATACCCTTAATTTCTGCAGATGCCTGTTGTCATGCTCCAATATTGCTTCAATTTTTTAAGCAGCTAAGATAGTGTTGATGTTCTTTTTTAAATTACACGATATATATATATATATATATATATATATATATATATATATATATATATATATAGCGAGAAATGAAATAGATTAATATATACAATGATAAGGTTTCCTTCAAATTCATGAAGTCATCCATGCATTAGATGTTTTTTCTTAACTTTGAAACCACAAAGGGATAATTGAAGAAATGAAATCTTCTTGAAGTAGATTGATTATTAAAAGAGTTACATTTATTATCAGGCTAGATTACATCACATGGGATAAAGTATGGTCAGGAAGCTTATTGCGACAAAATGAAGCGAGGTTTGCATCTTTAACAAAATGCTGCAAGACAGAGATCTCTTTTGTGTGAACAGAATCTAAGCAGCAATTCCTCACTGTTTTAGCTGCTTCCAAGTATTTCGCTATATGTTTCCTTTACCTTTCGTAGAAAAGCTTCCCTGTAGTTGTAAGCAAATTATGGAAATTAAAACATATATCATGAAGTTAATTCATTGAACCAAATTTCAGTAAATTATTCAACGTAATTCGGCTCTACCTGTCAGGCTTGAAAAATAGGTTCTTGTAAGCAAACCACTGCAAAGAAAGACAAATTGAAGATGAATAAATGGATGTTCCAAAACCCAGGAATGCAAGGAAACCATCTTAAAATTAAAAAATTAACTACTATTGTTCATTTTCCTTGGAAGCAGTTCTGCCTTACTCTGATAATTTAATAATGTAAATATATATACTATCATACGAGAGTTAAAATATAAAATAATATGCAACAAGCAAATTAAATAAGGGAAAACACTTTTATCCAACAATCTCATGCAGCTGATGGCAACAGTAAAATTTAATGAACTTACCCCACTGTAGCCAATGCCTACGACCTCAAGAACCCCAGGAATTAAAGGAAGCCTATCAATTGCCTGTTATGAGAGACAATCAGTAATGCTTAGGTTACGACAACTTTAGTTTTGCCAAAACAGTTATATATACAGATAATGCAAATTAAGCATTACTGAGATCATGCCAGCTGAGCCAACCAATGCAACCACACCGGCTACGGCAAGTGAACTCACTGCATATTTGTCTTCAACTTTGTCCCACTACGTACCCAACATTAGCCCATTAGTCAGCAGGAACACAGAAAGTAACAACAGAGATACTTAGAATTTGAGATTGATCCTTACAGCTTCTTGAATAGTCTTCACAATCTCTGGCGTCTCGGCAACAGAGAGCTCGGTCGTGGCAACTTCTGCTGCGGGTGCCTCTCTGGTGGTAGCCATTGCCATAACATTGCTTGCAATCCTGCGACCTGAAAGAATCAAACCATAGTGTATAATGAAGTTGAGTTATAAGACAAAGGAGTTGTAATAAATGAATTGACATACAGAAAGCAGTGGTCTTCCAAGGAGAGTGAACAGGTGGAGGGGAGACACATTGTGGGGATTGTCTTGGACTTGGAGCCTTGGCATCAACAAGGGTGGATGAAGAGGATATAGAGAGTGTGGAGGAGGAGGTTGAGGCCATCCCTGCAACTTGTACTTTCACTCGTGTTAAGGATTCTGAGGCCCCCAGGGAAAGGATATTGATTTATGTTTTGTAATTTTTCATGTGCTGAACCACTCATTTCTGGATAGTGTGATGACATGGCTGGAAGATAGGGCTTTTATGGTATTTCTTACAAGGGCTAAGATTATTGATAATTGATAAAGGATTTGACTGGAGTTTATGGCCCCAAAGAGAAAGAGTAGAGTTTCGAATTTGGGTACTTTGTTGGGCCTACAGTTCACACTCGTGGGTGGAATCAATGAAATTTTTTAGACATAAAATCCTACATATAACATTTGAACTAACTACCTATCATTGTGCGTGTATATTATCTTCTGAGTGGAACTAATGAATAGGTAATTATAGAAAAAAAATATTATTATTCATATTATAAAAAATTAATATCACAGTAAGTCATTAATAACCAAAACCGTTTTATATTTATTTCATTTAAAAATTGACTTTTATCCTGTTATATATGTATGGGAATAAAGTTAGCAAATACTATAAATGTATATCTTGTTACATTGGAGGTATAGTATAATATTTGGATATTTTAAGAAAGCTCAAAGCTCATGGTGGAACCATTAATTGACCATAAAATTCAAATGGGATTTAAGATTTCCAGGGAAAATAAAAAAGAAAAACACCATTTAGTAACTTATATCTTACACGATTTAATTAGAAGTTGATCCGAAATCCTGCACAAGCTGGTTCAATTGGGATATTAGTGCATGATGAATGCTCAATTGGGACAGCCCTTCCACACCTTGGAGACACAGAAGAAAAGGAAAAAGAAGAAGGGTGAATTTGTCCCTCTGACATTTTGCACATGGGAAGGGATAACTGCATTTTTTATTATTTTTTTGCCCTCTTTCTGGCTCGCCTTGTCCTGCACTTGTGGGAGACACAAATATATTATGACATTTCATATTAAATTTCTCTCGGACTGTGGTGATGTGGTGTGCGATTGAGATTGCTCTTCATAATTGAATTTTACTTTTTTCCATGTTAAAGAAAAATTTCAACACATTCTTGAATTGATGCAAATCAGCAACATGTATGAGCCTTTTTCATTGCAAAAGATCAAAGTTTAAACCCATCAATGGCATTAAAAAAAAAGAAAAGATTATGTGTTTCACTTGATATGGTTACCCTGTATATTTTAATATTTATTTTAAACGGGAAATAGAGAAGAGAATCGTTTTTCCAAGGATTCGTTTCAATAATAAAAAAAAAAATCCCTCGTCTGACGTGACATGAAATAGGGGAAATAAGTAGTTTTTCTATCTTTTTGGTTTTTAAGACAATAACACTATATTAAAAAGTTTAACTTTTAGGATTAAATTTATTTTTTTAATTAGTATTACAATTATATAATTTATTTATTTATTTATTTTACTTTGTTTTTCTACTTTTTCAAACATGTTAAAATATTTTTTTATTTTATTTTAATTTATAATTTATTTTGTATTATTGGATTGTTTCCTATTGTAAATCAAATTTTTTTATCTATATAATAAACCTTATTTTGTTTCTTCTTATTTCCTATAGTTTCTACTTTCTTTCCTATTCTTCCTATTATTTTTATTTTTGTACCTATCTAACTAAACACCATTTGATGAGTTATAAATTTCCTTTTTTATAATTATATATATATTTTTATGAGTGGATGAAATAAAAGACAAGAAGAAGAAAAGGGCAAGTATCTAACAAAGGAGACAGCTAGAGCATGAAGAAGGCAAGAAGGGCAAGACTCAGAAATGAAGAAGAAGGTCTATGTTTAGCCAACCAATCCGCACATTGGCTGACTTCTCTAAAGGTGTGCTTGAAAGAAATGTTCCACTCCTTGGCTGCCAATATGAGATCTAAAGAAGAGAGGGAATCAAAATTTGCATATATATGATGCCTTTGAATCCATTGGCCGCAACGACTCCAAATTAAAACCTGATTTGCTGGGGTTACCAAACAAACTATCCTTTAGGGGGAGGATGTCATTGAACGTTTGACGTCCCACTAATTCCAGACTCATTTTGATAAAATTGAGTTATAGAGATTAGATTCAATATATTTTTAGGACAATTTCATGTTATGTTTTGAGTTGTCATAATATGGATTGATGTGTGATATTATTTGCTCCAATCAGGTAATTATGGTGATGTTGGTAATCAATCAACTGGAATAAAAAAGACGCAACCAAAAATTGTGCACGAATATAATGATGATTGATAAAATCTCTTTCACAGTATACTTACGTCACACAATGTCAACATATATGAAAGGAGGAGCATCATTCCCTCGTGGGAATTCCAAATTTGATTCATTATATATTGATGAGAATTCCAAATTTTCCTTGTGGGACTTCCTTCACAAGGAGACAATCTCAACCACTATACCTAAGGAAAATAAATAAATAAAGTATACAATATTGTAATAATGCTAATACATATATATGTGTGTGAGAAAAAGAGTAGCATCTTGCCATTATTCTCTCGTATACCCACTATCACTTCTTCTCCTCAGCCACCTACAATCTCACATGGATATGAAAACAATAACTGGTTGCCCTCTGTTCCCCGTTTCCCAGCCATTCTGCCACCTGTCTTGCAAACTTTCTTCCATTAATCCTCTGTTAATTACCAACTCCCCAAGGTTCAACCCAATGAGCTTTAGCTATCATTAATGGATCCAAATATATGATCAACCGCTTCTGTTATTTCACTTGCTGACACCAATTTACTGTCTTCTTCAATCTATATCAATTTAGCGCCTCGGAATTAAAGGTGATACAATACAACATCACAAATATGCTAGTGCTAAGTTAACTTTTATTTATAAACATAAATAGACTGTTGGAAATAGGGGGAACCTACGTTTTGCGTAGGTTGCAAGTCAGAAGAAAAGTACAGAGACTTAATTTCACTTTGGCGATTTGACTTAAAAAAAAAAAAAAGAGAAAAGACAAATTGTAATACATTAATTACCTTGAGATTGAAAGAGTAGAGAGCCGTAGCCTCCGAAGATGTGATATTGAGATGCAAAATAGTTAGCCTAAGCTCTTGCAAGGCAACAATAACTTTCAACTTGGCATAATTACCATGTTCAAACAACCCGCTAGAGCCAACAACCTCTTGTATCTTTCTCAGTCTCTTTTGTGCCTCTTATATCTTAAATTCTTTCTCTCTAACCCACTTCTTGGGAATGGCATAGCTTTATTATGTTCAAAGAAAAACTGGCGAGAAGCTTTACGTTTTCATGTGACTCAGAATTTGTCAATAATAGAATCCAAAACGCAGTGGCAGCTGCTCATGCTCAACTAACAAAAATCTCTTGGAAGCAAGGTAAGTTTGAATGGGTATTATTAATTTTAAAATGAAATCATTTATGTTTGAATACTTTTTTATACTAATTAAAAGTAAGTCACGAGTAAAGTTTATAATAAATTAGTAAGGTGAGTGTTTCCCGTAGTGTCTATTGGAGTCGGGTTAATAATTGTGAGTGAAATTAGATGGTATAAGGGTCAGAATCACTTTTATTATGCGTAAAAAAAGGAAACGTATTGTGGCCTATAAATATGCCGAACAGAACACGCTAGTTACAAAACATTCATTGTAAATTATGTAATTTGTGTTGTTGAGTGATTATCAGAACAATCGAGAAGGAAAAGGGATATCAACCACAGCTCCACTTTGAGCTTCCCAAACCTCTACCTTGTACGACCAAAATGTACTTTTGTTATGCAATTTTTTTCACTCCCAGTTGCATTATGAAAACGCGATTTCATTAGCAAAACTGTGTCAATAGCAACTGCCTTTGTTGTGTGTGTTTACCATTGGAGCCATAACCTTACATAGTCCATGTTAGGCCTTTAGTAGTTTTTCTTGCATCGGCCCATCTTCTAAAACACTAATTTTCTGTTCAATTTGTCCAAGTCCTGGGCATTTTGCCTTGCTAAGTGATTACTATAAAATATATCAAAAAATAAAAATATTAATTTCTTTTATAAATCTTATCAGTAGACATAAATCCTATCACTCTTGAGAATTTTACCTACTACATTACTATATTAGGGTTTCAATTTCGGAGTTATTATCTTTTATATAAAACTTAGTCAGTACCGCTCAATACGAAAATTAGTCTCCTAAATCATAATTATGCCTGTAAAAATATACTAAATAAAAACAATTCAACTTAAGCTAAAAGGAATATTGAATTGAAACAAACAGCTTTGCTAAAAACCTTAGAATGGAATGATCTCGAATAAGTGCAGCGCATTTGTAAGTTTACATCCAAAAGTAATTCCCTTTACCTATTACTAGTACTAGTTCGGATTCTTCATTCCATTAAACACTAATCAATCAAATCATCCACTGGCATCACAGAAAAGGGAATCCAATACCCTGAGAACAAGCTTCAGTCTGAAAATCAAACTCCAACAGAGGAAACTTCATAGATGCGATGCCCACCATTGAGTGTCTCATAACTTATACCAGTGTTGATTTATCTGTTAATTATTATATTTTTAATTATACTTTCATCTTTATCTATTATTTCCATTTCTTTTCATTTGTAGCTTTTCAAGAAAAAATAAATTATATTATAATTAGAATTCTTAATCAACAAATATTTTAGATTTCTAATAAATAATTTATATTTTGATACAAGATTATTTTTAACTATTGATAATTTCTTTTAAAAACATATCAAAATCTAATTTAAAAATAAAGATAAAAATGATAGCTGAAAGATATAAGTAGTTAAAAAAATAAGTATATCAATAAAGAAAAAAAGAAAAGTTGTTTGAGATGGTAAAAAATAAATTTTTTAGACTAGTTGTTAAATTAATTAAACTTGAAATAAAAATTAAGAAGTATATATGAAAGAAATAAAAATTACAAAATAAAATAAAATGTTCAGGACATGATATTATCATATGGCATGCGACTAAACTAACGTGATAATAATTTTCAAAATTATTTAATATAAGAAAAAAAATCTAAAAATCCTCTCGTTGAATAATAATTTTTAAAAATATTCTCATTCAATATGCGTAGGATTGTGATAGATTGTGCTGTAGTTGTTAATTATGCTTTATGGTAATTGTTTTGTTTGTACTGGTAATACTAAAGCTTGTAAATTTTACTGGTATTGGTGTATTTACTACTGTTAGACCATTTCTTGTGGACTCTAACATGTTAATAATTTTACTTCATTTGTTGGCTGCTAAAAAAATATATTAATTCTCTTTTTCTTAATTATATCTTATAAAAGGAGAAATAATAAATTCTAAAATATTAAATAATAAATAAGAGGGATACGAGACATATTAAGCAATTGCAAATAATTTTAATATAAATAAATAAACCATCTTTATTATTATGCGTGCCATAACCTTGACAACAAATAAAAAGAGACGTGGAAAATAATTGTTAAATATCTTATATACTTATCATAAATGAAATAAAGAATAATAAAAGTCGTTTAATAAAGTTAAAAAATTAAATAAAAACAAATATATTGATTATATTTCTTAATTCGTATACTATTTAAAGTAGATAAATAATAATAAAACAAAATCATCAATTATTTGATCATCTCGATCATAAGCTGTGGACCCATTCGAATTTCTAAGAAAAACCGCTTGTCACTTATCCTGTTCTTAATTGAGACCAACCACATCTAAGCAACAGTGCATAATTCATTAATGGAACTACTTTATTCTATTTTTCTTATTTGGTATCACCGTAAGTCCTTAGATTTCTCAATAATATTCTAAGATATTTTTACCCGTTTCAATCTGGCCTTTAAATCAATTATAAGATATTTTTTGGTCAGAACTTAATCACCATTAAAATTGTTCGATGTTTTCCAAAAGCATATTATATAAGAAATCAAATTCTAAGTCTTTTTTTACAAATTCAATATGGATGGGCAATTAAACTACACCCCATTGTGTACTACATTAATTAGCTTAACTAATTTTTAAGGTAGCAATTGATGCAAATGCTAAAGTGTGGACCAAAAGTAAGTTCTAAAGCGTGCTTCATGTGGGGTTATGAAGAGAAATGAAAATGTTAAGTACTACAGAAAAAGCATTTACTTTAGTTTTGTAAAATGGATTAATTGAATTAGATTTAAATATGCATGATTTGCTTAAGGGATGCATGAAATATATTACTTGTCTGAATTATTGAAATGCGGTTTATACATCTGGCTGGTAGAAAACTTAACTTGATATCAATTAATTTTTCCTATTAGAGTATAAAGCCAAATTCGATTATTCCATTCCCATACTGCCTACAAATAAGTTACAGCTTCTTTCCCTTGTAAATATATTAAAAATGGGGTGAAAATGCGATATAACTTATGCTTACCTTTGGCTTTAGAAAAGCATAGCACTTTCTGGACGATGCCTTACTTTGCTGCTCCAAGTGCCCTGCGTTCAAACTCACAAACATGGACTCCCCACCCCAGTGCCTTTGCTGAACCAACCCAAATAATTCCAAGTAAGAGAAGAAGACCTTTTGCCATTCTGATTCCTTCAAATTAATAACATAACCTTAGACACTGCAACTTGGAAATCCTTTGACTTTTTACCATTTCTAACACACTGAATTTGCAAAAAACCAACCCCTTAACAAAAAATACAAACTCCTATGGCTATATATAATTGCTGGTTAGAAAAGGAATAAAAAAAAGGGCAAGAGTAGCAGCAAATTGCACATTATTACATTACACTGAATTGAAGACAGAAACAAAACAAAACAAGGTAGAGGTAGTAGCTTCATGGTCCTATAAAAATGATAATCATAGATCGACATCGCAGGGTGTAACTCCGAGGAGAGGAACTTGACCCACCAACCCTTTCTTCAAACCCATCAAAACATCGCACTTAACGTAGAGCCCATAGTGCGCAGTTTTGATGGCCCCAGCCTTCCACCGCACTCTGCCCTGAAATATCAGCCTCAGACCCACCACCCCATAAGCCTCGTCCATCGCCAACCCGTTCGAAACCTCCACCGACACCGGGAGCGGCGTGCCTCCGATCACCGGGGACACCGAAACCGAGCTGCGCTTCTCCTGGTACAGGGGTGGCAGCAGAACCTGCGGCGTTATGGCCTGGTTCCTGTACGAGACAAAGGCGGAGAACCTGTCGTAGTAAATGGAGACACGCCTGTTCGGGTTCTTTATGAGGACGGAGAACTGCATGGTGGTTGACATGAGCGGCGGCGTGCTGGTGTTGAGGCCGTAGATGGCGGCGCCGATGACCGTGAAGCGCGGCTTGTGGGGACGGTAGACCAGCCAGAGGACGAGGAGAGTGACGCCGGCTAAGAGGAGGAAGATGGTGATACCTGTGCACACTGCACGTCTTGGATCACCGGAAACTTTGTCCTTTGACATTTTTACTATTTTGCTCTCTGTGTGTGTTCGTTAAGAGAGATGGGAGGTCAATATAGGAGAGGAATCTATGAGGAAAGATCAGTTGCATAATTTTACTTCACTTCACTTTTTTTTGTTGCATATATACACCATACACGTGTGGGTCTTATTTTTTATTTATTTATATATGGCATTTGTTTCTTTAAGCAACTCTTACTCTTTTCTACATTAACAACTTTAATCTTGTAACTCTTACGAAAGATGCTCTAGTATATCACAAAAGTCACAAAGGAGAGTTAGAATTGGGTCACTTGCTATAGTATTGGAATACTTTTATATCTCTTTTACTCCATTTTTTCTTCTTCTTCTTCTTTTTATGTTACATTACTTATTATTATACCTTTCACTTTTCTTTTTCTATCTCTTACTATACTAAGCATATAAGTCTGTGAGTGTTTTACTTCCCCCCACCCAAACTCGTAACTTTCTCCCTCATTTGGCTTCTTCTTACATTTGCTTTAAGGTTAAATTACAATTTTAATTTCTCAGTAACTTTTTAAATCAAATATTTAATCTTTTTAATTTTTAAAATAAATAATTTTAATTCTTTCATCAGTTAACGTAGACATAACACTTATGTTGTAAGAGCTTAAATAAAATAAAAACAAAAAAAAATCTTAATAGGAGTTAAACTAATGAGATTTTATTCAAAGATAAGATAATAAAATACTAATTTTATATTTTTTATATTATTTTATATTTTTTATTTTGAATAATTTAAATATTTTTATTTTTATTTTACTAATTTATAATTAAATTTCATAAATTAATATATAAATTATTTACATAAATTATTTTATAAATTAATTTAATATACATATTAATTATAATATTTAATTTTTTAGGAAACTTACATATTTTTTTAATTGTGAAAATTTATTTAGTAAACAATTTTTTAATGCCAATTATATAAATCAAGAAAATTACATAAATTAATATGCAAATTATTTGATTTAATTTATAAAAAAATATGTAAATTTATTTTCATATATAAATAATACAAATTTTATTTTAATTGTAAAAAGTAAATTTTTTTAATTTTTTAGATTATTTAAATATTATTTTAAGTTTACACAATGTATAAATTACATAATATACATAATCTACATATTAGTTTATGTATTTTTTTAAAATTATAATAAAATAAGAACAGTTTTTTATATATAATAATTTCTTAATTTATATTAAAATAATTTTTTTATAAAAGTAAATACATGTAAAAATAAATATAAACATTTTATTATAATTTATAAACTTTTATAATTCAAAAAATTAATAACTTTTAACTAATAATACATGTAAAATAGTGTTTATAAAATTGGGTCCTCCTTCTTTGCAAACCAAAATCATGAATTTTACAAAATCAAAAGAGCCGATTTTGCCATTAAAAAGTTGGAAGATGAAAATCGAAAATTTTGTAAATCAAGGAGAATCAAAATTATAATTTAACTAATTATTTAAACAAAATAAGTGTCTTTGTGATTTATTGTGTTGTCTTTGAATAAAAAGTCATTAGTTAAACTCTTATTAAGACCAATTTGTTTCTACTTTATTCAACTGTCCTATCAAAAATAATATATCATTTTAAAGTCAATGTTTGACTTTGGATGGTCAAATGATAAAATAACTAAAAAAAATATTCTAGAAAATAAGAGGACTAAATGTATTAATTTATAAATAAGAAAATTAAAATTGTGAATTTGAAATGATAAGGGGACCAAAATTACAAATTATTGTTTCTTTTATTGTCATGGAAGATGAATAAATACTAACAATAAAGATAACAAAAAGAAAAAAAAAAACAGAAATAGAAAGAGATTGCATTTCAAAATGATATTACACGAATTTAAATTGCGGGTGAAATTGTAAGCAAATAAATTCATGCAAATGCAGTTGTCGTTGATGTGAGTTCTCCTAAACTTTAATATTGTAGTTTGTTTGTTTAAGGAGGACTAAAGTAACGCTGTATTTGGTGTCATAGAAATATGATAAAAATGGAGAAGAAACGTTGAAACTTTAATATTGTAGTCTGTTTGTTTAAGGAGGACTAAAGTTAACCCTTTATTTGGTGTCATAGAAATGGAAAGGAAACGTTGAAAATAAGATAGAGGGAAATAAATGAGGTTGTTTGTCAAATAAGGTAGGAATTAGTGAAGAAGCATATCCAAAAAAAAAATGAATTAGTGAAGAAATAAATTAGAAAAAAAACGTGGGTACCATTTCTTTTTTACTTTCGCTCAAAAGAGGTGAGAAACGACAATTCATTTAAGGTTATATTTTTGTCAAAACACCGCCGCTCATGTTGGGTTCCAAACTAACCTCAATACTCTTTTTTCTTAAATTTGCTCTGATTTGGTCTATGAAAGGTAAATAGTGTCCCATAATCGATTAGCCTCCTTCAGTAATCAATTATACATGACAAAATACTAACCTCGCTCTTCTTGTTTGGTGGCTTCGTCACTGAACTACTGAACTGTGCTACTCTTGTTGTCTTTGATAATTGAATATGTTGTTTTTCATTATCAATTAAAGGATTTAAGGTTATCATTTTTAAAACAAAATAATATTTTAATTATAGTATAATTTATCTCTTCTCTTTCCATTCAAACCAAACAACTTTGTAGTATCATTTCTTTTCAATTCTTTTCTATTTCTTTCGACCCAAATAAACCAACATTTTCTACTCTATCTTTTTCTTTACTAAAAATTTGCATCTAGCATGAACTTTAAATATGTGCAAGGTTCTCTTCCGAAAAGATGAAATCTCATAAATGATTCCTATATAAAAAAAATACAAGCTACTCAGGATGTTTCACATAAAATTTCGTTCCATAATAAAAAAAGTATACAAATATATTATTAATAATTATATCCTATAATTAGTTGTCCCCAAAACAAAAGATAAAGCAATACTAATTCATTAGTGAGAAATACGAATTAGTAAGAAATACTGAAAATCTTAAGTTAAATTAAATCAAGTGCCTCATTTAATTTCTTCACAGGTAAGCTAATTTAGCTTTCATGCTGCTTATGCCAGATGATGCCAATAGTCAAACCTATAATGAAAATCAAATGTGGAATCAACAAAGTTCACCGCTTCCTTTTGCAGTTTGTGTTTAAAAACAAAAAGAATAATTTCCTTTTTTAATTTAAGCATGTGGGGGCAGATGATGGTGCTTTAAATTTTTTATCTTGAAAATAAATGAAGCACCTAAAGAGAACAAAAGTAGAGGAGGACGGGGAACGGAAAGAAGAGCTAAAGAATGAGATGTGGCTCAATTTGACTCCTTTGGCCGACATATGGATAAGCTTAGACTAGAAAAATGAACAGTTTATGCATGGAATGAAAGAGAGATGATGTGTTTTCACTTCAATTATACAAATGTTTGGACCATGCCTCGTCAGATCCTACAGCAAACTCATCATGCTGTGTGTCCTACAACTGGTATGCACACGTCACATACAATTTACACACATCACACATGTTCACACTAGTTATGCTTTCGGGGGATAACCTCTGCCCTGTTTTCATATGGGTGTATTTGCAACCGGAGCCAAGTGTTCTCCAAGTTCCAACAAGCCACGAAAATGCTTTCTAGAGTAAACCAACACTCTGCGTTCAGTTAACACGCTTGGCGATCATTTCAGATGGAACTAATGATACGCGAAAGAGAGAGGAATTAGGAAAAGAAAAGTGAAGTACATGAACGGTCGGGGGGGACCATGACCGCGTGAACCGCATAATACAAGTACTTTTACAAATCATAAGGGAACCTCAGAGGCCAATAGTTCCAACGTGCAATGTTCCAGGAGTCTTATGTAGTGACTACAGCGAATCTCAAAACAAATTATCAATGTACCCATGTTAACTACATTAGCTTGATAGTGCAACAAAAAGGATACTCAAATGATCAATGTAAAGATTAAAGAAAGATCGTTTGATTGCAAACCAGAGATGCTTGCCGAGATATATATATATATATATAAAAGGTATTTGAATCTTTCAAGACAGACGCATACTGCCTATACAACGATAGCCCTATATTAGTATTCAATCAAGAAAACAAATACTCTAGGTAAAATCAAAACTTCAAATCAATCCTACTAAATAATTACAATCCTACATTCTAAGAGACAGCCAATATAACAAACCAGAAGAAAATACTAACAATGCTAAGAAGAAACATAATTTCACCAGACAAACTAGATCCTACAGTTAATCCTTGTCAAGAGAGGCAAATCAGTTTTGGAAGTCAGACTGTAATTCAATGATGATGGTAACAAAACAATTTCAGGAACCACCACCCACATCTGCTACTGGATGATCATCGTGTACTTGGCGAACAAATTGCCCTTTCACGCGAGGGCGCTGCTCTGCCAATCTCTTCCGGCTTTGATATCGCACCTGTGCAAGAAATTTGAATAATGACCATCTGAAAGGATCTTCCAAATATGTCTTTCTAAGCAACTTAGACAAGAAAGTAACCAGATTCAAGATGGTGAGATTTTTAAAATATGGTATAGGAGTTTCCAAGTTGTCTAAAACCACTGAATGCATTAATCATAAATTAATGAAGTTTCAAATCCTAAATTCTGGTAATTTCGGGAATACATGGCAGCAGGTAATTGCATGATGCCCCGATTGTACATTTACCATAAATATTTTTAGAGCTACTACCATAAATATTTTTAGAGCTACTACCATAAATATTTTCATAGTAACTCTTTTCAGAAGCAGTAATAGCATGGTTGCAATACCTTTTTCTCATAGCATCTGTCTTTCCGCTTCAGTCGAAACTTTGTTAGAGCTGCTTCTCGTTGGCTAGTGCGATGAGAATCTGTCCCTATGAATCCATCATAACTGCGTTGACCACTATCAATAAAAATTTCATGGCTCTCCTTGGCTACCTTAGCTGAAGTAGCATTTCCATCACTTCTGTATACACCACTACTATTATGATTTGCTGTGTCATGGAAAAAACTAGGACCAGCACTCTGACTAGCAGCAGGAGAGTCATGTGTCTCACATTCCAAATTGCTTTGATCATTTACATTTTGATCAGAAGCATGGGTTGCATCTTCCAACCAGTGATGACGTTCTGAGTTGTGACTTTGAGGATTGGACTGGGAGGAAGTGCTTGTGGGAAATGGAGAACTCTCTTTCTGGCACACTGATTTTGGAGTCGATATGGGATGGACACCTGATTTTGCATAAAGCTTAGAAGGGAAGACATTTCCATTTCCTTTAGACTTGTGATCAGAAGTAACCCCTGTAGCAGGAAACAATCCAAGTTGACTGTTTGGTAATTTTGGATCAACTTGTCCAGACTGACCAATGACTGAAGTGATGATTTTCTCCTCCTGATTTTGACTTTTTTCACTATATTGATGAGAAGTAGATGTATTTTTTGATAATTTAAGGGATTCATGAGAATTCTGACTGGCATTGGTTAATTTAGCAGAGATAGTTGATGGTGTTGGAAAAAGGGGCTGCAACAACTTACTATTACTATACCTGCAGATAAGAATTTTATCACATCATCAGAAATTTTCTAATGTATTTTTCAGAATTGCAATAGCAAACATGCTTTGGAATGCAAGAATTGGTACTGATTTCTTGACCTAGAAAAAAAGTACAGTTACATACAGGTCCGCACACACCCCTGCCCCACTCCAAAAAAAAAAAAAACAGGCTTTCAAATTTTGGGAAGTACTATTTAAATTGCTGATGACTGAGGATAAAACACAACAATATATCTGGTGTCAATTGCTTTAGTCCATATGATATCACCATTTAGTCAGCTTTTAACACCACTAGTCCAACATGCAGAAAAATAGGAAACAAACTAGAAAGTATATGTATAAAGAAAATTATAGAAACCAAAGATAAACTTCATTTTGCTGACTGTCACTTTGTTAGAACAAGGAAAGCTTTGTACAACACCAATCTTCAATATTTCACTAAGAATTAAAAAATCACAACCAAATAGTGAACTCACCTAGAAAAGGCAGAAGCATTTGAATGGTTCAATATTTGCCTTTCCTTGAATGCAGCTTTACATGAGCTTCCAGGAAAATCTCTTCTTAAAGAAAGTTCCAATTGTGTATCAAAATCAAACTTGGCAGTGTTACCACTACTGAAACTACATTTTTCATCAGTGCTCTTTGGAAGATTCTTGAATGTAGCAATCAAGTCAATGGCGCCAGTAGAAGGATCTACCAGTTCATCACTGCATCTATGAATATCTGTATTAATTTCAGGATTGGATTTTATCAACTCTATTCTTAGAACTTCATCTTGATTTCTCGTTTCATGGCACTCATAGCTTTGACCTAGCCTTAAACCTGTTGGTTTAAAAGTTTTGTTGCACCTTGCATCTTCCAATATAAACAGTGATTTCTCTGTAATACAAGCTAACTATCACTAAGAAACAAAATAAGGGCAAAAAAAATTGAACAAAAGTACAAACTAAAAGAAAGTTGCACACCTCCAGCTTCATCATTATGCTTATCTGACTCCCTTTCACATTTGGTAGAGTTTTCATGCTTCACTGTGTCAATATTGCTCAAATTTGAAGAGCTCTTCAGCTGCAATATATCCTGCATATTTTCCATGTAGGTACTCTCAGCTTCCAAAAATGGCGATGGGCAAGTGCTCTGCACAGGAGTTGGCAAAACATGCAGTTTCTATGTGAAATTTCATGAAGCCAGCCTAACCTATTAAAGGAAAATTTCCCTAGTTGGGAGAAAAGTGGCTTCATATTGTAGAAGGGATTCTAGGTTTATGTCTTTGTATGTTTCTCAGATCAAGCAATGAAAGTGTAGATAAAACTTTAGAAATTAAATCAGCACAATTAAAAGTTAACAGCTGTTTCACACCTAACACACTGAAATCTGAGAAATAGACATATCTAACAATCATATAGAAGCATGTTATTTCAGTGAAGGTTTAGGGGCTGGGGGAGGAAAAACTTACATGAGCCTCACTTGTTTTCTCACTGCATTCATCATCTTTTGGTGTAGAAGCCACAGAACCACTAGAGTCATTGCTTGCAGCATGGTTTTCTGCAGCAAAACCAAGTTCAATCTCCGGCAGTGTTAAATTTTGAGGAGGCCTGCTTATCTGTATTAAAAAAATTAAATTGAAACAAGAAAAGAAAAGTAAATATAAGTCAAATTAGTAAGCCCACACTTAACAGACAAAAGAAATATCAAAAGGTTGCCAGAAAAAAATTGAAGAACATGACATACGGCGTGCCTTCTCCATACATGCTGCCACAAGTTTCTTAGCTCATTCTTGCGAACAGGTTTTATAAGAAAATCAGCTGCACCTTTTAACATGCATTTAAACACCATGCTTACTGAATCATGAGAAGACATCACTGCAAAACCATAAGGAGTTGAGACAAATTTGAGTCCATTAGCCACATGTAACTACTAATAATTAAGGCCACACAGTACCAATACAACACATACTTATGACAGGAATGTTTTTGCAAATGTCATGCTCCATGATTAAAGTAAGAAGTGAAAATCCAGATATTGATGGCAAATCCACTTCTGTTAATATGAGATCTAAGTCAAATGCTTTGTTCTTCAATGTCTCCCATGCCTTTAAGCCATCACAAAATGCAACAACTGCATGTAAGAAATTACCATTAAGAAGTTCATAAGGATCTTGAGCTCAAAGGTAAATTCATCTTTCACGCACTAGCTTGTGCCTACACTACACAATACATAAATCAAACACCACACATTTTCATGCAGCAAAGCTACCCATTATATTTAATTAAAAAAAAAACATTATTTAATGCATGTACGTTGTGATTAGTTTTTGTTTTTGTTTTTTTTAACTAAAATTAAGCTTCTAGGTCGAAAGGTCTCTAGTGAGCACTTTGAAGATTGATTTTCTTATGACCAAGTGAAGGTGGATCATGTTCTTCATGAAGCTAATTCACGCGTGAATTATATTACTTGGCTAAGCTGGGCATGCTGGAAAACGATCACATGAAGCAGTAAGCGGATCAAAGCAGATTGATAGCCAGTTAGATCAAACCTCTAAAACTTTTAAGTTCAGAAACCCTCTCTAACCGTTCCTTTCCCCTGATTAACGAGTGTTGTTACCTTGATCCACATCTCTCGAAAATAACGCTGTCGGGGTTTTATCCTTTTGTTGTTGTCGTCATGTTTGACTTACTATATTTGTGATGAAGTTAGAGATACATACAGAACCTCAATGTTTTTTGTCCACGGTTCTACTTTACATGCATGAATAACAAAAATGCAGTGCAATGTGGTACGACCTCAAAAACAGGAATATCTACTTTCCACGTTCATGGAGAAGTGAATTTCTGAAAACGTTGTCATTAATTATCAAGTTGCGTTCTATTATTAAAGGTGTTTTAAGAGGAAGGAAAGGTGGTTTATATTTCCTTGAGAAACATAGTTTTTTAAAAGAAGAAAAGAAAAGAACCTTTGTAACCGCATTTACGGAGAAGTGCAGCAATGATCTGTCGAGTAGAATCATCAGCTTCGACAAGCAAGACCCGAAGCACCATCCGAGGCAGAAAGCGCTCCCAATGAACAGCGGAGGCATTGTTGCTCTGTTCCCCCTGCGTCGCCTGCATCACAGCCGGCACTTCACCCATTCTCAAACAATCTGCTGCTGCTGCTGCTGCTGCTGCATTAATTAAAAACCACACTATAAACGCATCAAATGCCAAAGCCCTAATTGGACGCCAGGAAAAGAAAGAAGAAGGAAAAGGCACCTCATGCTTAGTCTTAAGTTGAGCAGTGAAAATATCTGAAAAGTTGGCTAAATTGAGTGGAGGCAGAGAGAGAGAGAGAGAATTTCGCAATTTTCAAACCGCCTTCAACCTGGCCTTACAACCGCGAAAATCCAACAAAATATCTTCTGATGGCAGATATATGTGAATGTGGATCTCATCACTCTCATTCCATTCCGTCCAAACGTGGCCTGTCCTTCCCCTGCTGACGCGTCCCATTCTCCGCCATTGGTTTTTGATTTTCCCCTACTCCACTGGGATCCACCCAATTAGACACGTGCCTGCAACTCAATAAATAATTATAATAACCTCAAAGATATTTTTTTGCCCACGTCAGTAATGCTCTACCACATTTTGGATTTCCCGGTGGCCACTCTGACACGTGGAACGTTCCTGATTCTCTGTTTGTTTCTCCTGACACCACCACTTCAATTATTTCTCTCTTGCTTTTACATTTGTCTCTGCTTGTGCCACCATTTGTTTTCTTTTTTCGCATTTTTATTTTTCGCGCAACTTCTAACTGAATCTACGTAACCCTTGTGCACCTTGTATTTCACTGTTTCTGTTCAAATTTACCCACTTGACAAACAAATGTGCAAATCGTTTCGTGCCAAAATCTCATTAGTGGTCCCGCCATGGTTTCTTCAATGAGACAAATTGTTTGGTAAAAAAAAAAAAACCCAGTTGATATAACAGAAAAGGCTTAAATTGCTTATTCTACTTTAATTATATGAAATGTTTTAAGATCTTTTGTATTTATGTATTCTAAAGTGAATTTTATTAATGTTATTACTTACTTGATTATGTACTCATTTATTTACTTATAAAATCTTGGAATGAACTAATCACGTTCAGTTCAAAGACATCAAATCATGTTGAGCGGACACGGCTAGAATTCAGAATAATGATTTAATCGGTGTGTGTAATTTACTTAAATTTAAAATATAAAAGATGATGACAAATTTAGCCTTACTCGCGAGTATCCAACAACTCATCCCACCCTGGACAATGGACAAGGTGTGCTTTCTCTCCACTCCCAAAAAGCTTGGGAAGCTTGTACCACATGTTTTGTGAGATATTAACCATCGTTATTTGTTAGACTTTGTACAAAAAGAGTTTATTAAGAACAATTTGTTGATACTAACAAGTTGGTGGTCTTCATGATATTAAGTTGCATTTTCTTAAATAAAATATTTGATTTGAATCTTATAAATGAAAAATATATGATCAAGAATATTAATAAGTTTTTTAATAAAAATTATTTTTTAGTAAAATTGATAAATAATTCACATCAATATCATAATAAAAAAAAAATTATTCTATTTTTTTAATCCCATGTTAAAAAAAAGTTTGAGTTAATTTTGTTTAAGTACTTTATTATTTCATTTTTTATTGATTAAAACTTATTAAAATTATAAAATCATGTTAAAGAATTATTAAATAAAATGAAAAATCCATAA